>NC_056727.1:75408586-75496086 GCF_019279795.1 Protopterus annectens | reverse complement strand
TAATGATCGATGTGAGCAGGTTGTAGCTGCACACGGAACAGTAGGTTGTGCAAGTGTAATAACACATGGGTTGACAAAATGTATGACATGTGCCCCTAGATGAGGAGAGTGGGCAGTGTGTCGGGGTGTGTTCATACCCCAGCTGCGCTCACCATAAGTATTTGTCATGACTGCTGTAGAGGGGTGTTAGGTAGGTGAATCATGGGTATGCAATATTGGGCCTAAGTGTGCAGGTGTTGGTTGGCAGAGATGTAGTAGGCATGCCCAGTGGAAGTAATTAATATTCCTATGTGGGCACTGCTGATGCTCATAGCTCCCAAATCTGAAGAGCATATTTACTGGATAGTCCGTAAGCCATTTGCGGAACACATAGGGACTAGATCAGTGCCTTTTACATGATTATCATGGACGCCCATGATTACAAATCGGAATGTAACACAGTCCTAACTAAACACTTCCCAAACTAGTGATATTAGGTGGACAGGTGGCGGAATACACGTAATGATTAATGACAACATGTATGAGACATAAACAGCATGTACCTCAACAAATGTGAATGAATACATATGCCCTGTGACTGTCAATGTGTCAGGTTAATAGAACCAATTACCTAAATGTGTCCCTCAGGGTGTTATGCAGTGTCCCTGATACAGTGTTCATTCTCCCCATTCGCATGGGAGGTCTGCTACTGACGGAAAGCACATATTCCGCCGACCACCTAAGGTTGATGATAGCATAATAGTTTGGGATTACCACCTGTTCGCCTTTGTGAGGGACACTCTACTCGGGCCAGTTGTGTCCTGCAAAATGAATGTTATGGCACATGGCCTGTGATGTCGGGAAAAGAGTTCATATATTGTGTGTAGTGGTGTCATAAAATGAATTTGTTGTATCTGAAACAGCTACATGTTATAGGAAACAGTATTAGCAACTGTAATGCTACAAGAATAACCTTAACATATGCAAACCGGTGAAGTAGTCAGTTTACTACTGGCTGTGGGTATGTGTTGCCTTGCCAAATGTGACAGCTCTACATATAGGTCCTATAGGGCTGACAACTTTCCAAATGTCAGACGCATCAGGTCAGAACATACCTACAGCTATGCATAGTACAGAAATATACATAGTAGCACAAATCAAAGCTTAGTCTAGCAGCAGTCAAGTTGCTTATGCTACTTCAAATAACATATCGACGTGTCATTTATACAATAACCGGTACATGCAACTATTACAGACACTTAGAATATAATATTGTCCTCTAATCAGGACATTAGCTATGGCTAGAGTATAGTTGCATGACACATATGCCTAATGAGGGACTGTCCCATTCAAAGTGGGAAAGGTGTTACGCCTAGAGTCTGGCCAATCTAAAAGGTGGAAAACTAACAATAGGTATGCGGTAGCATGACCCGGCAGAGAGATGCATTTCCCAAAACACTGTTACGTGTCAGCATTGCAGAGTATCAGTTCCCATATATCAGCCAGATGGGAGCAGATTGTATGAGGAAGATGCATATAATATGATTATGTCACTGGACCGGCCGCCGAGTCCGTACAGTTGAATGCCTGCCATCGCCTAATGGTTAGCCATACCCAATACTGTAATCATGTAGTCCGATGTAATAGGCATCACAAGGGATCACTCCCACCCAGCGTGAGTGACAAATGGAAGCACCAATGTCGGTGGACGTGCAAGTGAGTGAGCGAGTGGGTGTACACGTGTTTGTCTACCAGTATGCAAGTATTGCACTGTTAAAGAAATGTGGAGTCTAAACAAGTATAAAGAGCTGTAACCAGAGGTCAGCAGTGCTTAACACCGCACAGACACACGCACAACTGCTCCCACCTGCTGGAATGTGCCTTACCCACTCCGTATCCACAGGCGTTGTTCTGGCCGCAAACAAAGATCCGTCCTTTGCACATGTTGGTAGCAATACCCTGCGCACACAGCTCATGTGACTTACCAATACACCATGGCATATATACAGACAAAATACAGTACCACGTACATACTATATAGCAGAGTCATCCAACAGTATAGCAATGTACTGGCAGATAGATCCGGACCACTGGTGTTTGTAGACCTGGCCGTTCTGTGTTTCAGTGTGTGAGCATGCCCAGTATGACTGCTACGCATGTTGTCGACTGACATTACCGTCATACCGTCATGTATTTGAGCATGCCCAGTATGGTCAACTGGATTGCATGTGTCAAATGTCCATATAGTCAGTACTGTGGTGCCGACCCCTGTGTTGTATACCGACAGGTGGCATGCTGTGTCTGCAGGGTAGCTAATGGTCATGTGGCATTAACTGTTGCTACTTTTCTGCACAGTGTGGGGGGACATCCAACTGCATCCACAGTCCTACACAGCACTGGGGGTGGCACACATGACTCTCACATGTGTTCATTGGAAGGGGGCACAGCTGACAGTTGTACACATTCACTACTACTCTACTGGTATGCCAGGTACTCCATTTCAGTGTGTGGACCTACCTAAATTGCTGGTTGGAGGCATACCAGTGTACGTCAGATCCTAGCTTGAATTACCAGCATAGTGGTTTCAGACGTCCTAGCCTTCACAACCTACATCCAACTTCCTGGCCTGCTGTAGTCTGTGTGTGTGTCTGTAGGGGTTGGGGTCATCCATTGGGCATATCCAGAGGCCATTGTATAGCATATGTCTGTATTGGTCTACACCTGTCCAGCTGTATGAGACTTGTGTGGGCTGTATGGACATACATGATGTTCAGCTCATAACCTGCAGTGGGTTAGGACACCCTGTGTACTACTGGCTACTATTGTGTCCGCAGTATGTGCTACAAATGTCATGGTGCCACTATGGATGTGTACTGTCTGCTGCCCTAACAGTCGGCCACCAAATTCCCTTGTATGCTCACATCCTTACCATAGCTACAGGTAAATACACATTCTAATACAGCTGCCAATTGGTAGGTTGATTGACCTACCATGGGGGTGTTCCTGACCTGAGGATGGGGCTGGAGGGCTACCAATGTTGGATGCACACAGTGCACTTCCTATACATGGCTGAGCACAGGTAGTGTCATGTTTGGCATCCCTTGTACTGTCTGTGCGAGTCAGAAAGGGTGAAATTCCCTGGGTACCTACTGTGTCAGTGCATATGCCATGTGTTGCCTCTTTGCCAAGGGCAGGTTATACTGTGCACGCCAACTTTCACCTACTGGGTCCAGCTCAGGTAGTTCCTCCTCCAAGTCACACTGTGCCTGTACAGGCCTTGGCATTGGTGGGGGGCTGTGTGGCCCTGCCCAATGCTGTTCCTGCTGCAACAGTTACCGCAGGATCAGATTGTGTAGCATAGCACATACCATAACAATTTGGGTGCATGTAGCTGGTGAATACTGCAAGTCTCCACCAGATGTGTCCAGACACCAGAACCGTGACCACAGCATCCCAAACACATGCTCAATTATATGTCTTGCCTGTGCGTGTGCCTCAGTATGGTGTAGCTGTTCAGGTGTGTGTGCATTGCTGATGGGTGTTATCAGCCACGACTCCAGTGGTTACCCAGCATTTCCCACTAGGTGACTGTAGGCAATGTCCATATTGGCAAAGGTGTGGTACAGCTGCATCAGATGCCATATATCGGAATCGTCATAGCTTCCAGGGCAGACAGCACACACATTCAGTTTAATGCCCTGGCCATCGCATACAGCCTAGCTGTTGGAGGGTATGCCCCTGCAGGTAATTTAGGCCCTACCCCGCTCACCGGGTGGTGCATTGATTTGTACATGCATGCAGGCTATAGCACCCAGTACCCCAGGGTAGTCTGCCATTTGGTGGAAGAGACCCATATTGCTGGTCAACAAATCACATGTGTTGAGGACATGTACATGTTCACTGGCATGTGGTGACATGGCGTCTGTGAACTGGTGCAATACCCTGGATGCAGATGCCTGTGGGATCCCCATGATATCCCCAGTTGTGCTTTGGGAGGTACCTGTGGCTAGTATACCTAGGCCAGCACATACCTTGGTATCCACTGGGATGGGTTTCCATCAGCTTGTTCGATATGTCAGGTGTGGCCAGCACAGCTCAACAAGCTGCTGTAGGAGGTCTCTGTCCACCCCATAGCACTCCATTATCTCCAGCTCATGTAGCCCCTGGTAGGTTACCCTGGGTCTGTAACGTCTTCTGTCACCTCACTAAGGGTTGTTCGGCATCATTCACATCTTCACCACCCTCAGCCTCCTGCACATGTTGGTCTATGTTGCCTGCTGCAGCCCTTCTCATTTGGTTGGATTGTGTTGAGAAATGTCCCCGCATGTATACACCGGTGGTGTGGAGTGTGGAAGAAACCTGTGTGTATGGTGCTTGGTCACTTTACCGTAGTGTTCTTGGGCAGGCTGGCCATGTAATCTGCTGATTGTGCTTATTATCACCTGTCTGTGCAGCTTGTTCACCTTGACTACTCCACTACTGCTGTTGTCCCTCCCAATTTCACCAGGCAGGTATAGACACACCCCTAGCTTAGGCGTGCTAAGGCAGGAGCAATCCCGAGGCACAGGGCTCCAATGTACGTACAGTATGCCTAAAACCCCTCCCATGCTTTCACCTATATTCGAGTCCTGCACCCTGCTATCTATACACATACACTCTTGGGATCTGCATCACACCCTGGGGATAAACGGGACTCACTATTGTCAACCTCATTTGCATAGTATTGTCTTCTAATGCATAGTTATATAACCCATACTGATCCTCCAAATTAATCACCACTGCTTACTGTCTCAGATCTGCACACAACTGGTTAAAGGTGCCTTACTATCACCATATTCGATGTCCCTTGTTCTTCCCAGCAACAAAATAATCGGTCTCTACACGACTAGAACTCGGGACCCTGCACACCACAGACGATGTGCTTTAGCACTAAGCCATGGCAGATATACATATATCCAAGGTGATCATGTACAGATCATCCAGCACAGACATTCAATAGTATATATATATATATATATATATATATATATATATATACACACACACACACACACACACACACACACACACACACACACAGACACACACACACACACACACACACACACACACACACACACACGCACATATACATATACACACACACATACGTAGATATAGAATTTATATCACAACAGCAGACCACATGACACCAAAGCATTAGACAAGAATGAAAAGGAAACCACATGTGCCACCTGCATGTTACTGTCAAGGCAAGTGTGTTTCTTTGCATCACATGGGTCAGACTGTTGTAAGGGTAAGAGTAGGGCTGCTGAAATTTACCCACCAGACCTTTTGGCGAATGTATGTGTATGTGTTGACAACCCAGTCTCTTGGGCGATTATGACATTTGTGGACGCTATATAGGAATGCAACAAAACACACTCAACCCATCCTGGAGCTAGCCACTCACAGATACCAACACATAGGATATGACTGCCAAACACACACACCTGTCATGCCTTGGAATCGAACACCTACCTGTCTATTCTATCACACTACAGTATTATGCAGTTATAGAACGTGCTACCAAGACCACTGGAACACAGCACTCCCAGAGGCATACTTCTAGGTGGGTGACATCATCAGCAAAGGCAAAGATGCCAATAGGGATTGTATGGAGAGTGAGCAGTCTAAAAACATTACTCTGTCCCCAGGCAGCTGGAAACACACACACACACTTGGCAGGGCTGGGATTAGAACATAGACCTAACTACCTTATCACACTACAGCATTACACAGTTACAGAATGCACTACTGAGATTACTGGACCACAGCACTCCCAGAGGCATACTTCTAGGTGGGTGACATCATCAGCAAAGGCAAAGATGCCGATAGTAGCACACGTCCATTTGGAATGCACTATGTGTCCATCTACACAACGGCGTACTGGGCATGCTCACACAGTAGCGAAGGGCTGTGTTGTATGCACAAAGATTCTAAACATGGAAGGACACAGTGTGTCGATAGTCATCATTGTTAGCATGAACCCTGCACTACATATATCTGACACCAGTGTTCTACACAACGTCTGCTGCTGTCCATCACCTTAGCTGTACCAATCTAAACCTGGCACACTAATACCACCCATGGTGATGTCCTGGCAGGAGTGGCTACTTCGCACATATAGTACCATACATAGATGAAGAAACCTGAGACCAGGTAAACACCCTGACACCTACAGGAAAACTGCATTGTATGTGTATGCTAAACAGTGCTAGATGTGTAGCATCCATAATCACAGCTGCCAATCTAGATCCAACAATCGGGAATACTGACATCTGTGCAGTGAGGAACACCTGGCATAAGGCACAGTTGTGCACAATAGCACTACCACTGTATACCTCAGATACAGACATGTGGGACATAAGACGGTTATGGACTGCTCCAGGTGTTAGTGTCCACACGTACATGAAGGCCACTCACATGTACTGACCAGTACACTCTCAAAAGCCATCACAGATGTGTCAGGTGCAGATCACAGTGGTAAATGCCGCATTCTAGTATGTAGCCCACAGACATCACCATGTTCTTGGACCAACAACACACATCCATACATTAGTACAACACCATGTTACTCATGACCAGTGGACTTTATCTAGCTCTACAGCAACTGTGCAGACTACCCATGTACTGACAGGGTTCCATCATGTGCTATGCAATGCAATGATACCACTGTTCATAACCAGGTCGGCTGTACACATAACAGGGACCCTGGGTCTTATACAGCTGTAACAGATAACTGTTGCTGTACACCAGAAAACACACTCATGTTTGGATATGACATACATGTAACTGACATGGATATGTACATGCCCCCCCCCCCACACACACGCAACAGATATGTACATAGCATAGCTTTTGCTGTCCTTCCTGCAGACAAGTGGCTACAGAAATTATACGCATGCACATTGAAAGTAGGTCCATGGCTGTCGAATGCTAACAGTACATAAGGTAGCAATGTTGACTGAGTTAACATTCCCTCTGTACTGGTTACCCATGACAACTATCATATACAACAGTCCATGTGTCGTGTATGTCATCACACATGTCCACCAATTGCAATGCATACAAACATGGCTACATGACAGGAATGTAGGACCTACACACATGTACATGTAGTGGTGTGCATTCAGCTACCATGCATGTGCAGAAGACAATCTTTGCAGTTCATCTGTGTCTTACTACAACATGCAGTTGCAATGCTGCCCCATCATTGACACCTGTATATGGTGAAATACTGGCAGTACGGTAAGATGTACATCAGGTATGGATGGATGTGTGTACATAACGTGGTGGGCCACCTTTGCAGATGGATGTTTGCTGAAGACAGCTCACAGGTGTGTCACAAGCCGTCCTACCATAACATGTGCAAACAGTAAGCTATGTTTCTGTTATTTGAAGGTGAAGACATACAACCTACACAGCAGTCAGGGTGTCACTGACTTTAAATCACTTGACACCTGTAACACTTAAGTCCTCCCGTGTGCATATAGCAGCACAATTGCTGAAGGTAGTGTTGATACACATTGTAATGTGGGCAATACTGCTGCATGTCTGTCAGATGTATCATAAGATAGCAGGTGTTTGATTCACAGTACTGCCATGTGTGTTTGCGTGTGTGACCATATATGCCATGTATGGTGGGGAATACATCCCAATAGTTACACACCTCTGTACACTGTTATGGAAATCTGTACATACCGCAGTGTAGAAAGCAAGACATAGGCAGGGCTGGTGTGTGTATCGCACACGTTAGCTATCTGTATGTGAATGACATTTGTGGACTCCACAGTGTGCGTGTGTGTATGTATGTATGGTTGTCTGGTGCATAGAGTGAGGATGTATGGTACCATACAGAACAGCTAGGACCCCTAACCCCTCATGGTGATGCAATCTACTACCCTGTTGATGCCATCGGTCTTAGGCATTACTGCCTACCTGTACATGTTCATTCTCTGTGTCGCGTCATGTGGGTGCACAGTAGTGTAATGGTGATTACCACATAGGCAGGGGTCCTCATCTCAGCACTATCAAGTGTGTGCTATAGTATCATTGACCCCGTGAGTGTGGGCATGTTACTGTGTGTGTCTGTGTATGTCTGTGTCTGTTCTCATCCTGTAATGTGAAAGTGTATTACTGCTACACAGTGAGGCCTCATGCTATCAACTGGCCTCTACCCTTGACATCAGCTAGGCTGCTGTGTAAACCCCCTGCACCATGTAACTGTACCTGTGATGTCACCTGGTATGGATGTCATGTCTCTAGCCACTGTAGCCCAGTACACAACTCACATGCTCCTGGATCAGTAGATTGTAGACATCTGTGGAATGTTAGCCGTTCTAACAGTGAGGTTGAGGCTACATATAGCATGCTGGTATTGCCATACATGCCTGTGAGTACTCCACATTTACACATGGGAAACTGTAAACAATGTTACTTAATGGCACATGCAGTTAGACCTTAAGGATGGAAGCAGGGCATCATTACCAACATGCTGTTACTGTTGTTACCAAGACACATACTGTGAACATAAAACAATGCATTCTAAATGCAAACACTGTTACATAACGGCACATGCAATTAGACCTTAAGGAGGGAAGCAGGGCGTCATTACAAACATGCTGTTACTGTTGTTACCAAGACACATACTGTGAACATAAAACAATGCATTCTAAACCTGTACTACATGGTATGTCTGCTGCGTGTCAACAGTACACAACAATTGTTATATACACTTATCTCACTATTCTGTTCACCCTATGCATCAGACCATATGAACATGTCCCTGCACCGATGGTGTGGATGAAAGGGATGCGGCACAGGGTGATAATGTTTGCCAGGGGCCTAGGCTGCACCAGTGGATGACATGATGTGTGTGGGTTAGGGCCTGTGATCTCATTTGACATGTATGGTTGTTATGCATGTAAGTGTTGCGGTACCCTACAGATGTTTCTGGTGTGTGCATGTATGTGTGTGCACACAGTACTGACATGTGTCCGGCCTACACAGGGGTATTATTGACATCTCCAGATTGTACAGACCAGGATTTTCAGCTCACTGTACCCGGCCATGGCCACATGACCTGTGCCTGCCAGGGGTTGCACGGGCACTACCATCCAGAGGTACTGATTGGCTATTGTTCAATGAGACATGTCCACTGGAACCATGTCCCTGCTGGGACCATCCAGGGCCATGTCCACATGGCCAGCTGTGTCCTGGTGTGGACAGCGCAGCACCAGCTGCACTGCTGCTGCTACTGGCACTATGGGAGTGGGTATGTGAGGTAGCTCGTTCACATAGATCTGCACCAGGTGGTGTAGCTGGCCTCTGTCCACATGGCCTATGCCTCAATCCTACCAGGTGTTCCAGCACAGACAGCTCACACTCGCAGATTGCCATGCCACAGTCAAGGATTCCAACCATGTCACCCAATCGCCTGTCCAAAACGTCAGCAATCTGCTGTTGAGCATTTGACAATGCCTGGATGTTGTCATTTAAAGAATGGATAGCAGGCCTCTGAAGCCTCTGCCCTTCTCATTTCTGCCATTCAGCATGTGCCTGTGCCACCATTACAGTCTGAAACATGCGTCTGGTGACACCAGCTGCTGCGCTCTGTCCTGCAGGTGCATGTCAACCAGAGGTCCTCCTACGAGCAGCATTGGCCACATGCCCGTGTGGCACATCTGCAGTCATTTCACTGACACCATGGTGTGAAGACACACCTTTCGTAGCCACCACACATTCCTGTTCCAAGCTAACACACGCTAACTGTCTTTCCTCTATGGCCACTGGTGATGGGGTATGTGTTGGCATAAGAACTTTGTGCGGGGAAGAGTGGGATATAGGTGGGATGGCAACCAATGGCACAGATTCAGCCCCTGACAACCCTGCCTGTACCTCAAGCATATGTTCATCACTGCTAGAGTCTGTGGGGACACTAACATCAGATGGACCGCAGGAGGGTAACACACCTACATCACCTGTGAAGGCAAACAAAGACTCTACATTACAATAGAGATGCACACAGACAGCACACACACACACAGACACCACACACACACACACACACACACACACACACACACACACACACACACACACACACACACACACACACACACACACACACACACACACACACACACACACACACACACACACACACACACACACACACACACACACACACACACACACACACACACACACACACACACACACACACACACACACACACACACACACACACACACACACACACACACACAGACACACACACACACCATACACACCACACACAGACACCACACACACAGACACCACACACACAGACACACACACACCACACACACACACACACACACACACACACACACACACACACACACACACACACATACACACACACACACACACACACACACACACACACACACACACACACACACACACACACACACACACACCACACACACACACACACACACACACAGACACCACACACACACGCACACACACACACACACACACACACACACACACACACACACACACACACACACACACACACACACACACACAAACACACACACACACACACACACACACACACACACACACACACACACACACACACCACACTCAGACACCACACACACACCATACACACCACACACAGACACCACACACACAGACACCACACACAGACACCACACACAGATACCACACACAGACACCACACACAGACACACACAGACACAGACAGACACATACAGACACACACAAACACATGCATGTGATTTGACAGAAGGCATGCAGCATGCATGTGATACAGCAGACGGCATGCAGCTCACACATTAATAGTGGTAGTTAGCATACATCCCTGGGTTGCACACAACAGCAAGCATGTGTCATAGCAGAAGCCATGCATTTCACACAATCATGGTAGTAAGCATGCATCCCTGTGATACACCATGTGGACCGGCACAGGTTAACAGTACACATGGCTATTGTGATGCATATGTCCTTGACATTAACATGTAGTATGACATGTAATCTGCTGACGTGTGCATTGACATGCATACATGTTTGACACAATGGTGTCCGGACACATGTACAGTGGTGTAATGGTGTCACATTGCAGTGTTGTCTGTATGCCCTACATATAGAATGCACTTTTAGCAGATGTGCATGACCATTAAAGGGTAGTATGAGGCATCTATATTGCTATATAGTGTGAAGTACAGACTGTGCCATTGCATGGAATCATGAGGCATCTCTATTGCTATACAGTGTGGAATACACACACAGTGCATAGTCATGACTGCGTGCATACACAATACATAAATAATGTAGATCGTGACCCATGTCGCTGAGGTGTATACACACTAAACCATGCTGTGTCATGTGTGACAGGTCACCGGAAGACATACGGATGACACCACTGCACAACTGCTAACATTTCTTAGCTGCCTGGCAACCATGTCCACACATGGCAGACTTGTCAATACACCCTGTCTCACATGAGATTTATGTACCACACACACAAGGTGCACGGCTGACAGTGATGTCCAACAGCAGCAAGGGAAATGTACGGTATGTGTGGTCTGATGTGGAGTCTGTGTATGTATGTGGAAGCTGTACAGGTGACTACTGTCATGCTGTGACACAGTCATGATGTTCAACACATCTTATGTGGTCAAATTAAGTGGCACCTCCACAAGCTGTGCACAGGCTTTTAGGATGTCCAGTGTTCCACATCTACTATATAAACATTCAACAAAGGCTATAGTTGGACCATGTGTAGACAATGTGCAACAGGGTGTACACACATACACATCAACATCTACTGTGTGTTGCTACATTCTCTGGCCATCCTCCATGGCCATGTGTGAACATGTGCTGGCCAAATGTTTGTGATGGCCGTCTATCTCACATGTCTGTGTTGTCCCATATGACATACACCCATAGATGTTAGATACTCCACTGTCCACAGGGTTATGCAGACAAAGGGTTGTATGTTTGGTATGTGGGGTATGTTTTATGGGATAGTGAGACAATGTTGCAGCCGGACCACTACATGTCTGGGACATGTCAGATGGCACATCACAATGTGTGCACTCATTGCAGGGGCATATTCCACAATGGTGAATCCTGTGTGCTGCCCATATCCCAGCTCATTGTGTAGTACTGTTTGCGTACCCCAAATGTGTTGTTCCGATGTATAGTACATATTCTTACATTGAAAAACACCTGCACCATTGTATGCACAGCTGTACACACATCTAGCAATGACAGTTACTGTGGTTTCATGTCGGTGTTTCATTTAGTTTGTATATTTTGCACATGGGTAGCCAGTGTGATTGATGACAGATGTGATCTGTATATCGTGACTAGACCATACATTATGTGTACATGTGTTAACTGGCCACATGGCGAATAGATCTGTGCATTAACAAGTCTGATGCTGATAACTGTCTCACCTGCAATGGCCTACTGTCTGTGCGGCATGCCAGAGGTACCTGTATAGAGGTGACACAGCAGTTTGATCATTATCCATGACTGTATGACAGCTACAGGGTGCACTGTGCATGTTAACACATTCACCAGTACAATAGCATAAACTATGGAGTATGCACGTGTGTGCATACACAGGGTAGCATATTATAGTATGTGGCATGTGTGTAAATATACCTTGCATATGATGTTACATTACATATTGTACAGTGACACATGCAACTAAATGTGATATAATAGTTATATGTGCAGTAGTGACTTACCAGGCAACTCCAGGCTCGGTAGTTGGAAGACACCCACCTCCACAATGGCAGCTAGAGTTTGTGGATGCTGTTCTGATGGGGTCCCCAGGCTGGCCAGTAGCTCCTCGGTAGGTGTGAGTGGGGGCTGGGTCGGTGGCCCACCACCTGTTCCACCTTGTTCCCTGGCGATTGCATTGGCACGCTGTTTCGCATGTTGGATCAGGTCCATGCAGTGTATGCGCACCTGCTGGTAGGTGCAGTTATGGCCACCCACATCATTAACCCTCCTGCGAAGTTCCTGCCACAGGTCATCACGCTGCTGGGCATGCTGTGGCACATGGCTGAATAATACCTCATAGTTATCATGGAGGTAAGGTATGAGGGCATCATCCTCCAAGCAGCTATATGCTGGCAGTCGTGATCGAGGCATTATCTGGAAGACATAAAGATGGAGACAGGTCACAGTATCTCAGAGAAGCACAGAGATACAGCTGCACATACATGCGTATTACATTTAGTACATATGAACAGTTGTCTTTTCAAATCGTCATGACACTGACACGACTGACATGTTTGTGTCACACACATGTAACACATGATGGGGATTGGATATTATTACCATATATGTGTGTCACCTCATTACATTGCTTATACTCCATGTGAATGCTGTCTTAATGTGGGCATGTCTGTTTGCCTGTACTGATGTTCTTACCTATCAGCACATGCCTGGATGTGTCCACATTAATGTTGTTGACCTTGATGCTGTGCATATGTCACATATCAACAAATACACTGCCTTAACGGACATGAGCAGTGACAAAGCAGACATGCGCACAGAAACCTTCACATGTATGTGTTTTGCCATATACATCTACATGGCACTGTACAGCAGTTCAACATCCTGCCACGTATCGCCTGTGCTGCACATGTGATACACATGGGACAATGGCTAGCTGGATGGTATTCGCAGGGATGGTTGTCAACTATAGCATGTACGGCCAAGGTCATGTAGTAGTGTGTATGCCCTGGGCCATGTATGGGCATAGGATATGAGGTTTTCTAGCTGTATCCGACAGCCATGTTCTCACCGCCAGGTGAATCAGTGCCACATTACTGATCCAGACAGTTAATGATACATCTACCATGTGGTCATCGCACCATGTATGACAGAGATGACATGTGCAGCTTTGCTGGACAGGGTTGCATGGTATGGCAGGAGTATGTAACATGTATGGCACAGGGATCTGTCCAGCATGTGGCGGTCCTTGTAGTAGGAAGGTGGCTGTCCATGACGTATGTCTTTCAGATCAGGATATCTACATGTCACATGTACAACATCACAGTGTTGCACATGTCTTTATGCAGGGTAGGCAGCATGCTGCATAGTGGAGATGAGGAATGTGAAGGCTGGTGTCACCCATCCAAGCATGGCCAATACCTCTTAAAGGTGATATGTGATCCGATATTGGTCACTTGAGTGCTGAGTATGGCTGTACAATGATCTCCATGCTCATGGATGGCACCCTGTCATGACTTGGGTTGCCTCGTATGACTACCTAATAGGCTTGGTGATGTCACTAGCTTAGGGAGGTAAACTGCACAGCACTATCCCTTACACACAGTGTCCATAATGTTGACCGCTGCCTAGGTGGTAGTTAATGGCACAGGGTTATTAACCTAGTGGTGACAATGCAATAAGCAGCTGTCAGATTGTGCACATATGTCACACACTTCACCCACAAATCCCATTCTGTATGTTGCCCACAACACTGAGTCAGCTATTGCTCCTAGGTCATGGCCATTCACATACTTACACATGCAGATGCCTCCCATTTGTCTGTGTGGTATGGGCTACAATGAGGGAGGAGTACAAAACATTAACCCTGTTTTACTCTAGCTGCCACTGGCGTGATATACACATGTCACTCAGAAACCTTTTTTAGTATTGCTTCTGTCAACAGGCCACTTGTAGAACACTCCTGTGACATACGAAGGTACATCTAGTATACTGAGTGCAGGTGGAACACAGTATGGGTGATGATGTCCTATGACCTGTCACAGGTATGCTATGCAGTGTGAAATCATCTGTACTGTCATCTACATCTGTACTGCTAACAACATCTACGTTGATTAAGGTTCATGGACTCTCAGAGCAGACTCAGCAGGGTAATAGTGCAGTGCCTCCCATTATGAGTGGCATCTCCACTTTGTGGGTTGTGATAACTGTTGCTGTGCTCCATTCAGTGTTTTCACAGACTGACATGAACCTATGTTTTACATGGAAGTGTATGTGTAGAGCAAACTGTTTTGCCATATGTGTATTATATGACCAGGGATGTGGGCAGGTCACATGCAGCCTGAGTGCACCTTGTATTATCATAGTTATAGTTACAGGGGCTCTGTAGTGTTCATGAATATGTCATTGTGTACCTGTTGGGGGGCAGTGAGTTTATATTATCCAACACCCTGTCTGTATTGCATATTCATGCTCAGCACATGTTCAGAACATGTAAGCACTTCATGAGCTACTAATTACTATAGCACTCAATCCTAGTCATTTCCTACAGGTAAACACTGTTTGTCCTTACATTTCCAGCTTGCTTACAGTACAACAGCTAGCTATTGTGCACACTTACCTCGCATATCTTGTGGGAAATGATTGAATATACAGGCATGTCCAAGTGTCAATTACCAGTGTTATTGCCTGTCTATATGATGATTATGGGCAACATGAGGCAATATAGCAATTGTCTCATGTACACAGTCAATGCTCACCTCCTAACATACGACACTATAGGCTGTGGGAGATGCACATATGTAGCCATGCTGGAGGTAATGCTCTCTCCAACCCAGACTGAACCTGACATTCATGTGGGGATGTTAAACATTTGCACCACACCCCACTCATCACATAGTCTCACTAGATCTCCACCACCACAGGCCACACATAGTAAGACTACATTTGCGTAGCCTCTCCATACTACTCTGTGTAGGCAACAGAGGCAGCCCCCATCACCAAACACAACACCAATTACTTATAGCCCACAGACTCATGTGTGCCCATCAACTACAGCCAATAGGGTGTTATAACATACCCAACACACTACTTATAGGTTACTCTGTAGGCGGTCACACTGATGTCCCACTCAGCAGGCTACACAAGTCAATAGTCACTTTCATCTGGCTGTCAAGTAACAGGATCCGCAACATAACCTATGCACTCAGGTCACTCCTCAACAGGTACAATTTGACTGTCATTCTCCATGTTAGTGTGAATGCCCTGAGATGTAACTTCCTGGACTACATGTACAAGGACATGCAATATCTCTCCGATCTTGTAGCCCAGAAGGTATCACCCAAGCCCTGAGAAGCATTCTGCATTCGTCCAGACTGATACCACTGTACAACGACTGAATGTTTCACTTCAACAGTTGCCTATGCTTCTGGTGTCATTCCAAGGGTATCCAGTATCTGTCTGCTTTGAATGACATGGTCGACAAAACACAATGCTTTGGCACAGATGACCTGCACATGTCAGCCCTGGGATTACGGATAACATCTAAGGCTCTTGCTGCTTCTATACTGCCTGTTTTAGACTCATTTCAAATAACATATTCACCACCAGAACAGGAACAGGCAAGCAAAACCTGAGGGTAATGTTACTCAATGCTTGACATCTTCATCTCAAACTCACTCAGGCGAGGCACTCCTTATAATGGACCACTTTGATATCTCTACAGTGACTGGGACCTGCTTCTAGGATCCGGAGAGCACCCCTGCACTGTCAGGCTATTACACAGACCACACCTTTCAGTCATGTAACCAGGACTGGAACACCCACGGCAGAGGTATGTCCATATTTCACAAGGATGTACACACCTCCAGGCTGGTTGCTTAGCACAATGCATCAGAGGTAATCTAAGTGCAACTAACTGTGGCTAGAACTGCTATACAAATTGTAGCTTGCTACAGATTCCACACCATACCCCATGGTTAACGGCACTCATTTCTTGGAGTACTGGACAGGCTTTACCAGAAAGGCTCATCCAGACTCTGCTACACTTTGCTGTGAAGGAAAGGTTAGTTTGCTGTTATTTTTTGTATTTCTGTATTGCCTTTCTATATTTTGAATACTGTAGTTTGTTTTCTTTATCTTGTGTTTTGCTTGCATTCTGTTTTAAACAGCATATTAAAACTTCAAAAGAGACCACAGCTCTCTCTGTTCTGAGTCAAGCAGAATTTTTCCCTCCCTCCCATTTAAGTTGTCTTGTTAAATACCACTGTCTTTCTAGTTGCCCGCCTCTTATGTTAATCTGACCATATATCTCATTTCTCTCTACTTTCACTGGCTTATGTGAGTAATCACAAAACCATCACTTTTGAAATCCCACCCCTTCAATTATTTAAATTTATTGGCCATCCTACAGTATTTCATAGTACCAAAATACAAAAGTAACCACCCCTTTCAGTCCATCTTGCTGTTTTAAAATAGTAACTCTCCACTAAACCTTAACTTTTAAACAGGTAAAACTCAAGTTACCTACTTTCATATCTAACTTCTCTAGTGCACACTGCAGAGTGCATTCTTTTCAATCTTACCTTTAAGCATCCCTGTTACTAGCACTTTCTCTAATACCTAAAAGATCATCTCTACTTGACTCCAAGTAGACTATTCTCTAACTGTTAAACCTAGCACTTGCTCCTACAGTACTTATTACCTTGATACGGCACTCTTATAGATAGCACCCCAAAAGGCAAAACCCCATTTCTCGGTCACCCACATCCCCGAATCTCTTTTAAAGTTTTTGTCTAGTCCTTCTAGCATGTCGAGGGATCAGTTGCTAGTGTCCTCTCCTGCTCAGCTGGTGAACCTGGGAATATTGAGGCAATGTTACAATTGCCTCATGTACAGACAACCCTCTCCTCCTCCCACAAAACACAAATACATGCGAGAGATGCAACTATACTGCCAAACTGGAGGCTGAGCTCTCTCAACATAGGACTGGCAAGACCAGTCAGGAGGAGAAGGTTACCACACACACTATAGACCCAGTCTCACATAGTACCATCACAACCTCAAATCATACACATAAACACACAAAGACATACTTGGCGGCTCTGATCAAAAATCTACCAAAACAGCAGAGGCCACCAAAGCAGACACCCAAACAACCACCACCTCAGAACACAACACCTGCAACACATAGACCTCACAGTCAGAGTGTCAAACAGTCACAGCCCTTAAGGCCAAACACAATGCCAGACACACTAGTCATTGGTGACTCCATAGTCAGACACACTGACGTCCCGCTCACCAGACTGAGTAAGGAGAAGGTCACAGTAAGCTGCCTGTCGGGTGCTAGAATCCGCCACATAACGCAAGCACTCAGGTCTCTCAACAGCAGGTACAAATGACTCAGTCATTGTCCACGCTGGTGTAAACGACCTGAGATGTACCTCCTTGGACTACATGAAAAGAGACATTGAGGAGCTCTCAGATTATGTAGCCCAGGCAGGTATGACCCTGACCGTGAGCAGTATCCTACCTTCACCAAGAATGATGCCACAATACAGAGATAAGATGATCAGCTTTAACAATTGGCTTAAACTCTGGTGTCATTCAAAGGGGATCCAATGTCTGTCTGCCTGGGATGACATGCTGGACAAGCCACGCTGCTTAAAGGATGGCTTGCACCTGTCACCCTGGGATTCGGATATTGGCAAAGGCTCTTGCCACCCCATAGTGCCTTTTTAGGCAAGGCTCAAATTCTAAACCTACCACCATAGAACACAAAAAGGAAAAACTAAGGGTAATGCTGCTCAATGCCAGAAGTCTAAATCTCAAAATGCACGCACTCGAGGCCCTTCTCAGTATGGAGAACATCGATGTCTGTGCAGTGACAGAAACCTGGTTCAAGGCTCCTGAGAGCACCCCAGCACTATCAGGTTTTACCTCTTATCATGCATTCCGGCCCCAAAATCTGGACAATAACAAGAAAGGAGGGGGGGTATCCATATTCATCAAAGACACCCACACCTCAAGACTGGTGGCAACGCACGATGCATCGGAGACCATCCAGGTGCAATTAACCATAGGCAAGACTGCTGTGCAAATTGTAGCATGTTACAGGCCACCCTCACAAACTCAGGAACCTCACATGGCCTTCCTGAAAACACTAGAGGGGATAAATGTATCACCAAACACCATCATACTAGGTGACTTCAATTACCCTAATATAGACTGGGAACACTACTCAAGCCCAAACACCCTAGCCCAAAAGTTCCTGGAATTCATAAACTCAAATGCCATGGAACAACTAGTCACCATCCCCACAAGAGGAGAAAACATACTTGATCTCATCATCACGAACATGGGAGCACAATGTTCAACACCGAAGTATACCCCTCACTGGTGAGATCAGATCACAAACTAATCTCACTGGAGGTCCTCATCCCACCCCACCTGAAATAAAAAGACCACAGTAAAGAACTTCTCGAAAGCCGACTTCACACTTCTAAAGACTAGTGTGGTCTCCTTTAAGGCCCGAGCCAGCGGAAAACAGTACTCAAGCGCTGAATCACTTACAAATGCCTTCTACCAGCACCTGCAGGACTGCATGGATAAGGCAATCCCAAGCAAAACAAAGACTCTTTGTACCAAAGGCAAGCGTCCAGTCTGGTGGACCCCAGCCATAAACAAACTCTACAACAAAGGAGGAAGCTACTACAAGATAGAGCAAAATCCTTAAAAGGTAAGACACCCTTGATCACTATAAGTAAAAACTAAGAGCTCTCATAAAATCATCCAAAGCAAATTTTGAGAGAAAAATAGCTAAAGACTCAAAAGACAATCATAAGGCCTTCTTTAGCTATGTTAGAAACCTGGGAGGAACCTCCCAGATATGCTCAGAACTAGTTCAAAATGATGTGAAGATTACTGATCCTACAGACATTGCCAACATACTGGCTGACAGGTTCAGTGCAAACTTCTCCCCCTCCCCAAAGGAGAGATATCTATACCAAGCGATTGCAGCCCCCAAACATCTCCAACGCCCAAGTGAGAACTGCTCTCCAAAGCAAAAACACAGCATCCATGGGACCTGATGGTGTCCCCGGCTGTGTGCTCCACGAACTCAACGAGGAATTAAACCCACAGCTAGGACAGCTGTTTAATCATAGTCTTACCTCTGGATACGCACCCAGGAGTGGCGCACTGCAACTGTGGTCCCACTTCACAAAGGCGGTGCCTCCACCGACCCTGGAAATTACCGCCCATTAGCTTGACAAGCCTTATCTGCAAAGCCATGGAGAGGATCATAATGGACCTCATAAATAAAGACATAGGAATTTGCAGACTTTGGATCCATCCCAGTTTGGCTTTGTCAAAGGCAGATCATGCCTTCTAAACTTGGTTGACTTTTCAAACAGTCACCAAAGCCATTGATGAGGGAAAGGCAGTCCATACAGCCTACCTCGATCTGGCGAAGGCCTTCGATACAATACCCCACTCGGGTATCATTGAAAACTCATCAGCTTAAATGTTAACCCATACATCACAAGATGGGTTGCAAACTGGCTGAGTGACAGAACCCACAGGGTCAGAGTTGCTGGCGCCATGTCAGACTCAAAGCCTGTCACAAGTGGTGTACCACAGGGCTCAGTCCTGGGCCCACTCTTGTTTGGCATCTACTTTTCCGAAGTACAAGCAAACACAGGAGGGTTATGGCTGACAAAGTTTGCAGATGACTGCAAACTGGGCGCCATAGTAGAAAACACATCTGACACAGATATCCTTCAGAAGGGTCTCACAGAAACGGATAACTGGTGCCAGAGCCATGGCCTAAAGTTAAATGCCAAAAAATGCATAGTCATACCCTTCGGGAAAAACAAGGTTACCCCTAGCTACCAAATAGGTGGCAATCCACTGAGCATAGAAGAAGTTTTCAGGGACCTGGGGACCCAGGTTGATAGTAGTCTGTCATTCGACACCCATGTAGCTAAAGTAGTTAGGAAGACCTTCTACATTGCCCACCTTATCATGAAGGGATTCTCATCTAGATCAAGGAGGTCATAGTCTCCCTATACTCATCACTCATCAGACCAATGATTGAGTACAATGCCCCATTCGGAATGTATCTGACCCGACACTTGCAGCAGCTGGAGAGGCCACAAAAGTTCCTCACCAAAAGGATAAAGGGTCTCAAACATCTGTCCTATGCTGCCCGACTGAAAGAACTCCAGCTCTATTCAGTCGCTTACCGCTTGCTCAGAGGTGACCTTTGCCTAACATACAAGGCCATGTCAAACCCAGATTTGATGAATATGCTTCACCTCAAAAAATCTAGATCCGTCAGAGCCACAAGGCGGAGACTTAAACCTCGACACGGCTATTAATAGGACGCTGGGGGGATAGATTCATCACCCAAAGACTCCCTATGCTGTGGAATAAAATCCCGGTATATGTGAGGCAGAGCACCTCGCTGGCCTTGTTCAAGAGAAATCTTGACCAATGGATGGGAGATTGCAGATATACCCCAGCGATTACCTCAGTGTCACTGCTCAACAGAGGCACAGCAAAATAATGGGTATAGTTCCCCATACTAAAGGGGTGGCGTAAGCCACAAAACTATGGGCTAGGCTTGTAAATGCCCTCGGGCAGATAGCCTAGTATGAACCTATGAACCTATGAACCTATGACAGTAGGGTTCAAACAGGAACTACTGATGTGAGACTGACACTACCCCACACTTAACTGGGATACCTACTCATGTACCGACACATTAGGCCAATGCTTTCTGGGATTCATAACCTCCAGTCGGCTGGATCAACGTATACTCACCACCACCAAGGCCAACAATATCCTAGATCTGGACATTACCAACATGTGTGACTGGTGTTCCATACCTGGGGTTATCTCCTCGTCGGTCATTTCCGAATGTATGCTAATCACCCTTGTTATCCACATCCTGGCACCACACCCTTCACGGAAAACACAGTACAATATTTCTACAAAGCCAACTTCAGGCTTCTTATGACAGCAGTAGTAAACATCATGACACCCGTGCAGATGGACAATATAGTTACAAATGCTGAAACATACACAACTGCACTTCATTAGCACTTACACAACTGCATGGATCATGCTATCCCAAACAGAGCCATGATAGTACCCACCAGATAACGGACGCCACTCTGGGGGTCCAGTGCCATGGACATGATGTACAACAGAAGGAGGAGACTGTTGCAACGTAGAGTACAATCCCATGGGTGGGGTAGTTCCCTGGTCAGCCTCAGTAGGAATCTGTGATCCCTTATCACATCCTCCAAAGCTAGCTACGTAAACATTACTGCAACACATTCCAAGGACTACCACAAAGCATTATGGAGGTATGTCACTACTCTTTATGGCAATAACCACATCTGCTCTGACATACAACAGTTAGGCAGGAACATTACAGAACCAACTGATTTTGGCAACATCCTGACAGATAAGTTCAATGCAACTTTACACACCTCTCACATCCTACAGGGCCCAAATCTATACAGGAACAATGCAGAGTCCCTGCGGTCACAACTACACAGTTCAAATCTGCACTCTCTAAAGCCTGGAATGCAGACAACATGTGACCGTCCAACATCCCAGGCTGCGATTTACACAAACCTCAGAACAGCATGGCTCCCCACTTGGCCAACAAATTCACTAATAGCCTTGTATCAGGCATTGTGGCCCCTGAATGGTGCACAGCAACAGTTATCACACTCCACAAAGGTGGCATCACAATGGACCAGAGGGACTATTGCCCTATACGCCTGACTAGACTGTTCTGCAAGGCTATGGGGCACATCATCATGGAAGTCATTCACAGAGACATTGGTGGCCTCCAAACCTTTGATATCACCCAGGTTGGATTTGTTAGGGCCAGACCATGGCTCCTACACCTGGTGGATTCCTTTGAGACAGTTACCAAGGTAGTAGATGATGGTAAGGAGGTCCACACAGCCTACCTTGTCCTCTCATTGGCTTTCAACACCATTCCCCATTCTGTTATTGTCACATACACATTCACCTGCACATTGACCCCTACATCTTGAGATGTTATGCAAAGTGGCTCACGGACAGGACCCACACAGTGAGGGTAGCATACCATAGTTCCTACTGTAAATCAGTTACAATTGGCGTACCCCAGTCCTCTGTCATAGGGCCCCTCATGTTCGGTATATGTTTTCCTGAGGTAAAGGCTAGCACAGAGGGACTTTCCCTGAATAGGTTTCCAGATGACTGCAAACTAGGAGCCATGATTGATTCACCAGCTGATACAGACACCCTCCATAAGGGTGTCACTGTGACGAATACCTGGTGTCGATAACATGGCCTCAAGCTGCATGACACAAGGTGCATAGATATCCCCTTTGGATTACACCAGTCACCCACTGACTATCACATAGGTGGTAGTCCCCTACATACATAAGACATTATAAGGGATCTTAGTACACACGTAGATAGCACCCACTCCTTTGATAACCATATTGCTAAGGTGGCGTGGATATCCTTCTATGTGGCCACCCTAATCTGTAATGGGTTTGTAGCCGGAACAAAGGCATCCATTGTACCTCTATACTCCTGACTTATGAAACACTTTCCAGGGTGCAACACCCCTTTTGGGGTGTACCTTATGGAACAGCAACAGCTTTAAATACCACAACATTAACACACCAACAGGATTATTGACCTACGAAGGATGACTTATGCAGCACAACTACAGAAACCACAACTGTACTCATTTGCATACGGCATACTCAGAGGTGACCTCTGCTGAACATACAAGGCCCATGTCCACAACAATATTGATGGATATGCTCCACATAAGCAACATAAGCAAAAGCCACTGAGAGCAACATGTTCTGGGATATGTACCCATATGCAACGATGAGTAGGACGTGCTGGAGGGATACATTACTGAACCAGACACTCACCATGCTTTGGAACATGATTCCTATGTACATCAGGCAGAGACCCTCACTAGCACTCTACATGAGATACCTCGATGGGTGAATGGGAGACAGACATGTACGCCAGGGATCACTGCAGTGGCTGTACTGTACACAGGTGCAGGGAACAAATGGCTCTGCTGTTCACAGGCACAGGACACTACCCTAGGGAGGTGCCGCCAGTGAAAACACTGTAGTTGGGCTTACAAATGGACTTGGCCAGACAGCATTGTACCTAACTATGAACCTGTGAAGCTATTACATGTCCTTTGTGCATGGATAATTGAGTAGCTCTTCCATTTCAATTAGCTATCATGCTGTTACACTGTCTCGTGACTACAAGCCATATGTATCCTGTTATTGTATATTGTACATGACAATAGACATACCTTATTTTTGCATAATATAACAGTAATGCTATGTAAAATATTTGACATATCTACCTACAATACTGTACATTTCACATTTTTGAAACATTATCCCATAATGCAAAGCATAATTGCACAGCAGGACCACCTTAGGCATGTTATTCTCATTATGCACCCATACATATGCCTACTGTTACAGTATATCATCATATACTATCCTCTGTTATGGCACGTACTTGTTGGACAAACGCTACCACTTACAGTGGCTGGAGTGGAATTGTTATGTTTAAAGCCCTTATGTAGCATCCCTTGTGGCACACAGCAGTTCACACAATTTCTACAAGTGTTACTATGCTCAACAAGACATCACTACATAATATATTTTCCCAGTGTATGCATTGCATACACTTTCATTAATACAGAACAGGCACTACATACACTAACATACTGAGTGTTCTACATACCTTCTTAGCGGTCCGAGTTTACGAAAATATCTGTTTTACTCCTTTCCTGTTTAAATGGTCCTATGGTATGAGCATACGGTTTGAATGTATGGCAAGCCATCCTTTTATACGTAGATACCTGTAACATGTGGTATCCTGCCACCAATTGGTGTTCCGGAGTAAATTATTATATGCACATCAGCTGTGCAGCTACTCCATTAGCCAATTACATGGCAACAGTGGGGTATAATTGAATACTCCACTTGGGCGTTGTCCTTTTACCCTATCTTCGAGGAAGACGGCCTGGATGTGTTTTGTTGTGATGAATTGCAATTGCTATATGGAGAGACACAGATATTTTGAATTCATGTCCCCCGTGGATTGTGTGTGATGGCTAGAGTATGTAGTTCTACATGTGAGTGTAGCTGTTATCTCAACCATCTGATACGAGACTATTGCAAACAAAACCTGTAACATCGGCGTCTGTTCCATTGTACAACAGCAATGTTTTCACATGGCGCCATTACAAGTGTGTCTCTCACAAGGTATGTTAACGCTTCTGCAGATGTCATTGAGTGAGTGGATGTTTGTGATGTTATTACAGTCTGTATTGCAATTGTTTCGGGTGTGGGGGAGATGTAGGTGGGTGTACATAGCAGATAAAGGTTTGTGGGGACTGCATTTATACATATTCCATTTGTGTGTAGGTGCTCCTTCCCTAATTGAAGACCTATCATTTTGTAGACTAATACTATGGTTATTGCAGGCTTATTCATTAAGCCATTGTTAATTGGTTCCTATATAACATGCAGGTGATGTTGATCCTTCAATGCCTCCGGAAATACATCGATATGTAATGGAATGTTACTACATGAAAGCTGTCTCGTGTATTTCTGTCACAGATATTTGCACTCATTGCAGTGGTGTTGGTGACTGAACCTCTTTGGCTTGGGTTGCCACCTTTTCAAATGGCCAGAGTGAGACATTTGCAGGACACACATCAGGGTTTAGAGGCCGACACATACCCATGGTCAGTACAAAGGATAGAACTTACTTTTGTCCTAAATAAAACCATATTCTTGTAGCACTTTAGCTGCTTATTATGTTTCTTGTAACATTTACGTATTTTAGATACAGGAATAACTATTTAATGCAACTATTACATAATATATGTGACATAATTATGTCCTACAATCTCGGACATTTGCTCTTTTTAATATTTGTTGTCAGGACACAAATGCCCAAGGAGGGACTGTCCCTCTCAAAGTGAGACACGTGGTAACCGTATGTCTAAGGCCGGCTATGACCACACCTACTGTAATAATCTACCTCCAAGTTAGCACGAACAGACACACGATGCAAACACACACACACACACACACACACACACACACACACACACACACACACACACACACACACACACACATTACAGCATTACAGTCCCATGGAAACACACACCGCACCCTCAACACACACTTACACACACTACAGCAATCAGAAACACACTTAAACACAGTACCTACCTGGACCGCAGCACCAGCAGCAATAACTAAATGTCCCTTAACATTGTGATAATATTACTTGCGGTTCTAGTGTTCCGGTACTGTGGTCTTTTGGTCTTTAAGCCTCGTGATTATGCGTGTCAGTATGTAAAGCATTCGGTAGTTGGCAGTATGCTATTTATTTGTACCTCCATGGTTGTGTACATGTCGTTAACGTATCTATATATTTGCAGATATATGTAAGTCTGTATATATCGACATAATCTCTCTATCACCCTTTCTATCTCTATTATATATATATATATATATATATATATATATATATATATATATGTGTATATATCTATAGAGAGAGAGAGAGAGTGAACACACCTTTCATTGGGTACATGGTGGTGTATACAGTTTCCTGAACTCCGCACTTTTGTGTTTTAACCTGTCACAATACACACCTGCCGTCAGTACATCTTGGGTAGCTTAGTGGTAGGTGATTATGTACATGGTTGCTGGCAGTGGTCATTTTACCTTTCAGAGCAGGCACTATTAGTACAGGGGTGAATAATGCTGGTTTCACCTGTTCTGGACATCTTTGACTGTGATCTGCGTGATATTCAGGAAAGCTTAGACCTGTTTTGCACATATCCATGTAGTCATGTTTAAACGATGCTTACCGTCACTTGCCATTACATAAACCCACTAACATGTGCTTAAATGTGCTCTAATGACCTGCATCCAACATCCATTATTCGTGCCATCGGGATTACGTAACGGCCCTTGCAGGACGTGGAACCGGGAACATGCACGGCACAGTCAGTGGCTTTACCACTTGGGCATCTGGGATTTGTACAAGTGTTATGGTGTTTTGTATGTGGACTGTACTATGGCTGTTCCTCCATACTGCAATCAAATGTGTAACTCAGTTAGTTTACATATGGAGGAGACCTATTAATGGTATGTCCAAGTGATGTTTAATGGATGTGCTCCAGCATTGGGAATCTATGTCACAGAGAGCCACACACTGTAATGTGCTACACCTTTACACAACCGTAACTGGAGAATGCTGGGGCGACAGATACCTGTCATGGGTACTCCCCATGCTTTGGCACTACATCCCTGATTACATTATATGGAGCCCCTCATTAACACACCAGGGAATCCATGCAGAGTGGGTAGGGAACAGTGGTTACAAACATGGATCCTGCAATTGGCTCTGCTCCACAGAGTGACAGTTAGTTAATCGATGGGGTGGCGACAGCATACACATTTTGCCTAGGCTGATGAATGGCCTCTGACAATCGGGCATGTACCTACCAATGTACCTAGGAACCTATACATACAGTATCAACATATGCTGTTAGCTTCGTTTACTGTTCAGGTGTTGACTTTCCTTGTTCCAATAGCTGTTGTGTGTGCAATAGTTGAGGGCTGCCTACGTAGGATTCACACAGTAGGCCACCTATACATTACAATTTACAGGTGGTCGTGTGTGTGTGCCATTCATTTTACTGTGTGTGCAGGTGGAGAAGTGTGTAAGTCCATAGGGGCCTAAACTGTCAGTGTATGTGCTATACGTTCCCTCTTTGCCAAGGCGTGGGCATATTGGGCATGCCTCTGTCTGCCTACTGGGGCGGGCACAGGGTGTTCGTGCTCTGAATCCCTCTATACCTGTGCTGGCCTTGGCAATTGTGGTGGGCTGTGAGGGCCTTCACCATTATCTCCCTGCTGCAGCTGTTTCCGCAGGATCATATTATGTAGCATGGCACATACTATAAAGATGTGGGCACACGTGCCTGGAGAGTACTGCAAGGCTCCACCAGATATGTCCAAGCAATGGAACAATGATTTCAGCATCCCAAACACATGCTCTATGATGATTCTGGTTTGTGTGTGTGCCTCATTATGGCGTTCTTGCATGGGTGTGTGTGTATTTCTGATGGGAGTCATCATCCACAGCTCCAGTGCATAGCCATCATCCCCTGCAAGATGGCCATATGGGATGTCCCCCCCGACAAATACCTGATACAGCTGTGAGGCATGCCAGATGTGGGAGTCATGGTAGCTTCCAGGGCTGCCAGCACACACATCCGTGATAATGCCCTGGGCATTGTACACGACCTGGCAGTTGATGGAGTTGTATCCCTTGCAGTTTATGCAGCGCCTACCATGCTCACCGGGTGGTGACTTGATATGTATGTGCGTGTAGTCTATTGCACCCAGTACCTCCGGGTAGTGTGTCAGATGGTGGAAGAGACGCATATTGCTGGCCAACTCCTCCTGAATGCTCATTGGCATGTGGTAACATGGCATCCAGGAACTGGTGGAGTACCCTGCATGCTGATGCCTGTGAGATCCCCATGATATCTCCAGTTGGCTTTTGAAAGGTACCTGTGTCTAGTATTCTCAAGCTTGCACATACCTCTGTTTCCACTGGGATGGGTTCCCCTCTGTTGTTTCTGGATCTCAGGTGTGGCTGGCACAGCTCAACTATTTGCTGTATGATGTCCCTGTCCACCCTGTAACGCTCTACTATCTCCAGATCATGTAGCCCCTGGTAGGTTAGCCTTGGTCTGAACAATCTTCTCCTCCTCTGGGGCCTGAGGTTGTTGTCAGCATCATCCTCCACAACACCTTCAGTCTCCAACACATGGTGATGAATCACAGCTATGGCAGCTCCCAACATGTACATTGTAAAAGTTCCCCGTCTGTTTACACTGATGGTGCAATGTTTGGGAATACACAAGTGTGTGTGAGGTGCCTTCACACTTTATACTATTGTGCTTTGAACACTGATGATGTCATAGGGTGTGTATATACAATCGCAACTGCAGGGTATCTTATGTATTTTAACACAGGTATTGCTATTTTGGTGCCTTTGGTGCTGAATTACATTTAGCTGCCATGGATTACCTCTTGCCCTTGCCTTAACATTTCTTAACAATTCCCCTCCCATTGTCTGGTATGCATGCAGCAACCTGCTTTCTTTTGTACTTTCCCAAACCAGGATTGTCTTGCAAAATGTGTTCTATAGCCGATCTACTGGAAGCTTGCTTTGCTCTGCGGTGACCGTTCTCTTTTCTTTGCAATCCGACACCTCCCCTATCCTGTTCTGCAGGTTGCTGCTAGCAGCCTTGTTAGCTGCTGTCAATGGCCCACTGTGAGTTAATAGGTGTTAATTGCTCAGTTGTACTCCAATTACCCTACTGCGGCATTTCCTTATTGTCTTCCCCTAAACTTCCTGTTTGAGCTGTGGTGCGTGGCACATGCATCCCCTTACCGGGTTTCGGGCACGTTTTCATCCACATACACATGCGCTTTCAGGCACCATGTGTGCTCTCAGCTAAGGAAAGCTATGCCTACATCCACATCCCTATCCTGCGGCTTTGCTTAGCAACGGGCAGCCTGGATTTGCATTGCTCCAATGTGCTTACAGCTATGGTGGCACACCCCACTGATGATGTCATGTATACCTCCAGACCACTCCTCGGTGTTGTAGTGCTGCACAGTATGGTACACCCTTAGGCAGGCGGGACGTTTGCGATTCACTATTACTTGCATGGCATTGACTACTAATTCATAATTACCGCGCCGAACACTGTCACAGACCCTTAGTAACCCTTGCAGCTTGGATGTGGTGTACCATGCATACCATTGACTATTATGGTAAAATCATGATTTCTGTTACATTGCAATTTTATGATATTTGTATATATTTTCCTTGTGTTCCCATTTTGTGCACGCATGCCCTGTGGTTGTACTTTGCGTTACTGTGGCCAAGACATTAAATGTTATTTTTTATGTGTTGTGCATCTTTTCTTATGCCATTGGCTGTATATTTAGCCATTGGCATATGTTAACTTTGTAATACATGAGTCTGGTCCGCTTTCATGGCTCCGATGTTCTGTTTGGCAAAATGTAAACCATTTTTTTTGGTTTACATTTCTGTAGGCTTACATGGGTGTGTGTGAATCGCTGTGTACCTTCATTTGCATGCTGCAGTACTGCGCATGGGGTGATTAGCATACCTGAGCCGAGAGCTGCACAGATCTGGCGTACGCTGGTAGTGCACGTGGAATTGGGTCGTACTTGGATCGCTTGACGGCCATATTTGGCGTTATACTGCCTATGCTATGCCTGTGCCTGGCACAAGCTTCATGAATCCAGGGGAATGTGTAAGGTTTGTATGTAAAATATGTTTGGATAAGGCACTTGCAATACTGCCTTTTTTGACATGATAGTAATGTTCTCTAATTCTTTTCTTGAGAGTTCTATCTGTCTTCCCTATATAAAATTTGAAGCATGTTGAACAATAAGCTAAATACACAATATGTGTTGTATCACAGGTGGCATAAATATCAAATTTATATTTCTTATGTTGATCTGGATGATAAAATTCTCCAGTACTATCGATATATTGACAGACGTTACAGTGTCCACATGGTGATGTACAATGTTTAGCATAATTTCTCTTGTTATTTGTTTTTGGAACACAAAGATGTTATTTTATGGATGTCATATTTTTAAAAATAAACCTAGGTTTTTCTTCTATTATACTTTCCAATGCTCCATCGGTGGTTAAATTTTTCCAGTGTTTTTCTATAATATTAATATATTCTCTGATGTCATTTGAGTATTGTAAACACATTGTAATGTCTCTGGTTGCCTCTGGTTGCATCTTTATGTGTGTTTACAGTGTTACCTATACTATGCCTTTTACTGTAATAAGGTTTAGCTTTGCTGCTTCTTAATTCTTTAATATTCTTAATACTATTATTAATTTCTGTTTTATCATAACCTCTAGCAGTAAATGCTTGTTCCAAATATTCAGTTTGCCGAACAAAATCATTATTGTCAACATTTAATCTTGATGCTCTAAACATTTGACTGTTTACTACACTTTTAAATACATGTGCAGATACATACTTTCTTTGTGTAAAAACTTATTACAGTAATGTGGCTTTCTATATAATTTTGTAGTGAAGTTCCCCGCTGTGTCTAATAAGACACTAACATCTAAGAAATCTATAGAATGTTTAGATAGAGTGTGTGAAAATTTTAAAAAAGATGTGGTATTATTAATATATTGTACAAACATTTCTAATGAAGCAACAGTTCCTTTCCAAAGCAGAAAAATATCATCCACAAAACGTCTATAGAAAACCACATGTAAATTAAAAGGTCCTTTAAACACATGTTCCAATTCCCAAATAACCAGTACTGCATTTGGCGTAACTGTTAGCACATGGTGTGTCCATAGCCACTATATATTCTCATTAAATACAAAGATATTATTCTGTAAAACACAGTTAGACTAATTAAAAGTTCCATTTCTTTATCTGTAAAATTACTATACATCTGCAGAAAATGACTTAATTTAAATAAACCATCATCATTAGGAATCACAGTAAATAATGATGATATATCCAGTGTAACCAGCAACAATTCCTCTGTGTTCAACATATTTTCAGTACATACAAACAAATCATTTAAAAAATGTTGGTTATCTCTCAGGACATGTTCAATTCTATTTAGAATAGATCTAAGTTTTTTCTCAGTATATATATAAGCTGGCTCTGTACACCAGTTTCTATCTGCTACTATAGGACGTAAAGGGGGGTTAATCAGGTCTTTATGAGTCTTGGGTAAGCCTTGAATGATAGGTAATAAAGGACTTGATACTTTTAAAAAATGAAATAAATTATTATCAATCAGTTGTGTATGCAATAATTTTATCATTCTTTTATGAATATTAGCCACTGGGGATGCACAAGCAAGTGCATTTCTTTGTGCCTGTCCCAAGCCCGGATAAATGGGGAGGGCTACATCAGGAAGGGCATCTGGTGTAAAACTTCACCAAAACATTTCATGCAGTCACCAAAAAAAATTTTTATACCGGATCGGTCGAGGCCCGGGTTAACAATGACCGCCACCAGTACTGTTAGCCGACAGGGTGCTGGTGGAAATTGGGCTACTGTTGGCCGAAGGAGGAGAAGAGGCGGAAGACATGGCTGAAGGCAGGAGGAGAGGAGAAAGGCTAAGACTGTGGTAGTGAGGGTCAGAACTTTGAATGTTGGCAGTATGACTGGTATAGGGAGAGAGCTAGCTGATGTGATGGACAGAAGGAAGGTTGGTATATTGTGTGTGCAAGACACCAGATGGAAGGGGAGTAAGGCTAGGTGTATCGGAGGTGGGATCAAATTGTTTTATCATGGTGTGGATGGGAGGAGAAATGTCATAGGAGTTATTCTGAAGGAACGGTATGCTGAGAGTGTTTTGGAGGTGAAAATAGTGTCAGATAGAGTGATGTTTATGAAGCTGGAAATTGATGGTGTAATGATGAATGTTGTTAGTGCATATGCTCCACAAGTTGGGTGTACAATGGATGAGAAAGAAAAATTTTGGAGTGAATTGATGAAGTGGTGATGACTGTACCCAAGGGTGAGAGAGTGGTGATTGGAGCAGATTTCAATGGGCATGTCGATGAAGAGAACAGAGGGGATGAGGAAGTGATGGGTAGGTATGGTGTTAAACAAAGGAATGCAGAAGGTCAGATGGTAGTGGATTTTGCGAAAAGGATGGACATGGCTGTGGTGAATACGTAGTTTAACAAGAGGGAGGAGCATAGGGTGACATACAAGAGTGGAGGAAGATGCACACAGGTGGATTATATCTTATGTAGGAGGGCCAGTTTGAAGGAGATTGGAGACTGTAAAGTGGTGACTGGAGAAAGTGTCATTAGGCAGCATAGTTTAGTGGTTTGTAGGATGACGTTGGTTATCAAGAAGAGGAGGAGGAGTGTGAGGGCAGCACCAAGGATCAAGTGGTGGAAATTGAAAAAGGGTAATTGTGAGGTGGAGTTCAGGGATGAGTTAAGGCAGGCACTGGGTGGCAGTGAAGAGTTACCAAATAGCTGGGTAACTACAGCAGAGCTAGTAAGGGAGATGGCTAGAAAGGTGCTTGGTATCACATCTGGACAGAGGAAGGATGACAAGGAGACATGGTGGTGGAATGAGGAAGTACAGGAGAGTATACAGAGAAAGAGGTTGGCAAAGAAGAAGTGGGATTGTCAGAGAGATGAAGAAAGTAGACAGGAGTATAAGGAGATGAGGTGCATGGCAAAGAGAGAGGTGGCGAATGAAAATCCTGCCTGGCTCGCCATTGAAAAAATATTTTGAGATTTACTTGCTTGCTTACTTGGTGTGATGGATCTGCAATGTTCTTAAAACACTCAGTCTTGCTGGCTGGAATCAAAGTCTGGTTATAATTGCATTCACAGTCTGTTGCATACAGAAACTTGCAGAATATACACTGATGAGAGAATATACTTTGCAGCACTTTTCTTTAAGAGCAGTAACCAATAACTTTTATAATAAATAAAACTGGACAAACGTTGCAGCTTAAAAGTACTGTTCCAACTTTACTTCTCATATAGTACAGATGATGTGAGAGATATAACATTTACCTTGGGACTTGTGTCCCTACCAAACCTCTCCCATAGCTGGATTTATACAGCTCTTTATATACAGTTTTAGTCCTGTAGAAACAATACTAAGCTTCCTTGTTTAACAATGTCTTGTAAGAGACCAGCTTTTCTGACAGTGTGAATATCCTGTAACAGTGTCCTGATGTCCATGTAGAAAAACATATTTTTGAGGAAACACATTGTCTGTATTCTATTTGGAGAATTGCTTATCCTGTTTTTCCATGCAGAATAACATGTCATTGTTCTTTAAAAGCAGATTTTGCATTTTTGTTCTTGCATACATCCTGTTTTGAGTCTGTAAGGGAAAAATGTCCATTCTTTAAAAGCAGATTTTGTATTTTTGCTCTTGCATACATCCTGTTTTGAGTCTGTAAGGGAAAAATGTCCATTCAGCAGATTCCTTTTCCAAGCCATGGTCATTTAGTATGACTGCTGATCACATATTACTTAAACTTTGTTTCTGCATTTAAGCAAGCCTTTTCTTTCAGCATATTTACAACATAATTAATTTCAGATTTATATTCATAAAATCTAACAGCGAAGGCTAAGGATAAGGCATATGAAGAGTTGTATGAAAGGTTGGACACTAAGGAGGGAGAAAAGGACCTGTACATATTGGCTAGACAGAGGGACCAAGCTAGGAAAGATGTGCAGCAGGTAAAGGTGATAAAGGATAATGCGGGAAACATACTCACAATTGAGGAGAGTCTATTGAGGAGATGGAAAGAGTACTTTGAGGGGTTGATGAATGAAGAGAATGAGAGGGAGAGAAGGTTGGATGATGTAGGGATAGTAAATCATGAAGTACAATGGATTAGCAAGGAGGAAGTAAGGATAGCTATGAAGAGAATGAAGAATGGAAAGGCTGTTGGCCCAGATGACATACTTGTGGAAGCATGGAGGTGTTTAGGTGAAATGTCAGTGGAGTTTTTAACCGGATTGTTTAATGAAATCTTGGAAAGTGAGAGGATGCCTGATGAATGGAGAAAAAGTGTTTTGGTACCAATTTTTAAGAATAAGGGTGATGTGCAGAGCTGTAGTAACTACAGAGGGATAAAACTGATCAGTCACAGCATGAAGTTATGGGAAAGAGTAGTGGAAGCAAGGTTAAGAAGGGACATGATGATTAGTGATCAGCAGTATGGTTTCATGCCAGGAAAGAGCACTACAGATGCGATCTTTGCTCTGAGAGTGTTGATGGAGAAGTACAGAGAATGTCGGAAGGAGTTGCATTGTGTTTTTGTAGACTTAGAGAAAGCATATGACAGGGTGCCTAGAGAGGAGTTGTGGTATTGCATGAGGAAGTCAGGAGTGTCAGAAAAGTATTTAAGAGTGGTACAGGATATGTACGAGGGTAGTGTGACAGCAGTGAGGTCTGCGTTGGGAGTGACGGATGCGTTTAAGGTGGAGGTGGGGTTACATCAAGGATCAGCTCTGAGCCATTTCTTATTTGCAATGGTGATGGACAGGTTGACAGACAAGATCAGACAGGAGTGTCTGTGGACTATGATGTTTGCAGATGACATTGTGATCTGTAGTGAGTGTAGGGAACAGGTGGAGGAGACCCTGGAGAGATGGAGATCTGCTCTAGAGTGAAGAGGAATGAAGGTCAGCAGGACTAAGACAGAATATATGTGTGTGAATGAGAGGGAGGATAGAGGAATGGTGAGGATGCAAGGAGTAGAGGTGGTGAAGGTGAGTTTAAATACTTGGGGTCAATAGTTCAGCGTAACGGTGAGTGTGGAAGAGAGGTGAAGAAGAGAGTACAGGCAGGATGGAGTGGGTGGAAAAGAGTGTCAGGAGTGATTTGTGACAGACGAGTACCTGTAAGAGTGAAAGGGAAGGTCTACAAGAGGGTAGTGAGACCAGCTATGTTATATGGGTTGGAGACAGTGGCATTGACAAAAAGGCAGGAGTTTGAGTTGGATGTGGCAGAATTAAAGATGTTAAGATTTGCACTGGGTGTGATGAGGGTGGACAGGATTAGGAATAAGTATATTAGAGGGTCAGCCCAGGTTGGAAGGTTTGGAGACAAAGCCAGAGAGGCATGTTACGTTGGTTTGGACATGTGCTGAGGAGGGATGCTGAGTATATTGGGAAAAAGGTGCTAAGGATGAAGCTACCAGGTAACAGGAAAAGAGGAAGGCCTAAGATAAGGTTTATGGATGTGGTGAGAGGGGACATGCAGGTGATTGGTGTGACAGAGCAAGATGCAGAGGACAGGAAGAAATGGAAACAGGTGATCTGCTGTGGCGACCCCTAACGGGAACAGCCGAAATAAGATGATGATTAATCATACTATCAACTTTTATATTCGAAATCTTTAAATAAAATGATTCATTACATTGTAATTCTAACATACCTGTATTATATTTAATGGTAACCAAATAATACTGTTGGACCACTTTTATCAGCTGGTCTAACTGTGATATTTTCATTCTCTTGTAGTTTCTTTAATGCTATATATTCTTATTTAGTTAAATTATATTTCATTTTATACTTATTACAATAATTATCTTGATGCTGCTTTTGTAAGTCATAAAATTCTTCAAGACACAATTTCTCAAAAGCAGTTACTAAGCAGTTGGTATTAGGTATATACGTACTACGTTTCTTAAATTCATGCATATTACTGTTACTACAAGTTTCATTATCTTTAAAATTTAACTTTAAAAGTATATTTCTAATAAATAATTTAAAATCTAAAACCATTTCTGTAAAATCTACTTTCTGTGTTGGAATGAATGATAAACCTTTTGTTAGTAATGACATCTCAGCTTCAGATAACATATAAGTAGATAAATTTAAGACTAAACCTTCTGTTTTTTTCCAAAGTCTTTAATGTTGGTGTGCCATTCGCTTCTCCTTCTGTCTTCCGTTTCATTGGATTCCAACCTCTTGAATGTGACCTGTGTTGAATCAAGGTTCTTTTCTCCTTGATAGGTAGTGGAAATGTCATGGAGCCTAAAAAAGGCGAAGAAACAGTTGTTCCTCTATTTTCAGTTGTTTCTATAATGGTTGGAGTTTTACTAGGCTTATTTATGTTATCCTGTTTGTCAGTACAGTGTATCTGAACGGTTACTGTGAGCAGTTTCCTTCTTGTGCCTAAATTAGGTGCTGGTGTTTCAGTTTCTCTGACTTGTTCAAGCTCAGAGACATTGCTGACGTTGTTACATTGCTCATTCAAGCTGCTGGCTCCGCCCAAAGGGTTGTAACTGGCATTTTGCTTGAAGAAACCTTCTGTATGTTCGGAAACATTATTACTGTTTGAATTGTTGTTAAAATTGCTGTTATAAGCATTAGATGAATGTTTATTACTATAGTGATTCGAAAAATTTGTTATGCTTTCTTCAGTGTTATACTGTGCATTGAAACGTGGCCAAGTAAATACATTGGCAGCAGCAAAATCTGCACGGTCTCTTGCAAGCTTTTTAAACTTAATCTTGCAGAGTCTGCATTCATATATACTAAGAGAAGCCATTACTTCTATTAGATATTTCTCCACCATTTTCCTCACAAATTCAAGTGGCAGATCATTATGTTGTTTCATGATTTCAGCAGTTCATTGTTCTATTTCTTTAGTAGCATACTTAATTAGTAGTTGCATGTATTTAAAACTGCTTTCTATATTAATTTGTTGTCATTCTGCTAACATGTCAGGCATGCTGTTGCCCTGTGTAGGCATAACTAAAATTTTTAATCCTCTAGGCACAATTCTTTCTTTTAAGCACACTTCCATGTGAAAATGTTGATATTGCTGTCGTTTTAGTTTGAAAATGTTGTTTTCTATGGCACATATTTTAGTTTTCAACAATACTATATCAAGAGAACTATTAGTATTAATTTGACTTACTTCACATTCTTTATCCAATAAAGGATTATCGAATTAATACAGAAAAGCCAATAACTTTTTCCATATTTTGCTTAGGTTCATTCAAAATGCTGCTACCATTTCTGGGAACATAGTCCAATTCGATAATAGCATTAGCATCTTCTGCCATCTCTCTGGTTAGTCAGTGGTTAAATGAATAAGAAAAAGAACTATTTAGGACACAGTCCACAATACCCAACCAGTTCTTGAATCCAAAAAGTAAATTGTAATCCGCATAGTAAAAACGTAAGGATCCAAGGACAGCAGCTACTTCAAGTAAGACTTTCCTTTTAATATAGGACAACTAAGAACAAAGACATAAGCGCTTTCGTAGTGGTGCTACTTCAACAGATGTATAACATAAACTGAAAAACATCATACATTTATATAATGGTTACTATATCACATGACTAAATCAATTACTACTAAACGTCATATAATATTTTTAAACTTTTTTAAAAATACATAAATACAATTTGTCTTGTATAAAAAAACTTAATAAAGTACTCTGTTTTAATAGGTCAATACATATACAAAAGCAGTATGTTTAAAGTAATAATATGAAAAAAGCATAAAAAGTTTAAAAATAACTTTTGATATATATATATATATATATATATATATATATATATATATATATATATATATATATATATATATATATATATATATATATATATATATATATATATATATATATATATATATATATATATATATATATATATATATATATATATATATATGTGTGACTACATCTATAGATATGTTGTATCCATTTAGATAGTAATATATTTGCACAGACTTTCTCTGTGCTGTTGAATGACTGGACTGGATGATATGTTTCAGAAAACATCAAATCTGTATATATATATATATATATATATATATATATATATATATATATATATATGTGTGTGTGTGTGTGTGTGTGTGTGTGACTATATCTATAGATATGTTGTATCCATTTAGATAGTAATATATTTGCACAGATACATCCATCTAGCTGTAGGTATACATTCTCTGTGTTGTTGCATGACTGGATTGGATGATATGTTTCTGAAAACATCAAATTTGTATCTGTCATGGCTTTGTGATAAATCCCTTGTCTATGGTGTGCAGGGTCCTTGGTTCGAGCCTTGCAGAAGCTGTTTATTTTTTGGTGGTGCAGAACACTGGCGGTTGGATATTGAGTGATTAAGGCACTTTAAAGCAGTTGTAAGCAGGTTTGTGCAGGTTTGTGTGGAGGTAAGCACTGCCAACTTCTGGTTACAGTGTCTTACACTCAGCCGCAATATTGCTTAACCTGTGTAGGCAGTGCTTACCCCTGTGCAAACAGGCTTAAACCCGATTACTGCTGCTTAAAAGTGTGTACTGCTGCTTAGCCCTGTGCTAATTCCTTTAAAAGAAAAGAAACAAGTTTTGATATGAAAGTGGTGAAAAAGGTGTACAAAGAAGGAAAGACAGTAGGGAAAATAGCTAGGCATGTGCAGGAAGTGTGTAGGGAAGGTCCATAGCTGCCCATTTTTCTACAGCAACAGCTGTGCATATATACTGAATTTGGAGGTAGATTTGGACACTCAACCCTCTGAGAGAGGGGTGAGGACAACATATATTTGTTGTGATGCCAATTAGACCAGATTACATGTGTCCAGTGGACACTTGTGCAAAATGGGCAGCTATGTATGGAACAAGTTTTATTTTTGAGGGAACAGATTGCCCTTTTTTTTTTAGGTGAGAGTGGGATGTTGGAGAGGGGTAGTAGGTATATTTGGGGAGGTAGGTTGGGTAGATTAACAGACAAGACAAACAAGATGCATACAGGGGCAGTATATGACACATGTGGGGGTAAACACCTTGGATGGGGAGGGGTGTTTGGAAGTTGCAAGTTCATGATCCCCCAAATGGAAACAGTGGGACTGAGGTCCCCACCCATGAGCAGTCACCACTGCACCTTCACGTCTCCAAAGATAGCCATGCTGGGAGCTGCGTAGGAGGGGCAGACTCACCCTCTAATTGTGCCACTCGGCCCTCAAGCTGGTGTAGCTGGTTTCACAAAGCCCTATCAATCTCCCTACTCACCACAGCACACACCTGACAATGGGTGACTTGTTCCTTTCTGCCCCCGCTTCTGGGGGGGGGGGGCAAGCCCAATCCGCTGTGGTGGTTCCACCTGAAGGTGGAGCAGGACCTATGGAGGAGGAGGTCTCAGGCTGGGCCCCAGAAGTGCTGGTGTCCGGTGCCATGGCCAGCTGAGGTGGGACAGATGGATCCACTGGGACTGGCCTTCCCATACGAGCTATGGTGTTGCAGTTTACAGACAGATATGGGTTAGTAATAGTCAACAGCATTCAGGATTAGTTATAGAGCATGCACATGTATACCCATTAAACCAACACACCAGATGTAAAACAGTTGCAGAGCAAGCAGAACACATGCATATATGGAAAAACAATGGTCATTACAACAGCATGCAGGTTTCATTGATGGCAACAGGCCAGCAATATGGGGGCATTTTAACATGTTACATGCATAGAAACAAATGTGAATATTTATAAACCAATATGACATATGTCCCAACAAAAGTTTGGAGTGTACACATACTGACTGAGGTGTGTCATTGGGTTATTTTTGCACATATGGTAGAGGTGAGAGAAAGAGTTCAGTTAACAACTAATATATCCTTGTAGTTTTCAGTACATTTGTAGTCACTGCAGTGATCTGTCCCTTACATGTATTATTACACTACCCAATGGCCATATATTGTGCAATGGTATAGTTTCCCGAAGGCATTTATAAGCCTAGCGATAATGTGTTGGCTTTCACCGCCCCCTTAGATTAGTTCCCTGTGCCTCTGTCCAGCAGAGCCACTGAAGTGACCACTGGGGTAAACTTCCTGTTTCCCATCCACTCATCAAGGTTTCTCTTGAAGAGTGTTAGTGAGGAGCTCTGCCTAATATAGATTGTAATCTTGTTCCAAAGCATGGCAAGACTCTGGGGCAGGAATATATCCCTCCAGCACATCCTATTTATTGTTGTGGTGAGGTTTAGATCTCTAGAGTGTGTGGCTAGAGGGGATAAGGATTTCTTTAGGTGGAGCATGTCCATCAATTCTGGGTTGGACATGGCCTTTTATGCCAGGCAGAGATCACCTCTGAGTAGGCGGTATGCAACCGAGCACAGCTGGAGTTTCTTCAGTCGAGCTGCATAGGGCATCTGTTTGAGGCCAGTGATCCTCTTGGTGAGGTACTTCTGTGGCCTTTCAGCTGTTGCAGGTGTCTTGTATGGTACATCCCAAATGGGGTGTTGCACTCTATGATGGGTCTGATGAGTGATGAGTAGAGGTGCAAAATGACCTCTTTTGATCTGGATGCAAACCCTTTTGTGATTAGGTGGGCCACATAGAAAAATTTTCTAATAACTTTGGCAATGTGATTATCAAAGGAGAGATTACTATCTACTTGGGTCCCCAGATCCCTTATTATGTTTTCTGTATTTAGGGGGCTACCACCTATGTGGTAGTCTGTGTGCACTTTGTTTTTTCCAAAGGGCACGACTATGCACGTTTTGGCATTCAGCTTGAGGCCATGATTTTGACACTAGGTATCCGTCTCAGTGAGACCCTTTTGAAGGATGTCTGTGTCAGTCAGAGAGTCAGTTATAGCCCCTAGTTTGCAGTCGTCTGTGAACTTGGTCAGCCACAGTCCTCCTGTGCTTGCCTGTACCTCTGAGATGTATATGCCGAACAGGGGGGGTCCTAGGACTGAGCCCTGGGGAACGCCACTTGTAACCAGTTTAGAGTCAGACCTAGCTCCTGCAACTCTCACCATGTGGGTTCTATCCATGAGCAAATTGGAAACCCATCTTGTGACATAGGGGTTTATTTGCAGGCTGGTGAGCTTGTCTATAATACTAGAATGGGGAATGGTGTCAAAGGCCTTTGCAAGGTCTAGGTATGCTGTGTGTACCACCTTTCCCTTGTCTATAATCTTAATAACTGTCTCAAAGAAGTCCACCAGGTTTAAGAGGCATGATTTGCCCTTAACAAAGCCAAACTGGGTAGGGTCCAATGTTTGGAGGTTCCCAAATTCTCTGTTAATGAGTTCCATGATGATGCACTCCATAGCCTTGCAGACCAAGCTAGTCAGGCTTATAGGGCAATTGTTACTGGGGTCTGTTGTGGCTCCACCTTTGTGGAGTGGAATAACCGTTGCTGTGTGGCACTCTATGGGTACATAGCCTGTGGAGAGGCTGAGTTTTAGCAGTGTGTTTAGGTGAGGGGTTAGTTCGTCCTTGAGCACGTGTAGAATGCAGCCTGTGACATTGTCCGGTCCCATTGATGCTGTGTTTATGGCTTTGGAGAGGGCTGTTTTAACCTGAGTGTCTGTGATTTCAGGGGCTCTACATTCTTCTGGTATGGTGGGCCCTTTTGGGGGTGAGAGGGGGGGGTGACGTTTGCACTGAAACTGTCTGCCAGGATGTTGGCAACATCAGTTGGTTCAGTGTATTTTGTGCCATTTTGCATTAACTCCTAGCAGATCTGAGTATTGCCACTTAGATTCTCGACATAGCTAAAGAATGCCTTGTGGTTATCTTTGGAGTCATTGGCAATTTTTCTTTTGAAGCTTGCCTTGGACAATTTTATGAGGGATCATAGTTTCTTGCTGATACTGATCAGGGATGTCTTCCCTTCTTGGGATTTTACTCTTTTCTGTACTAGTTTCCTCCTTCTATTGTATAGCTTCTTTATGGCAGGGGTACACTAGACTGGTTTCCTTTTTTTTGAGGACTGAGTCTTGGTTTTGCTTGGGATAGCACGATCCATGCATTCTTGTAGGTGCCATTAGAATGCATTGGTAAAAGATTTTGCAGCTTGGACAGTGTTATCCTTTAGCATGGGAGCTTTGAAACTTTCCACCTCGGTCTTAAATAACGTGAAGTTTGCTTTTTAAAAGTTTTTCATGGTGGTTTCCTTGTCTAGGGGTGGGGGCAGAATTTGGATATCCAAAGTGATTTGTTTATGGTCAGATCTAACCAGTGAGGGGTTGACCTCCCATGTGGAACACCGGTTGCCCATGTTGGTGATGACCAGGTCCAATATGTTGTCACCTCTGGTGGGAGTGTTGACCAGTTGATCCAGGGTGTTTCAGTTTATAAATCCTAGGAAATATTGGGCAAGGGATTTAGTACTTGAGTAGTTCTCCAGTTAATGTTTGAGTAGTTGAAATCACCAAATGTTAAAGTGTTTGGTAGGACCTTTATGTTTCCCAGTGTTTCCAGAAATATGGAATGGAGGTCCTGCGACATGGTGGGTCTTCTGTAGCAAGCTACAATTTGAATTGCAGTTTTGCCCATTGTTAGTTGCACGTATTTTTATAGATTATTATATACATGACATGTGTCTTATATACAGGTGTAACAAGATGCAGGTGTTAATGCAACATATGTTGAGAATTGCTCTCATACACTTTGGGTGAGATGTTGGAATGATAGTTTTGTTTTCATATACATTCTCTGACTACGTACACATCTGACTATCAGTTATATGTCATTAACGGTTGCCTACATTTCTTGGATCATCATATTGATTTTTCAGGGGAACAGGGTACCAGGCTGGTGATGTGGGCCATTTATCTGGACATGCTGGACAGATTGGAACAGTTGAGGGGTATGAATATGCATACAACTTTCGATTTGAACATTCTAGCAAATTCTGTACTGTTGTTGGGTGTAATTATGCATACAGCTTTCTGTCTGAACATTGTACCAAAATCCGTACAGGTGTGGGGAACGATTACGCATACAACTTACTAGCACTCCCGGGATTCAAACCCCTGCTGTGTGTGACATAAAACTTACAGTTACCATCACAGTACACTGTGCTACCAGGGAACTGATGTGAAGCTTTCTAATGTTTTTTGTCTAAGTCTCCCTCACTTGCACAATATGACTGACCTCTTGGCACTTCCAACATTGTTATACAGACGTTCATATTAATTTTATCTGCATATCACAGTATGGGTAACTCTGCTGAATACACCAGTACTATTTATAGTATGCAACAGTTCAACAACATATGAAAGAAGAGTAAACAGAAGCACTGCATGGGTTATACCTTTATTCACAGAGTAGTACACCTTTATTTCTACTGGTACGACACTTTCTCAGGCTCTTATATTTATTTGTTATGACAGTACATGCAGAATAACTACTAACCTTCCTCGTGATGCAGCCTTTGCAACCTAGCATAATGGGCTTGCTGGTTCGCAGCCTGCTCATCTGCAGCTGTCAGAGAAATACAATGATATTTAGCCATACCTATCCATAGTATACACAAGCTGCGCAATTATTACCTACTTAGAAGAATGAGTACTTACTCACTACTGGGGCATTAGGCATCTGACGAGATTTCTGGATCCACTGCTCCAGTACATCCCCTTCCACTGCTTCAGGTCAGCATGGTGGTGCCTGACCTGCTCACCAGTCCGGGGGATATCTGTGGCACTAGTGAGGTCACGGGCAAGACTGTCCCAGGCCTCCATTTTATACTGTGAGCCCTTGTACTGGCCCTGCAGTAGTTTCTCCTTATGGTGTTTTACCAGGAGCCATACCATGATTTTTGACTCCTGGATGCCCCAGCACTGAGCTCTAAATCAAGTGCCTTTACCCACTCCAGCCATTCTGCCTGCAGTAGGAAGCTACAACCAGTCATGGGTAGTATTCCCACATGTGGGGTTTATATATGGCCAATTTCCAGCACTTTTCCATGATTGGCCAGTTTTGAATAGGCTAAGCTATGGGCACACCTGCTTATATAAGGGTGACACTGCTTAAAGAGGTATACCACTAGGCAGATTGAATTGGCTGCCCTTCACATTGCTTACACTTACTAAGTTGAGCTGCACAGCGGTTAGCATTGCTTAACAGTTAATTAGCATTTAATTTGCCTTTTGACAGTAATTTATTATTCATTACAGGTTATATATGTGTCTGGTATCAATGATTCATGTGTCCATACACTGTATGGGGTCCTGGGGACTTCTACACTTTATTACATTAACACCTCACATCTATGCTTGCGGCAGTACTCCAGTTCACATATTTATGTTACGTAGCAGGTTATACAACATCACACTGTAGATAGATTCAGTTCACATGTTTGGTTTGATTTTCCTGTGGTGAGGATTAGTTTGCTGATACCTCATTCATATGTATTGCTATGATGGCTTAGTGGTTAACTACTGTGACTATAGGGTCCTGAGTTTGAGTCTTGTAGAAGCTGTTTGTTTTGTTGCTGGCCAGAACATGGGCTGTGGGTACAGAGTGATTACAGCACATTAAAGCAGTTGTATGCAGGTGTGCGGGGGTTTGCGTGGAGCTAAGCACTGCTAACCTTCGGTTACAGTTTCTACTACACAGTTAGTTTTTACTTTGCTTAATCTGTGTAGGTAATGCTTACCCCCACACAAAAACACTTAAACATGATTACTAGTGCTTATATAAGCTTACTACTGCTTATTTGTGCTTATACCTGCTTACTAGTGCCTTATTAATACAGTAGTACAGTTCACATTTAAATGTTATTTAGTAGGTTATACAGCAAATATATGAGAAAAAAATGTTCATATACAGATTTCACATGGAGAATGGTATGTGCTGCAGTGGGACTTGAACCGGGAATGCCTGCTCGTTAGATGGACGTCATGCCCACTACACTATTGCTGTGCTGCTTCCTTTGCATATATCTTCATTGTTATCCTCTTTGGCCCTTTAATCTGCTTTAACCATAGCTAAGTGATGGACACACCCGCACACCTACGGTTATCTGTATTCAGATTTAAGAAAAATCGAACTGGTTTTCTTCAGTTTGTTTATATGTGCTGTTGCTGTTGAACATATGGGGGACTGTTGGTGGGGATATATGGACACCTATGAGAGAACTCGCTCATTTATTTCCACTTTCTGCTGTTCTACTTTGCAGGGGTGTGATTATTCTGACAGCTCTGCTCTCAGACACACCCCCTGCACTCGTACATGCTCCGTGTATGCTTAGGAGGTTGGTCAGCATGCCTTCATTAATATGCATGGTGTGCTGCCGTCCTGCTCCTAAGCATCCGCTTCCATGCAGGACTAGACTAGTCCTGCACAGAAGATTAGTAAATCCAGGGAATTATTTATCTTTTTCATTAATATTTTTGATGGAGACAGTAATAATGATTACATGAAAAACAATATTTTAGGGAGAATTACCATCTTAATTAACATTAGGCATTCTTCCATAGTAAAGAAAAATTTATTCCAGCTTATGACTAGACTTGCAATTATATCAGTAACCTGTTGGAAATTTACCTGTATCATTTCTTTACTATTAGATGTGATAGTGATACCAAGAAATTTAATTTGAGTGCTACTCCAATTGAAATTGCTATATTTTTTTGTGGGATTTTTAACTTCTTATTAATTACTAATGTGGTTGTTTACTTATATTTAAATGTGAAATTCAAAATTGCTTCAAATTTCCTCATAGAACTAATTATATGTTTTTTGTGATTTTTCTCTATTTCCTTTTGTAAGTAGAATGTCATCTGCAAAGAGCTGAATCTTTAGCTCAAAATCATCTTCTGTTTGAATGCCTGTAATATTCTTATTGATCTAATAAATTAGCAAAAGATTCTATTATTAGTGCAAAAAGTAGCAGTGATAGTATACAACCTTCTTTTGTACCTTTTTGTAGTTTAAATGAATTAGAAAGAAAGGAGCCTATTTTAACATATGCATAAGAATTAATGTAGAACTTTGATATTAATGCTATGAGATTAGCAGAATTTGTATTCTTTAAGTGCTTTAAATAGATAAGGCCAGTTGACTGAGGCAAAAGATTTGTCTAAATCTAGACTAATGATAGAACATTATTTTATTTTTATTTGCATAGTCTATTAGTGTATGTATTCTTATTATATTATCTTGTACTTGTCGATTTAATGAACCTTGCTTGATCATTGTTGATTAATTTTGGTATTACAATTGATTCTATTGGCTGAAGTGGACATAGTGTGCACTTAATTTGGAAATGGGTTTATAAGGACACTTCATTAGGTCTTTATGTTGCTTTAGAATATGTGATATGAGGGAATATTTCTATGATGGGGGAACTTCAGAAGTACTTTTTATTTCCCTAAATGTTTTTTTCTAATATATTGACTGCATTGTCTGGCAATTCTTTTATAGTTCTGATATAAGACTATCTAAGCCAGGAGCCTTATTTTTTTAATTTTTTGACTTGAGCTTTTAAAGTAAATGGTCTATCATGTTTTTAATTGTTCACTTGTTAATTTGTTGTATATTTTCCCTTAGAAAAGCTTAAACTATTTTATCACTGCTTAGGTTATTATTATTTTTATTTATATTTTCATAGAATATTCCAAAGTTCTCAGGAATATCTTTAATATTGGATTTCCTTTCCTTTTTGTTACTTATTTGTGTTGTAATTTCTTCAATATGATTAAATTTATTTTATTATCTCTAATAGCAAGTTTATGTAGGCTTGAAGGGTTTACTGAATAAGTTTGAAGTTTTACTTTTTCCAAGTTTATTTATATGTTATGATTTAAGATTTTGTGGGTTTTTTTTTATTCTAACTGATTAGTAGTATCATTTCAGACTTTATTTTGTTTCTCTTATCCTGCAATGTGTTTAATTCTTTGTCCCATTCTCTTGTTTTTTACAAATATACCAGCTTGTATTTATGCCATTTAGGTATGCCTTTAGTGAATCCCAGAGTATCACTTCAGATACTTCATCATTTGTATTTATTTCTAGGAAATTCTTGATCTTTTTCAAATACCACTCCTTAAAACCTTTTATTTTAACAATGTATACTGGTAATATTTTATGATAAGTATTAAGTTATTGATTTTTAGTATAATATTGGATACAATAGCATTGTGGTCAGATAATGGATATGGCACTATTGAAACTTATTTGATATTTGAAATCAGATTGTTTGCAACAAAAACCTTGTCAATATTATCTGTGTTCTGTATCTATAAGACTAAAGAGTATATTGAATGCCCTTTAGATTCATTACATTTATACAATTAGATGTGTTTAGCTGATGATGTGGGTCTAAGTTTCTTACTATCAGTGGTGTCATTATCAGATAAGATACAGTTAAAATCACTGGAAATAATCATTTCACCTTTCCTATAGTAGGCTATAGTGTCTAGATAATTGTTTGCATCTTTAGCTCTGACCCCTGGAATCCAATAAGTGTTTACCAAAATATATAGTTTTCTATTTAATTCAATTACAACAATGCTTAACATACCATATTTATAAACATATGATTAAGTACTTTAGGCATTACTGGCGACTTCCTCCTCAGAATAAGTGTGCCTCTTCTTTCAGATCTAAAACCAAAACCTGGTAAAATCAAATAATCTTTTAATGATTTTTTTAATGAAAAACACAAAATCTCAACAAATGTAAAATAAAAAAATAAAAATAAAATAAAATAATGATAATTTAGTAACATATTTATCAAGCAAATATGTTTCCTGTAAAATACTATTTGAGCTCTATGTAACTTCAAGTATTTAAGCAGGATCCCCTCTTTAATTGATTATTTAATCCATTAATATTTATAGATAAACATTTAAAATCAGACATTTATATGAAAATATATTACTAAAATATACATTAATGTAAGAAACTGTTATACACCTCAGAAACAATGGTATAGAACATTCAGCTAGGGACAAAACTTTTAAAATTAATAGGAAATTATCTAGCAATATAGCCTTAAAACATTCTATCATGGAATAACATTCCTAATTTGCTGATAAAATCAAATGACTTCTCAACCTTGCCATTGAATTATCTACACCTTGCTCATGCTACTGCTCCATATAAATGTGTATCATATTCTAATATAATTCTTTTAAAAGAGCCCTTCTTTGTGTTATTTGGGAAAAAAGGGTTGCTTACGTCTTGTTTCATTTTGAGTCAATTACCACTATTTCCATCTTTCCCTGTGACCTATCCTTTTCCTTTGGTCCACAATAAGAGAGATGCCAGCTTTTATTTCTACATTTATTTTAAAGGTCAAGTAGCTGAATATTATTTTTTATTTTGCTTACTATGTATGAAATCATTTACATAACATTCTACTGACTATATACATGTATATTTAAACTAATCCCTTTCCATTTCTGCTTGTATTATCTATCTTATACTGATACTATTTTAGATAACTTTGTACGTTAGTTATAATTCATAAGTGATGTGTTATTTGAAGCAATAGATATACCTTCCTAGTAGGTCTGATAATCTGTATTCCAATAATTCATCTTGAAATCTGTCCAATATCTTGTTTATATGTATTTATCTGAAAGTATTTGAACTAGCATCTAACACATTTTAATTAGAATATTTGAATTATAATCTATGTATAATATTTGGAATACATATGATTAAAATATTTGCAAGGGAACAATCATTTGTCTAATATCAGAAGTATCTTAATATAAACTGCAGTGAAGTCTATCTGTTATGGAATAACAAACAGTCAAAACCTTAAACCAGTAATCACTGATTTTAAAATCCATTTTTCATCTTTTAAATTGCTATATTATATGATTTAAGTATATTTGGCATTGTTGTAGAACAGTACCTCCCCAGATGTGCAGTAGCAAGTCCCACCTAAGCCCTACCCACCACCCACTGACATGTTTGAATAATGAATGAATATTCATGGTGATGTCTTCACTGGCCTCACAAGTATTCGTTGGGTATTCTGCACATTAGCTTGAGGGGACACTCATAGCCGGCCTTAGGCATAGGCGAACTAGGCAGTCACCTAGGGTGCCACTCTAGCAGAGGCACTTTTCCAGTATATATTTGGTGTAGGTAGACCAGGATGGGGGCACCGGGTAGTGTGGTGGGGGGCACTGTGGAGCCCTTTTGCCTAGGGCACCAGTTGACCTAAGGCCATTCCTGGGGGGCACTACAATTCAATAATGGTAAAGAAACAGCACTGTAACTGGAATTACTGCAAATGAAAGATTTATCCTGATATTGTTTAGTAATTTACTGTATTATAACATAGAGATGTTCATTAAGAAATGCCTCTCCGGGTTCCGCTGAGACAGATGTTATTACTTTGCCTTGCTCTGCATTTTACAGGGCTAGTGTTAGAGTTAGGGTTAAGATTACGGTTAAGGTTAGGCCTAGGGTTGGCCCTAACCCTAATTTTAATCCTAACCCTAATTCTAACGCCAACCCTAACCCTGGCCTTAACCTTAAGTGGCCTGTTGGCTTTGTAAAATGTGGACCAAGGAAAAGTAATAGGATGTGTCTCCAGTGGAACTCAGATAGGTGTTTCTTAATGAACATCTCAATGTAAATCCTATTATACAATGACTGGCCATTAACATGCAAAATCAAACACACTGATTGGTCAGCCCAACCAGCATGCCTGTTGTAAATTGAGCATATACCAATGGAAAAAAGTCTGGTCACCCAGAATTTTTACCATTACCATATGCTATAACATTTTACGTTTTCTTCACTATAAAAAAATAATAATAAAATTAGAAATCTGGATAGTCCAGAGGTATGAGAGAGAGAAAGAGCAAGGAGGGAATATTAGGAAATTCAAGTATGTTATTCAAAACTAAAGAAATGTATCTGATTTTCCTTGTATTTTCTCCATCCTGTTTCTCTTCTATTTCTAAAGTGTCAGAATTTCGACCTTATTAAAAAAAAAAAAAAAAAAAAAAAAGGACCAACAGAGATCTTCCTTTCTCCATTGCTTCCTTTCCAAAGCACAGTGGTATACTGCATACGCATGGGAATGTAAGTCCCATACACATGTGCAGTACATCAAAATAAAGCAGCAGGATAGCCACTGAAAGCAGAACACCACTGAGCCATCATACAAAGACATTATTTAAGAAAAGTAAGTTTTTTTCTGAAATAAGGTTATTGTATAATAGCAATAGTTGACTCTGTGGTGTTGTATGTTGAAGATTTTCCCAGAGTTGGCTTTGTTTAATCACTCGGGCTTCAGCCTCATGATTAAACCACAAGAACCATGGGTAAATCTTCAATATACTGCACCCACATCATTGGTTATTGCTATAATATTGTTTCTTCTGGATCTGTTTTCGAAGTCCTCTATTTTTCCCAGAATAAATTATTTTGTTCCGGGAGAAATTCTGCATTATTCTCACTTTCAAGCATTTACCCATCTAAGTCTATCATTGCCTCTTCTGCAATTGAGATTTGTGAATATTGTTGTTTAACAGCTTCACTCAGCAGTTCCACCTGATTTTTACATTTATCTTTACTGTTGTCTGTTTTGCTTTCCAGTTTATCCATATTTGTAGAAAGCTCAGTAATTTTGCTGAGTATAGATTCTATGTCTCTTTACATTGCATTGTCCATCACTGGGTTTAGAGTGGCTCATTCTGAAGAAATTAGTTTTTAGTTTTTCTTGACAGGAAAAAGTGATGAAAAAGTTTCAAACTTATTTTCTTGTAAAAGTTTTTCAGAAGTTGTTTAACTATACATATATCATATTATGAAATGTTTTCTTTGAATTTTTATATAAAATACTACCAGAATTGTTAAAAGGAGGCAGAGCAAAAATGCAATACTGTTAATTGCTCACCATCTTGGCCACCAATAGTCATAAATTCTGATAGGGTGTTAACTCTAGTCCAGATGAAAAGTAACCTAATATGCAGGTCTCTGGAAGTAATACAACAGAAAAAGTAGCATAGCTTGTTTACTAATTCTTTCATTCTTTGCCACATAGGGGTAACTTTTGGGCATCTCAAAACATAATTTACTCATAGGCTAGGGTGCCCCCACAAGTTGAACAATTGCCTGTAGCAGATAGCCCTTGTTTTAGTATTCAGGCAGGAGTCCAATAGCCTTTATGGTTGAGCCTTATTTAGTTGGTCAGCAATTTGAATGTATAAGAAAGATACTGTAGGATTCTTCTACATTTGACGAGGGAGACTAGTTTATGTCCATATTGAAAGATGGTATAAAACTATTATAGCTGGGTATATGTTTGTGTAAACATATGTGCACTGAAGTGAAGATATAGGTGATTAGTCTTATAGCCTTCATTACAGACATACATACATGCATACAAATATTTAAGGCAGAGGTTGTAATTCCCTTCTAGCCTGCCAATATACCAAAAGAGTTACTCCCATAAGACATGTCGAGGTTGTTTTCAAAACATCTAGACTAATGTTTCCTTTAATGTAATTTGGTAGTCTATTACATGCATCAACTACTCTCGCATTGAACCAATTAGTACACCTCTCACTTGTATATAATGTTCTGCATAGGTTGTCTGACAAATCTCTACTGCTTTATGATAACGTCAGATATTCCCATAAGCATTTGTCTCTAAATTCCCTATACAGCTGAATAAGATCTTCCTTTAAATATCTATATTAGATGCTGTACAAAGTTCAGATATTTAAGTCTTTCATAATAACTTAAATTGTCACATCCTTGGATGTTTTGGTATATTAACACTGTATTACTTTCAATTTGCTTGTGGTTGTTTTCTTATAAGGCTTCTAAATTGTTATTCCGTACTGTAGTTTGGGGTCTAATGTAGCTTACAAAGAATGATGTCATCACTTTTAATTTCCTAGACATTGTAAATATTTTCAGCATCTTTTAGTTCTGTAACTATCATTAACCAATCAGTTGATATAATTAGAAGAACTCAAAGCTTGATTTATCCATATATCCAGGTCATTAAATTAATCTACCATTTTAATTACTGTATGGTTTCTTAAATATTCACCTTCCAAACTGTGCCTCCCAAATCCCACATGCTTAGTTTTTGGTGTGTTTATCAACATATTACTCTCTTGCACCTAAGAGATCAATTTAGTCAATTCTTTTGCAGAAATGCCCTATCTATAGCACATGTAATCAGTTTACGAATTTTAAACTTACCTGCATACAGACTGTAGAACACCTCAAAAGAAAAAGAAAGTTCTGAAAGGTATAACCTAAACAAACATGGGCCTAGCACTTTGCCCTGTGGGACACGTTGACTTGTAACTTATAATTTTACCTATCTAGTTGTCGTATTACTTGAGGGATGATAGCACTTAACAATGGATTTTAAAAAGTTTTTTTCAGTACTTGTTTGTGTTTGTTGTTTTGTTGATGGCTTTTTCACTTTATTACTTCACTTGCTGTATGATGCCTACTGTGTCCTATTTGCTAGCCATATGGCTATCAATCTTATCAAGATTACATTAATACCTGTTGTTCTAAATTATTTATCAGCATTTTGTGTATTGCTCTATCAAAGGTTGAAGCCAAGTCTATATTAATTAGATCACAGCACAATTTGCCATTTATAGCTGCTATGTTGTCATAGACAATCTTTTACAGGTGGTTATAGATTTATTTTCAACATATGCATGCTGTTATATGATTTCAAGTCCCAGATCCTTCCATGGCTTTGCATATGAGATAATACGTTATCTAATGTAATACTCGCCATCATTTTGCACAAAAAAAGGAAACTTATGGGTATTTATGACTTTGGGTTTGTCCTGTTCTCCTTTGACTTTTTTGCATTCAAACAATTTCTCTTTCAAAACAGGCCACATTCCTTCTGAAGTTTTTAAATGGAACACACCACTCCAATTAGTTTGATATATTGCCTGTTTTGCTTCCGTATACATTTGAGTTTGGCAAAATTTTCTAGCAGCAATTTAACTTTTATAACCGCATGATCACTACACATCGATGGTGTTAAAACTTGGATGAGGTAACAGTAATTTCCTTAGGAATAAAAGCAATGTCTAGTATATTTCATTCTCTGGTTAGGTTTTTTAAAGTCTGAAGAAATTGTTCTTCTTGAACTTACTTTGTAAATAATTTCCTTACTAATGTTCCTGACCATTTTTCTGGTAAATTTAAATACCCAGCCACTATTATTTTTTTGTCCTGTGTTTTTCATGTAAGAAATGTATGAATTCCACTAGGCTCAAACACTTGACTTTGGTGGACTACACCACAACAATTGTTACATTCTGCAGGATTGTCTTTGTGATGCAGTTACATAATCTACAGTATTGGCATTATCATTTAACATGTAACAATCACATGTCTAATAACAATCTTTAACACATTTATTTACACCTCTATCTGATTTTTTTGTTAGTCTATTACAGTAAAATATTTATACCTTGACAGAACCAGTTATTGTTCTTTAACCATATTTCACAAACAATAGCAACATCAATCTTGTGGGAATGCAGCAAATATTCCAATATAAAAATTAGTAATACTTCTCCTAGCATTAACAACTGGCAGATAAACATCAAATGTTGCTGTCTGTGAACTGCTAGATTTCTGACCTGACAAAAATCACATCTTGGGTTAATCAAATATTGAAATATATCCTCTACAAAAATTATCTTGACAAGTGCATGCCATCCTGACAAAATATATGTGCCCCAAAATTAGGCTTAGATGCTCTACACATTTCCAGTTTTTTAAATAGTCCATTTTTCATGATGGTATTTACCCCCAAATTCTTCTCATTCGCAGTGACCCGACTCTCCTTTCTGTACATGCTTTGTGAAAAATATGTCCTAAAACATGAACAAGTGATGCTATCTAAGAGAGCTGCAAGCTCCCTACTAACAGTCAGAGTCTTTGCAGATGATGTACCAACAAGAATAAAACAGCTCCATACTTCCTTACATTAAGGCATTCTAAGGCCTTCCTCGCATGCTGCATTTTTGCTCCTGGCAAATATAACACTATTCAATGTTCATTATCTTTTCTGCAAATGTAAGTATCAAGTCCTCTAATAAATGAATCTCCAATTGTTGGTATATAATTTCTGGCCAGATCTGAAGAATCTACCACTTCTGCTTCTGCAATATCAGCTCTGTCAGTTGTTACAAATGAATGATCTCCATCACCATTAGTGTTATTAATCTCAGTGTTTTCATTGCTTATTATATTTTTGAGCATACAGTTCTCATCTAGATGTCTTTGTACTTCCACAACTTCGGTCTTTCTCTTCTTTTTTCTTACAAGAATGTTCTTCAGCTCTTCCGATTCAGTTTTGATTTCTTCCTTTTGCCTGCTTCTCGCCTTTCCTTTCTACCTTCTCTGTTGGAAAAATGATTCCTTTTTCTGTAGACTGAATGTTTTCTGATTGAACAATGTTATCATTCCATTTAATATTTGTACTATATAACAAATCAGCTTCCTTTTTTCATATATATTCTCTCTGCATTATAGCCATTAATCATTTTATTTTTCTTCCTTGGTATTTGTTATGAATTTTTTCCTTTCTGATTTATTTTCTTCTATATGCTCTAAATCTTTAGATTCCTGAACAATTGTATCCTGAATTCCAAAGTTGTCATCAGAAGTGTCATGTTTAATAGGGGTTGAGTGATATTTTTAAATGTGCTCCATTTGCAATTTGCCTAATATTATGTCATCAGCCTAGTCACTAATATATTTGACAATAGTTTTCAAGCTGTACCAGTTACATAAGTGTGGTCATCTTCAGTAATTCTAGATTTACTAATAATAATGGTAAGCAAATCATTCACATTTTAAAATGAGGGGCACAAATCACCAATTTTATCAGGCTTTACCTTTAAATATACATAGCATTTAGTACACTGTACAAGATACTTGTGCTTTAGCAAATCATTAATGAAATACTCATTTAAGGAATGCATTTTCAGATACAAATCAGTTAAAGCAGAATTCTAGGTAATTTTAAGTCAACTTCTACTAGAAAATCTCATAAACAATATGCAAATGAATATTAAATTAAATGAAGAATACTAAGTTAGCCTTATACACATGGGAGTAATTCATAAAGTCAGCACTCTGACCTACTCTACCAGTTGTGTTGTTTACAATAAAATGCTGAATTTCCCATCAGTTATGCCAGGCACTCAAAAATGATGAATTTCCATTATCACTTGCAGTCACACCTCATTATAACAGTGAAAATTCAGAGGTAAAAGGTAAACTATAAATCAGAATAAATCTTCTCCAACCAAGTAGTTTCACAGCCATTCACAAACCAACACTAAATTGTCTGAGTTAACTTTTGAAGTGTCTTGTCTATAGTCTGCATGAATTTATAACTCACTATGCACCTTGGGATGGATAGACTTTGCATGTCAACAAATTGTTCCGTTCTAGCAGCAAACAATGAAAATCATGGCAAAAAAATAAAATGCAAATCAAAACAAATCTCCTCTCAATAAACAGTTTCACAATATATCACAAATCAACTGAAAATTGTTTTATATAAGCTCCGGATTTTCCTGCCTAGTCTGTGTGAATTATTTGGCTGACTAGGCCCCTTGGGATGGCTAAAGTTTGCCTGTCTACAATCTATTCCTTTCTAACAGCAAACAGTGAAAATCATAGGTAAAACAACAACATATTAATTAAAATAAATCTCCCTGTCTATTTCCTTTTCTTTTAAAATCATAGGTAAAAAATAACACAAAAATCAAAATAAATTTTCTTTTGCCAAGTAGTGTTACAATCCAACACTGGATTGTTTCAGTTAAGTTCCCAAGGCAAAGATGTGATAAAGTGTACTAATTCCAATAATACCTGTCTTAGTGTCATGAGTTCACTGCGATTGCTTGCTAAGTAGGGTGTGTGAGTTAGGGCATTCCTCAGTTGTTGGTATTTCCAAAAATGCAAACGAGGGATGGCAAAAGATTTTTGTAACCCTGAGAAGGACAAAAAACAACATCCAGTTCATGTTAGTGGTCTCCATTTGGCCTAGGGTGAAAAGCCCTTTTCCGATCCAGTCTTTCCAAATAAACATGGAGCCACCCACCTTAATATGTGGGTTGCTCCAAACTGGCACTTCTAAGATTCAAAGCTGTAGAGATGGAAAGGGTACATGCAAGTAGACCTTCTATGTGATATGTAGCAAACTCCAGGCACAAAGTTGGGGTGGCAAGGGATACCAATAACTGATGAAAGCTAGATGTGACTTTCTGTTTAAGATGTTTGCTATGATTTCAACCCATGAGGATTTGCTAGTAGTGCAGAAAGAAAGATATTACATGTAGTAGCTTCAGACCATTTCCTTTGATTCAAAAAGCCTTCTATTCGTAATTTATATGGGAAAAACAAGGTGTGTTTTGGGAGTAAGGATCTCTTACCATCCCAGACAAATTAGGTTGAAAGTTTGTCTATTTTTGCCAACCATTTAGAAGACATCTGTCCAAGGATATTGTACAGCTTTGGACAAAAGAAAATATTTAAATCTTATATTTTCCCCCATCATGATAATCTAAGCTGTCTCCACAAATGAACCAAGAGAAAGGGCTCTGTCCCTAGGGTTTATGATTTAAAGGCACCATGTCAAAGTAATCCCAGTTTATTGTCAGTCTCAAATATTTTGATGGATATTTGCAGCAAGCAGGTGGACGGTTCCAATTACTGTTTTTCTTGGGGAGGGGAGGTCATTGTTCTACCATTAGCCAGATTAAAAAATTTGATTCGGACTGGCTGATCTAAAGAACAGATAATTTGTGGAATTGTGCAAATATCTTCAACAGGTGGGGATATATCTTCTTCAGGCTTTTTGGTAAATAGAATGCATTTATCTGCAAATAGGAAAATGGGGGAGGGGTTATCATTTCATATGGCTAGGAAAAAGGGTTTTCTGACCAATAAAAAGGGGCAGAGGAAAGTGAGAAGCCCTGTCTGGTGTCACTTTGCAAAAGGAAGAGAGAAGATATAATAAAACCAGTGAGCACACTGGCAAAGAGGGCATTGTAACCGCCTGTATGTGTACTCTTGATAACCCTAGTAGAATTTCATACCTCTCTAAGATCTTGTATTGGTAATCTCATCTTACTGAGTCAGAGGCTTTTTCAAGATCATTTTGGGCTCTTACTACCAGCTGGGTACATTTTTGTATTGTTTGGAAGGCCCTAACATTGTCCACACTGGACCTATGTTCCTAAACTCTGCTTCATCAGGGAAAATCAGGGATGGCAAAAGCTGGTTTAATCTGTCTGCTAGGATGTGTGCATACAGTTTTGCCTCCACATTGATACACAATGTACATCTGTACTTCCCAATGTGCAAGCATGTGATCTTTGCTGGCTTAGCAATTACTTTGATATGGGATTCTCTCATTGATAGAGGAAGGGTACCCATCTTATTTATGTTATTTAATTCTGTCAGGAGGGCCACTGATATATGTGGGAACAGAAGCTTTTACAGTCCTAGATTAATAAGAAAAGTACTTATAAAGACATTGACTCTTACAGAAAACATACCCCTGTACACACCCTGGTACAGATAACCTTTTCCCTTAGTTTATATCACTCTTTGAAGATTTCCTTACCATACCTCTTCTCCATATTTATAATCTCTGCTTAATTCAAAAGATAATGTCAGGCATATGGTAAACTGCTCTTCTCATCAACCCACACCCCAAATAGCTTCAACTAAAAAATGCCTTCCACCCTATTTACATCCTCCATACACTTTGAAAAAATACTTGAAAAACTAGTCTACAACCAGTTGTCCACTTCCATCGAACAGTACCACCTCCTCACCTATATCACTTATTTTCTTCAAACCAAAGGTTACTTTACTTACATCCTTAACAACGTTGGTCTAGATGCAGATGACATGGATAACATTCCATTTTCTGGAAACTTCCTTAAGAAGTACTTATATATGCAGCTGGATTTGTATTTGAGAGACAGCAATATCAATGATCAACCAGAGTTGGATGCAGGCATAGCACTGGGATGTCCTTTAAGTATTCAGTGCTCTCCATTTAGTGAAAGACAACGAGAGACCAACATTTAAATAGTTAATCATTTTGAATCACATGAGGTACTGTTGTTGACATTGCAGGTGTGTTTGGAGTGGTTTTCCTTCTACTTTTCAGACATATTCAGAAATGAGGGTCTGTGGTTAGCTTCTCCTCTGCCCACTCTGAGATTTGTGGCATGCTTACCTCCAAATTCAGTTCAGTGCCCGTTGTCCATTGCTATGCAGCAAAGTAGTGTTGCACTTGTCTTACAGTGGGGCACATCATTCAGTGCTTGAAATATCATTGTTGTGCTGATGAGAAACATCTATACATTGCCTTCATTAGGAAAATATGTTAGCCTTAAACAAATTAGCTACAGGTCTGGAATACATCCCCATTTGGATAATCAATGTAACCCATTAACACGTATGTGGTGAGGAATATCACACCTCTATAAGCCTACACACATCTTGCATTTCAGAGTCTTTTCTGAAAAATAAATTTAAAAAGTATACAATAGATTAAATCTAAATATTTTGTGAATAGTAAAAGCTATTTAAACTCTGCAAATAGCAATGTCATCAGTAAGAAATATGCTTTATAGTGATAATAATCAATGCATTCATAGTTTTTCAGTAAATACTGTAGTATATTATAAGGCACATAAACCCCAAATTATAATTTTTGTTAAACTTTCAAAAACAAATGCTCATATCTTGGAAAGTATAGCGTTAGAACATTTTTGTTAACCCAACATAAGCGTTCACACGATAATAAGAAATATCTGTACAAGTGTATGTTTATTGAAATATTTACAAAAATATGAAAAACACGCGCTTAATTGTATAATTAGCAATATAATAACAGTGAATATCTCTCCAGATAAACAACTTACAGTGCAAATATCAAAGATAGTTTTATTCAAAAATGTCTCAGGTTTTACCTGATGCCATGCAACAGTTTATAAGTCACTTGGCTTTTGAAGTATTAAGTACATATGGAAAAATTGTTTATTTTCATAATTACTAACAAACAAATACCACTATCTCATGTATAATGTGATATACATGGATACTAAAAATTAATTTCCCAGTCTTCCACCATGGCATATCATACCATATCCCTCAATAATGTGTAGGGCTATCAGCTATAAAAATATTAACACAATTATGAAAATATGAATAATAAGTGACAGATTGTGATTAATTTCTCTCCTGCATCACATCCTAGATTAACGACCTTATCGTCATTGTGTAAATAACTCCTTGCACTTTTTAATACTGCCAATTACTAGTTGGTAACTTGCTTAGTTAAAGAAGCTAAACCCAAAAAGGTCTGGACTGCATAAGGATATATGGTTGTTCATAGGCTCAAAGATGTTTACTAGGCTAATGACTACAAGGGCCTTTTTAAACATAGCCATGCATCCCAAATCTCTGACAAGTTCTGATGCCCTTGATAAGTGTAAGCAGGGGCTTGGGGGTGCAACATTTACAAGCAGGGGCCTGGGAGATGAACCATTTACAGTCGGCCTGTAACCATTTGAGACATAGATGCCAAACCAGGGATGAATTTCCTCTCCCATATCCAATTGTCCAACTTACACTTGATTTGGGTGAGGGAGGAACTCTGCTTCATATGGATGGGGAGCCTGTTCCATAGAAGGGGTATTCTCTGGGATACATACCTGTCTCTCCAGAAGGTCATATTTATGTCACAGGTAAGGTTTAAGTCTTTAGAATGGGTAATTCTAATGCTGTTGGTTTTGTGGATATGCAAGAGGTCCATCAGACTGGGGTCTGATAATGCCTTGTATGCATAGGTTCATAGGTTCATAGGTTCATACTAGGCTATCTGCCCTAGGGCATTTATAAGCCTAGCCAGAGTGTGTTTGGCTTTCACCACCCATTTTAAATTAATTTTGCTATGCCTTTTTTGAGGTTAGTTAGTTAGCAAGGAATAGATTTCCCCTCAATAGCCTGTAGAAGACAGAATACAGGGATAGGGCTTTGAGGTGGTCTGCAAAGGACATGTTGCTTACGCTCCATATTCTTTTAGTGAGGAGCCTTTGTGGATGCTCCAGTTGTTGGATATGACTGGTTAGGTACATACCAAAGGGGTACTTGCACTCACTGATAGGTCTGATGAATACCAAATACAGTGGAGCAATGACTTCCTTGGATGTTGATGCCACACCTTTGTTTATGGACTCCCCTGTTCTAACTTCCTGGTTCCTGTCTGTGAGCCAGCTGGCTAGCCACTGGGTTGCATAAGGGTTTGTACCAAACCTCTTAAGTTTGTCAACAATGCCTTAGTGGGCATTGTGGCAAATGCCTTGGCCATGTCAAGTTAGGCAGTGTAACTCATTTTGCCCTTATCCATTGCTTTGGTGATCTTCTCAAAGAAGTCCACCAGGTTGAGTAGGCATGACCTGCCCTTGATGAAACCAAACTGGGTTAGGTCCAGTGTCTGTAGATTATGAGACTAGTGAAACTTATGGGTCTGTAGTTTCCAGGGTCTGTAGATGGCCCACCTTTGTGCAGAAGGATGACTGCTGCAATTCACCTTCATGAGACATGAAGCCTGTTTGGTGGTTACAGTTAAATAGCAGTTCCAGAGGACCAGCTAGATTATGTTTCATGATATTTAGAAGACATCCTGAGATACTGTCTGGGCCCATTGTTACAGTATTCTTGACCTTAGAGAGACCATTAAGGACCTGTTCCCTAGTGATAGCAGGGGGAGTTATATTTGATGGAATATGCTGAAGAAAGGTTGGAGCTGAATTTATTGGCCAATAGGTTTGCTATATCTTCTGACTCTTTAAAGGTGGCTTCATTTACAAAGAGCTCTGCACACAGTTGTGCATTGCCTTTGAGGGTATGGATATAGCTAAAGAATGCCTTGTGATACTCCTTGGCCTGGGAAGCCAAATTTACTTCAAATTTGGTTTTGGTAGATGTTATTTGTCCTCTGAGCTGTTTTTTGAATTTAATGAGAGTACTTTTATCTTGTTGAATACTGCACCTCCTAATGTTTGCTATGATTTTCTTCCTTTTGTTATATAGTCTATTGATTTTGTGATTCCACCAGGGTTGCTTGTTTTTTTGAGTTAGTTTTGTACTTCTTTTTGGTGGGTAAAGCCGCCTCTATGCAGCAATTAACATGGTTGTATAGGGTTTCTGTAAACAGTTCTGCTTAGGCAGCAGTGTTATTAGGGTTTATGAGGGCTTGAAATTTTGCCAGGTCATCATTTAATAGTAGGAGGTTAGTAGGAAGTTAGAGTTGTTCCTTAATATTCCACAGTTAGCCGTAGTTTCAGGGTTTTATTTTACTTTAAAGGAGACCATTTTGTGGTCTGACCTTACCAGAGAAGACGTTACACTAGACGGTGTGCAGCACTCTCCCATATTAGTGAGGAACAGACCCAGTATGGTTGCAAGACTTGTTGGTGTATTGACAGTCTGGTCCAGGGAGTTTGTATTTACAAAATCTAGGAATCTCTATGCCTGTACATTTGGTATTGTATATGATTCCCTGTTAATACTGGAGAAAGTAAAGTCACCCATGAATATGATATTGGGTTGGATGGTGAGTGTCTCCAGTAAGTTTAAATACATGGTATGGGGTTCCTGGGTCATAGAGGGAGACCTATAGCTTGCAAAGAAATGGTATTGGATTTTTCCTGTGGTGATTTGGATGTGTAGAAGCTGAAGTGCATTGTTTTGTTTGACCAGCTTTGAGGTATAATTATTTTAGATACAAATCAAGACACCTCCACCTTTAGTTTCTGTCTGTGTAGTAGCTGGGCTAAATGTGTCAAAGAGATTATAACCTTGCACTGTTGGTGTACTCTCAGTGACTTTAAACCATGTCTCAGTGACCGCACAGACAACAGCATTTTCTAGGTTGAAGAGATCTTCTAGTGAGTGTATTTTTTTGTTTAAATTCTTAGCACTGAGCAGCAACACCTTGAGATCTTCTTGTTTTTGATTGGCTATGTCAGAAGTACTTTCAGTTTGGCATTGCCTAAAAAAGGCACTATGGGTAGAGAGGTGGAGACCACCCTTGGCAAAGCAGTGTGATCTGTTGATAATCTCCTTCCATGGTGATAAATATTGCACCCCCTTAAAATGACACCAGAAACTAGGTCAATTATTAAAGTCAGTCATCTTTTGCTCATATTGTGGCATCATCCTTGGAAAAGGTAAAATGCTGCACAATTCTAGGCTCATACCAGACTGGAACACATTTTCTGAGAGCGCCACAATGTTTCTTTTCATATAGTCTAAGGAGGTAAACTATATGGAAATGTACAGAAAGCATTTGAATGAATTAAACTCAAGAGCTTCAAGATTTTTTCATGGCTATGTAGAAGACATCTTCACCACTTTTTCAGCTAACATTGGTGACAGACTAGAATCTGTATTAAAGGTGAGTAATTTAAGAGTGATATTTGATGCCAACTTAAGGGCCAGGTGTCCACTGCCATCCAGTCTTCTTATTTTAACCAGAATAATATTGTCCTTATTAAATACCTTATTACTCCTACAGATCTACCAGTGGTGGTGCATGTTTTGGTTCCCCCAGATTTGACTACTGAAGTTCGTTATATTTTGGTATTCCGAACTCAGAACTTTACTGTCTGCAGTTGGTGCAGTCCTCTGCAACTCAGCTACTGCTAGGGGTGTCTCAATACCACTATATAACTATGATTCCAAGAAGCCTGCACTGATAGCAAGTATGATCACATTTTGCATGCAAAGTTCTAGCTTTAGATTACTTGACCCTTCATAATGTGATTACTTCTTATCTTAATAAAGACAGAAAAAAAGAAAAAAGTAATGTGAGAGAGTGACAGAGAGAAAGACAGAGTGAATGAGTGAGTAAAAGAGAGAGAGAAAGAGTCTTCAAGCGAGACTGTAAGAACCAAAGAGAGAGAGAGACAGAAAAAGAGATATAGACTGAGCACACTTTTCAACTTTTTTTGTATAAGCCTGGATAAAATCAACAAAAAGAGGGGAAAAAACTAAAACTCAGGGACAACTATTACATATAACCTGAGTTCACTTACTAAATACTGCAAGATATTTTACACTAACATGAACTTTTTGAGCAATAATAAATATGAAACTATAATAATATTTAGTTTTATTGACTAACAGCAATCTTCAGTGATTTACAAAAGTATCAAACATTTTTGAGGGACAGAACACAAGTAGGCCAAGCTGATAGGTATGGGAAGTTGAAATGCCTTACACCATATGATTTGTTTCATCCATTTGATCCCAATTAGCCATCTGAAGTGTATTCAACCAAGAAAGTAGCTGTAATTGCTGATATGCGCACATGTGGGTGTTTGTGTGTGTGTGTGTGTGTGTGTGTGTGTGTGTGTGTGTGTGTGTGTGTGTGTGTGTGTGTGTGTGTGTTTATACAGACATTAAATACATGCACAACTTATATTTTGGATATAAAATTCTTCCTCACAAAAAAAGTACAAAAGAATAGGTGGCGAAATTATTTTACATCAAAAATATAAAAAAGTTATATAAATTAAAAAAAAAAAGAAATACAAAACAATGTAATAGAAGACCCATTATCTACAATAATGCCCTTCAAGATTGGCATTCATAGTTTCATAGGTTCATACTAGGCTATCTTCCCTAGGGCATTTATAATCCTAGCCAGAGTGTGTTTGGCTTTCGCCACCCATTTTAAATTTATTTTGCTATGCCCTTTTTCGAGGTTAGTATACTGTGCCTCTGTCTAACAGTGACACAGAAGTGATACCCGGGGTAAACCGACGATCTCCCATCCACTCATCAAGATTCCTCTTGAAGAGAGTCAGTGAGGGACTCTGCCTAACCTGGACTGCGATTTTATTCCAAAGTGAAGGGAGCCTCTGGGTTATGAATCTGTCCCTCCAGCATGTCCTATTTATTTCAGTGCTGAGGTTCAAGTCTCTCGAGCGAGTAGCTCGATGGGATTTGGATTTTCTGAGGTGCAGCATGTCCATTAATTCCGGGTTGGACATGGCTTTATACGTCAGGCACAGATCACCTCTGAGCAGGCGGTATGACACTGAGTAGAGCTGGAGTTTCTTTAACCGGGCAGCATATGGCATCTGTTTGAGCCCTTTGATCCTCTTGGTGAGGTACTTTTGGGGTCTTTCCAGTTACTGCAGGTGTCTGGTAAGGTACATCCCAAAAGGGGCATTGTACTCAATTATGGACCTGATGAGGGATGAGTAAAGAGGCACGATGACCTCCCCTGATCTAGATGTGAATCCCTTCATGATTAGGTGGGCTATATAAAATGTTCTTCTAACCACTTTGGCCACGTGGTTGTCAAATGAGAGATTGCTATCAACTTGGGTCCCCAGGTCCCTAATTACTTCTTCTGTACTTAATGGATTACCACCTATGTGGTAATTTGTGGGCACTTTGTTTTTGCCAAAGGGGATGACTATACACTTTTTGGCATTTAGCTTGAGGCCATGGCTCTGGCACCAGTTGTCTGTTTCTATGAGGCCCTTTTGGAGGATGCTTGTGTCGGCTGGAGAGTCGATTATGGCGCCCAGTTTGCAGTCATCTGCGAACTTGGTCAGCCACAGCCCTTCCGTGTTGGCCTGTACCTCCGAGAAATATATACTGAACAAGAGAGGTCCCAGGACTGAGCCTTGTGGGATGCCACTTGTAACTGGTTTGGAGTCTGACATGGCTCCAGCAATTCTAACCATGTGGGTTCTGTTCTTGAGCCAGTTTGCAACCCATCTAGTGACATAGGGGTTTATATTTAAGCTGGTGAGCTTATCTATAATGCCCTAGTGGGGTATTGTATCGAAGGCTTTTGCGAGGTCCAGGTAGGCTGTGTGGACCACCTTCCCCTCGTCAATGGCCTTGGTGACAGTTTCAAAGAAATCGACCAGGTTTAAGAGGCAGGATTTGCCCTTAACAAAGCTGAACTGGGTAGGATCCAGTGTCTGTAGGTCCCCAATATCTTTATTTATGAGGTCCATGATGATCCTTTCCATAGCTTTGCAGACCAAGCTAGTCAGGCTTATGGGGAGATAGTTTCCAGGATCCGTTGAGGCACCACCTTTGTGGAGAGGGACCACTGTTACTGTATGCCACTCTTTGGGTATATATCCTGTAGTAAGGCTGAGATTGAACAGTAGTTTTATGTTTGGGTTTAGCTCTTCTTGGAGTTCATGTAGGACGCAGCCTGGGACACCGTCTGGTCCCATTGATGTTGTGTTTTTTGCTTTGGAGAGGACGGCTCTTACCTGAGCATCTGAGATGTCAGGGGGGCAGCACTCTGCTGGGATAGATATTTGCCCTTTTGGTGGGGGGGGGAGAAGTTTGCGCTGAACCTGTCAGCTAGGATGTTGGCAATGTCTGTGGGTTTGGTGTATTTTTTGTCATTTTGGACTAATTCTGAGCATATCTGGGAATTCCCACCCAGGTTCCTAACATAACTAAAGAAAGCCTTGTGATTATACTTAGTGTCCTGTGCAATTTTTCTCTCAAAACTGGCCTTAGACGATTTTATGAGTGCCCATAGTTTTTTGCTAATACTGATCAGAGATGCCTTCCCTTTTTGGGATTTTGCTCTATCATGTAGTAGCTTCCTCCTTCTATTGTATAGTTTGTTTATGGCTGGGGTCCACCAGACAGGACGTCTGCCTTTGGAGGATTGGGTCTTGGTTTTATTTGGGATTGCAAGATCCATGCATTCCTGAAGGTGTTCATAGAATGCATTTATAAAGGATTCTGCAGTCTGGGCCGTATTGTCCACAGGCCCGGGGGCTTTGAAGGATTCCACCTTGGTTTTGAGGAGTGTGAAATTTGCTTTAGAGAAGTTTTTCACTGTGGTTTTCTGGGCAGGGGGTGGGGTCGGGATGTGAATATCGAGTGAGATTAGTTTATGGTCTGATCTTACCAGTGAGGGATACACTTCTGGTCTGGAGCATAGAGTCCCCATGTTGGTGATGATCAGGTCCAGTATGTTTTCCCCTCTTGTGGGAGTGGTAACAAGTTGTTCCATAGCATTTGAGTTTATAAATTCTAGGAACCTTTGGGCTAGGGTGTTGGAGCTAGAGTAATGCTCCCAGCCTATGTTTGGGTAGTTGAAGTCTCCCAATATAATGGCGTTTGGAGAGACCTTCATATTTTTCAGTGTTCTCAGGAAGGCCGAGTGGGGTTTCTGGGTTTAGGAGGGTGGTCTGTAGCAGGCTATATACTGGAAGGCAGTTTTACCCACTGTTAGTTGCACATGGATAGTCTCTGATGCTTCGTGCTGTGCCACCAACCTGGAGGTGTGGGTATCTTTGATGAATATTGATACTCCCCCTCCTTTTGTGGTTCGGTCCAAGTTTTGGGGCCGAAAAGCATGGTATGAGGTATAACCTGGCAGTGCTGGGGTGCTCTCGGGAGCCTTGAACCAGGTTTCTGTTACTGCACAGATATCGATGTTCTCCATGCTAAGGAGAGTTTCGAGTGCGTGCATCTTGAGGTTTAGACTTCTGGAGTTGAGTTGCATTACTCTTAGTTTCTTATCCCTTGTGATACCTATGGAGGTGGGTTTGTCTTTTGAGCCTTGCCTAAAAAAGGCACTATGTGGGTAGCAAGAGCCTTTGTCAATATCCGAAAGCCCAGGGGTGACAGGTGCAAGCCGCCCCTAGCGAAGCATCGTGGCTTGTCGAGCATGTCATCCCAGGCTGACAGGCATTGGATCCCCTTTGAATGACACCAATACTTAAGCCAATTGTTGAAATTGATCAATTTGTCTTCATATTGTGGCATCATTCTTGGTGAGGGTAAGATGCTACTCAAGATCAGGGTCATACCGGCCTGGGCTACATGCTCAGAAAGCTCCTCTATGTCTCTTTTCATGTAGTCCAGGGAAGTACATCTCAGGTAATTCACACCAGCATGGACAATGCTGAGTCATATTTGTACTTGCCTTGGAGTGACCTGAGTGCTTGTGTTATGTGGTGGATCCTAGCGCCCGACAGGCAGCTTACCGTGACCTTCTCCTTGTTCAGCCTGGTGAGCAGGACGTCAGTGTGCCTGACGATAGAGTCACCTATTACAAGTGTATCAGATGTGTTGTTTAGCCTTAAGGGCTGTGACTGTTTGGCACACTGGCTTTGTGAGCTATGTGTTGCACGTGTTTTGTTTTGGGGTAGCGGTTGCTTGGGTGTCTGCTTTGGAGGTCTCTGCTGCTTAGGCAGATTTTTATTTAGAGCCTCCGAGTATGTTTTTGTGTGTTTATGTGTTTGGTTTGCTGTCGTGGTAGGTCTATATGAGACTGGAATTGTAGTGAGTGTGGTTTCCTTCTCCTCCTGACTGCTTACGCCAGTACTGAGTTGAGAGAGATTATCCTCCAGTTTGGCTATATGGTTGCATCTCTCACATGTGTTGGAATTTGTTGGGAGGAGGAGAGGGTTGTCTGTGTACATGAGGCAGTTGTAACATTTCCTCAAGATTCCCAGATTCACCAGCTGGACCGGAGAGGAGATTGACAACTGACCTTTGGACATGCTAGAATAGTATTGGGAATTCCTTTATAATTGAAAAAAAGGGCCAGTGGGGAACAAGGCACTCAAGGGGAGTTTGTAAGGGTGTAGTGCTTTTAATTTTTTAGTGCTGACTTAGTGAGCAAGTGCCAGTTAACTTAAATGCAATATGTTACAGGTAACTTAAATGCAAAAACGACAAACAGTAACTTTCTTTCAAGTGAAACAAGGAAATAAGTACAGTAAGCAATACAGATATCACTAGGGATCCACAGAAGCGCTGAAAAGCCGCGTTTTAGGTGAAATTAGCATTTCAGGGAAATAAGCAAACAAACAACAAGCATACAAAAAAGCTAGATTCAGCAGGCCTGGATCTAGTCTATGCTACAGCAAACAAGGTGTACCAATTTCAGTAAGAAACAGTTCAAATATGCAGGCACTATAAGCCTGTAACCAGAAATTACCAACTCAGAAGGGCAGAGTCCAGCCTCTCCTCCCACAAGAGTGCAGACCACGAACCTTCTTAATGTAAAATAACTGGCCTGAAGCCCAAGTGCTTATACCAGAACTAATACACTTTTAGAATAACAGACACTGATCCCTCAATCAGCAGTTCCAAACTTAGAAGGATGTAAGCTACCTGTCCTGCCACCACAGTGCAGGCCACAAACCTTCTTAATGTAAAACAACTGGTCTGAAGCCCAAGTGCTTAAACTAAAAGGCTTAGAATGAGTTACACCAAGCAGTAATAAATACAATTGAGTACTTTTAAGATGACGCAAAAGCAAAATAAAGTAGGAAGAAATACAAATACAGTAAAAGCAGATACATTTTTTTTTTATCAGGGAAATACTATCCTTTCAGGGGTGGTAAGGAGCTCTGCCTGCAGTATCGGACCACACAACATCCCTGCACGGGTGTTATTTCACAGATAACTCTCACCCTGTGAGACATTATTTTTTGCTAAGTCATCAGACTCAGAATGCCATATCTAATTGTTAGGTGCCCCTGTATAGCACTTCTTTCACTCGTTGCAAAAAAGTGTTCTTATTGATAGTATGTACATCTCCTCACTGCATCATATAAAGCTGCATGTTTTCATTTTATACTAAGTACCTGCCTATATAAATCTTCATTACTGAAATATTGCTAATATTCCATGTTGGGATTTAGATGACAAGACTATATTATAGGTTCATAGGTGTACTAGGCTAAAGGCCCTGGAGACATTACAAGCCTAGCCCACAGAAGTGCCCATTAGATTTATTATTTTCTTTTAGGATCCTTTCAATATATTTGTTCTGTGTTTTATGATTTTTGCTTTGTAATACATTTCTTGTATTTAGTGTAACTTGGATTAGGCTGAAAATGGGTGGTGTGGCCCAGCCTTCATACTCCTAAGAACAAAAATGTATAAAAATGAATTAATTATTCCTTAACGACATTATTTATACCTTACTGATCTGGTTTACTTCTTTTTAATCAAACATCCTCCTAAAATCTCTGAATAAACATTGTGAGGCTGTATTACTATATTAAGAATCTGTAACAGCAGGCACTTGGACCTGTTTGGCATCCCTTAATTCTGTCATAGGCTCAAAGGTTTGTAAGTACTGTATATACTAGGCAAATGACCACTAGGACCTTTATATGCCTAGCCATGCAGTCCAGTTCAGTTGTGTCCCTCTATATCATGGATGTTTATTAGGAGGGGATACATTAGTTAGAAAGTTTGTAGATGTTATGGGGAATATTTTAGTTTGGGCATTACTGTCTACCTCTGTCTATCAGAAACATGGTGGCTGGACTGAGAGTGAATTTCCAATTTCATATCACTTCAGCTGCAGTCTCAGGACATACTGTACTAAAGTGTAAGTTTTAATAATCTGGTTAACACAGCTGTTGTGTAACACTGTTTATCATGATATTGACAATGCAGAATATGTAATTAATATCTGTGTATGTTTACCATATGAGAAACTCGTTAGCACTGATAAAAAAAATTCTCCAAAGCCAACTTCACGCTTCCTAAGACAGAAGTGACAAACTTCACAACACCCATGCTGACAGACAATAGAGGTACGACTGTTGAATCCTATACAAATGCACTTTATAAGCACTTACATGAGTGCATGGATCTTGCAATCCGTAACAGAACCAAGAAGCTATCCTCCAAAAAAAGGAAGCCAATCTGGTGGTCCCCTGCCATAAACAAACTCTACAACAGAAGAAAGAAACTGTTGCAAAAAAGAGTAAAATCCCAAGATTGGAGGAACTCCGTGGTCAGCATCAGTAAGAAGCCGAGATTCCTCATAAAATCCTCCAAAGCTAGTTATGAAAACAAAATTGCCACTGCTTCTAAAGACAACCACAAAGAATTCTATAGCTATGTCAATAATCTCAATGGCAACACTCAGATCTGTTCTGAGTTACAGCACAATGGCACTAAATATACAGAACCAACTGATATTGCCAACATCCTAGCAGATAGGTTCAGTGCTAACTTTATCCATCTCTCTCACCCCTTAAAGGGCATATCTCTATACTGGAAGAATGCAAAGTTCCTGTAATCACAGCTACACAGGTAAAAAACACACTTGTCAAAGCCAAGAACACAGCATCCATGGGACCTGACAGCATCCTGGGCTGCCTTCTACATGAACTACAGAATGAACTGGCACCCCACCTAAGTACCATGTTCAATCATAGCCTCACCTCAGGCTTTGTACCCACTGAATGGCACACAGCAACGGTTATCCCAGTCCACAAAGGGGGAGCCACCACGGACCCCGGGAACTACCGCCCCATTAGCCTGACAAGCCTGGTCTGCAAGGCTATGGAACTTATAAACAATGACATTGGTAATCTCCAAACTCTGGACCCTGCCCAGTTTGGGTTTGTAAAAGGCGGATCATGTCTTCTAAACCTGATAGACTTCTTTGAAGCGGTCACCAAAGCCGTAGATAAGGGTAAGGTGGTCCACACAACCTATCTAGACCTTGCCAAGGCTTTCAACACCATCCCCCACTCTGGAATTATAGATAAACTGACTAAACTAGGTATAAACCCCTATGTCATAAGATGGGTTGCCAACTGGCTCACTGACAGAACCCATACTGTGAAAGTAGCAGACTATAAATCCAACTTCAGACCAGTGACAAGTGGAGTACCACAGGGTTCAGTCCTAGGTCCTCTCCTGTTTGGTATATACTTCTCTGAAGTACAAGCTAACACAGAAGGTCTTTGGCTAACAAAGTTCACAGATCACTGCAAACTAGGAGCCATAATCAAGACTCCTAATGATGTGGACATCCTACAAAAAGGCCTCACTGAGACAGATGCCTGGTGTCAAAGCCATAGCTTCAAGCTCAATGCCAAAAAGTGCATTGTCATCCCTTTTAGTAAAAACTCTGTACCCATGAAATACCACATAGGCGGTAGTCTACTTAACACTGAAAGTGTGATAAGAGACCTTGGGACACAGGTGGATCGTAGTCTCTCCTTTGATAATCACTTTGCCACAGTAGTCAGGAAATACTTTTATGTGGCACACCTCATCACAAAAGGTTTCTCATCCAGGAAAAAAGAGGTCATTGTTCCCCTCTACTCATCACTCATTAGACCCATTATAGAGTACAATGCCCCTTTTGGTATGTACCTCACAAGACATCTACAACAACTGGAAAGGCCGCAGAAATACCTCACAAAGGGGATTACCAGCCTAAAACAGATGCCCTATGCAGACCGTCTCAAAAAACTCCAGCTTTACTCTGTCACATAGCATCTGCTCAGATGCGATCTCTGCTTAACATACAAAGCTATGTCAAACCCTGAGCTGTTGGACATGCTCCACTTAAAGAAATCCCAATCCCTCTGAGCTACACGCTCTAGGGACCTAAACCTCTTCACCACAATAAACAGAACATGCTGGAGGGATAGATTCCTGTCCCAGAGACTTCCCATACTCTGGAACAAACTACCTATCTATAGCAAACAAAGCTCCTCATTAGCACTCTTCAAAAAAAATCTTGATGATTGGATGGGAGATAGGAAAGTCACCCCGGGGATCACTTCTGTGGCTCTGCTTGACAGGGGCACAGGAAAATAATTTTCTTGGGTGGCAAAAGCCAGGGTACCATTTGGCTAGGCTTATACAGGTAATAGGGCCAATAGCCTAGTACCTACCTATGAACTTATGATGGCATCTCAAAACTGCTTAGTCAAAAACTACTTCTTGGGATTTGTTTATTACTATGTATTTATTGATTGATTGATTGATTGATTGATTGATTGTCATTTGATTACCGGGAAAGTTCAACTGGGTAGAAGCCCATTTACATGGAGATCTGGGGAGCAAAGTTCCAAATTATTACAATACATTTTAAGAACAATAATATTACAATCCTATAAAACAAAAACATGTGCAGCTTAAATAATTATAACAAATTTGACATAATATGAAAACACTGGTTAAGAATCAATACAAGGTATATGACAATCATGCAATACTTAAAGAAGTTTAGATAGTTTCTTGAGAAAGGAAAGGTAACTTAGTCTAATACAAACAGGAACTGCAATATGAAGTGAGGGAAATACAGACTTATGATATGGTGAGAGAGAAAGTCAGGGAAGAGAATTAGATAGCAGTACGGAAGTAAATGAAGATGGGAGAGTAAAGAGGTATAAGGAACGAAAATGTACTTGTTCACATTTAGGTACAGAGTTTATCCTAGAATTAAGCAAGAAAAGAGCCAGATTTTAGCTAGAATGTCTTTCAGAGTGGTTTTGAAAGATGGGAGGGAGGGTGTGATGATAGGAGGTACTGCCAACCCTGTCAGGGAGAAGTATGGCAGTGGATGTATGACTTTTGCCAGCACAGCTAGCTGGAACTTTATAAATAACTATATGTCATTTGTATATCAAGCTGATTTGTACAGATGCTTGTACTGAAAATGTATTTGTGAACTTTGCTTGTGTTCATTGTGTTAAAATGTAACAACTGTGCACCCTGCTGGAATGAAAAGAAATATACATGTATTTTGGTATCTGAATTAAATGTATATGTTTTAATAGAGGACACTGGCACAGCAATGGTTAACCAGCTGACTTATTTTAAGAAGAATAAGGGAAATGTAAATGAGTTGTTAAATCATTGAATTGCATCCCACAGTGCTGAGTAGGCCTGGAGACCATAGTTCTGAGAGCAGCCATTATCTGTTAGCTTTTGTAAAGAAGGGGGAAGTGTTGTAAATGTTTCTGACCCCTAGGCACTGCATAAAAACTCTAAATGTGTATTGTAGCAGTCTGCTAAAGTCCTGTCTCAAACTTCAAAAGGAGATATTGTGGGAACCTAGAGTCAGGTGACCAGATGAGGTCATTCTGCAAGTCATCTTGGATATTATACTTTACAGGGAGTAATCTCAGAATATAGAGTATTCTGTTTGAAAACTGACTAGAAAGACTGTTCACGTATTTCAACTTGCCTTGCCTAAGTAAGTTATTAGGGAACAGCATAATTCTCTTAGATTCAGTCAGTAATATAGTGAAGCTTAGGTCAAGAGTGTTTTCTTTATTTGTATAGGTCTATCCATAAATGTTAATTTCATATTTTCTGTCATTTGAACTCTGTACTATGAATATATATTCAATACTTTCACATTCTTTTATTATTTATTATCAAATATATTTAAAACGTTTATTGTGGCTGGTTCTTGTAGAGAGTAGCTAACCTTTGAGAGTACTTATATTTATTTGTTGATACTGTGTGGGCCACTCCAGAAGGCCTAGATGTCTTGGTGAACTACTACCATTTGTATTAACATTAACATTAATATTAATATTAATATTAATATTAATATTAATATTAATATTAGATAGTATAATTGTGTGTGTGTGTGTGTGTGTGTGTGTGTGTGTGTGTGTGTGTGTGTGTGTGTATGAAAATTAAATCTTAAAAAGTATGTGTGTCAGCTGCTTGGGGCAGGGGCATGAAGCACTGGGTTTACAGAGAGGGTGCTGTAGGACTTGGCTTGGACACACAGCTGAGGACCTAACCCTACAGCTGTATGAGTAGGCAGTCTTAATGGGGACCTGAAGGGAGACAGATATAGAGACATCCAGACCCCAGGCTGAAGTTGTACCCTGTGTGCTCTTAAGGGAAATTGTACTTAATGAAGAGAGGTCTGCATCTGGAAATACTGAGTGTATCCATTTGTATTCCAAGTGCACATCCCTCTTCAGTGCCAGTGGTGAGGATTCAGACTCTTTGACTATTGGCCCAGTGTGGGGATGACACATATTGGTGCCCATCACATATTGGCAGCAGTGGTGGGCATCACAGAGGGTATAGACCTGATGGATACAGGTAAGGAGTTCCAGTTCTTAGCAAAAACATGTATCTGTCTCTGCTTGTTGGTGCTTTAACAACTCTTTAGTTTTTTTTGCTGATGTGTAAACAGCGACAGTACACCATTTTTTGTTTACATGAGTATGATGCAGCCATGTCTGAAGGGGGTGTCTTCAGAAATGATCAGTTAATTTATGTAGTTTTCAAGTGGTACTGTGAATTTTTGCAACTATTTCTTTTGTCCATAGGTCCCTACTAAAAATGGAATTGAATGTCCCTTGGGACTAATACAGTAAACAAATGTTAACAATCAGTAAATCAGTAAATAAATATGATAAAGGATAATTCTTAACAATTACATTCAAAATATTACAGCAATTCAGTTTAGTAAAGCAGCACAAATCTGCATGATTAGATTCAAATTATGATAAGTTTTATTTTATGTATATATCATTTTGCATTCAACAGTTTTGAGTAGGAAAGTGCAACAGCTGCCGTGCAGAACAGATTCTTAAAAAGGAAGAAATGTCATGTAGTTATTAGAGAGAAAAAACTTCTGCATTACTGTTGTGAAGTTCAGCTGAACAATATAAATGACCTAACTGGTGTTAGTTATACAGACAAAGTAAACATAAATTCTTCATTTACAAGTGAAAGTGACCCGAATCACACGGTGACTTGAGTACCTACCACTAATGATTTTATTGAAATCTCTTACGTCTGCATAGGCCTTAAAAAAGCTTCAGTACTAGCATGCAAGACATTTTTCTTCAATTGCTACATAATCAGATCTAAGACTTCTGTTCACCTTCTGTATTTCACCTAGAGGACCAAATTCCAATTTAGTTGTGTGCACCACTAAACTGATTTTTCACTGTAATTAATGCCTACCTACCACTTACACAGTGTTCCCTTAGAGGTTTGTAGCTGTCCACTGAGTTATTGCACTAAACTCTCTTAAAACTTGCTTCAGTTGCAGCTTTAAAATCTGGGGGAATTAAAGTATTTTCTTTGGTACAGAAACTTCTAAATGATTAACTGTAGCATGTTTCATTGTGTGCTGCATTTATTAACGTAACCAGGCATCTACTCACTTCTAAGAAATGCCTTAAAGTGGTTTTCAGCAAAACTGGATAAACAGATCCAAGGTCTGCATGTGGTTAATCATCACTTCACATTCCAAGCTGTCCCTTTTCTCTGAAATATTACCTGGGGTTTAAGGTTCCTTTACACAGGAAGTTACAGACCTCTGGAAACGTTCAAAAGGCAGTTTTCTCACCACACTGACCTTCACAAGATGATGACATGAAGTCCACCGATCAAAGTAAACGGAAGAAAAAGTACAAATTGTGTTTTCCCTGGCCATGCATGCCATTTTCATTTGGCAATGTGCAAAATTTTCTCTGATTTTTGTAATTTTATGTTTTATTTTTTTTTTTTTTTCCATTTGTGTTGCTACCAGAGTCTTCTTGCATTCCTAGTAACAACATCTGACCCACTTACTCATGTTCAAAAATCTGGAAATAAACATTAGTGGTTTAATATCAATAGATAATTATGCCATACTTTATTTCTGAACTTTATTATGGAAGCTTTTATAAAAACCATTACCCATTTTATTTAATAATATTTAATTATATTTTAGCACTTAGCAGAAATTCCATATACATTTTAGGAAAATATTTATTTGTGAGTCTATATTATAATGTTTATGTCATTTGGAGGATATAAACACCAATCCTATATCAGTTATGATATGCAATTTTAAAATGCATCTCTCTCATTTCAAAACTGTGAATTAGCTTTTTGACATATTTATCAGAATTTCAGCATGGAGGGCAGAAGGAAATGTATTCTGAATCTAAAGAAATGTGAACTATGACTTTACAGTTTTTTTTTCTGCTTCCAGTACTATGCTTGCTTTAAATCAGATTAGATTTACTTAAAATGTACCAGCAAGGATACATTTATGGAATGCTGGTCTGATAAGGGTTGATGGAACAGTATGAATGTTAAGTTACCATGAATGAGTTCAGTGTGTTTGGTGTTTGACTTCCACTCATATTGTCAAAAAAGAAAATATATATACTCATATATTGCGATGATTTATGACTACTGCTGAAAACATTCCTGTACCTCATTGAATTCTTTGAAAGAGTAGTGTATAAACATTTAAATTAATTATTTTGAGTATCAAAAGAAAAAAAAAATTCTGCATGTTTTTAAAAATGAACTTTATCCTTTCAGAGGCCCTACCACTTTTTTTTCTTACCCATTCTACCTGCTCTTCTCAATGATGGCCTCATCTTATGGCCATGATCACATTTATTTAGTGCCAATATCCTGAGCCTAATATTGGATTTGGTTGTGACACCTAGTTCAAAATCTCCTCAGTTTGATCCTGTCAGAAAGGACTTTGCCTAATATTAAATATGACTTTTTAGCCATCTGTATATGTGCTGCCTAGCAGGGTGATGGCAATGACCAGTTCATGGGACTACTGCATGACCAGAAGGCCAAAGTGCGAGGGGCTTAGCTTGCAAGAAATGAGATCACTGCCACTATTTGTTGTTTATTTTTTCAGAGACGTACTTATCTCACATTATCCCCTGTTAGCGTTTCTGTCCTTCCCATTTAGTTCATTGCTCCTTCTGCTTTATCACTAAACCTAGTATTCAGACTATATAGACAACACTGCCACCTCTACACCAGTGGGGAGGCCACCCGTCTTTGTTTCCTTGTACCTCGCCATGATACATTAAGTTTCTGATTAAATTGATATCTTTAATTTTTTTTTTTTTTTCATGCGACAGGAAACTTGAAATGCTTTGTGTGTTTCACATATATGAGACTGTATGTAATGATATAACAGGATTGAAATTAAGGCATAAACTTAACCCAATAGGGTACGACCAACCTTCTCTTTTAGTGCACAGAACAATTATATGTCCTGCAAACCCTTGAATTTCAGCTCTAATCACTTTAGTAGGAGGAGGGTGAAGAATGATGCTGGGTATTTTGAAGAAGCACTCTCAAGTGTACCTCATTACGAGGAACATTCCTCATTTGGAGTCTTAAAAAGTTTGTGTTCCTTGAAGCTCCACATTATGAGTCTGTCACACTGATATCCATGGTAAACAGAACTGAATCATATTAATTCATTAAAAGATCTATTCTAGAAATACAAATATTACACTTTAACCTTTCTATGAGCTTCTTATTTGAAGTTGTTAGCAAGCTGTAACTGTTCCACATTTTTCCATTTGTTTCACACTATGTGAGGTAGTGTTCCTCATTTTGGAGGTGGAAGGCTGAGAGCTATGCAGATAACTGGATGCTGTTTAATACTGACTTGACCCACCTTGCAACATTACTAGGAAAACAACATTCTAGAATTATTATTATCCTTAAGTCCTGAACTAGATATAAAATGCTTCAACTGTTAGAATATCCATTAAATATTCTTCACAATTTAATTTCTTGTGGCAGAACTACATCTATCATGTGTACTTTCAAATATTTAAAGAAAGCATTCCCCTTGGCTTTAGAATTCAAGACATGAACATTTACAGTGAGTGCTTTAACACTGGTCAAATAACTATAATGCTAATGTTCAAAACCAATGATTCAAACTGACAACAACTAAGAAAAACAGTTGAAACAACTCTGCAGAATAAACCTAATAGACTGAAGAACTAGAACACTTAATGAATTCTTGTCTTTGCACAGTTCCAGCGTTGTAGCCAGAGCTCTGACAAAGAGTGCAACTCTTCACTAGCAACAATAATCCACTTTAATCCAGCCATTAGAACTCACATCTAGTGCTGGAGCTCATAATGAATCAAAACAACAAGTAAACACATTTCCATGTATTCATATTGCTATCTCTTGTCCTTTATTCTTAGGGGAATTCTGAAGATTGAGCCTGTTTAGACAGCTGAATGCAGGAATAGATGGATCAGCTTTTGCAGTCCTCTGATGACATACTTTTCCATGCCATGATCACTCAGCGGTGCAGGTTTAGCTGCAGATTGCTGCTTCATCTCCTTAGAATCCTCACTTCCTGGCAATGCATACTTATTTTGGGCATGCATATCAAACAATTGCTGCTGGGCTTCATTCCTGGTTGGACATGTGCCCCACTGACAGAGTAAGCCTACATATCAGGAAATTCCCTTGAGTTGATCCCCACATACACATGCACACACACACACACACACACACACACACACACACACACACACACACACACACACACACACACACACACGCACACACACACACACACACACACACACACACACACACACAAACTAAACACACAATACTGCAAATTCGGATGCTATCGATCGGTTCTATGGGAAGATCAAAGATGTTATATGAGATGATAGAAATCTAAGTGCATTGTTAAGAAAATGTATAACTGCAATGTGCAAGCTTAGATGCATTTAGGGTTAAAAAGAAATTAATACGTTTATTCTGCTTATTCTGTGTGAAGTATGTGCAGCTGCAGAAAACCTTGATAAGAGAACAATTGGCGCTTGAAAGTCTACCATGGCCAGCAGAATTTGTATTGAGGCCAGGGTTGTATCTTGACCCTGGGCAAATGTATCATATCAAGAACTGAACAGCTGAAAAAATTTAAGAAACAAAGGAGGGCTGAAATTAGCCCAAGGCCAGGTTGTTTTTCTCAAACATGTTTTGCAAGACAGCAATTTTCTGACCATGTCAGCAGTAAATCTAACAATGTCTTCTTTTCTGACCATGTCAGCAGTTAAACTAACAATATTTTCTTGTGTACATGCAGAGAACTGTATAAGAACAGCATGCTGAACCATGGAAAAGCAGACAAACCTTGTACCTACATGCTTTGTCTCCTTGCTGCAAGTAATAAAGGGTGCCTTACTTGAACCTTACGTGCATTGATCTTTGTGTTTTCCTTTACATGCATCATCACAAAAATTTCTTCCATATTATGTGTAATGTGCCATATACGTTAGGTATTAAGGAATGAATTTTATAACATAAATATGTGATCTCAGTTAATGTTCTTATCTTGTTGATCACATCATTCCAAGTAGTCTTGGAACAATTACACTCTGTACTCTCCTAATTTAAACATTTTCCCATCCTTAGCCATTATTAACAGGCAGTTAGTTGTCAGAAAAATTCAAAACATTGCAGGTGGTCTGCTCTGTAGGTTTCTTTCATTTTGTTCATGGCTTTAAGGACCTGGGCACTCTTTGTTGACCACTTTACTCTCGCTATGCATTTGTCCTATTTTCACAGAATACTCAAGATGACATTTCCCCAGACACAGAAAATCTGGGAAAGACACTAGGATAATTTTCCTACTCACTTGTGTAGGGTACATTTACAAAATGGCTACAGCATATATATAGGAGTAAACTGCTGTGTCAGCAGTGGATTCTGAGTCTTCCTTTTCCAGTGACAGGTTTAAATTGCAATGTTTACATCTCAGAAAAGATCTGTCTACTATTATTTCTGCTTCTGTGGTCTGTGTGGACAGCACAGATGTCATAGGCCCACATTCCTATGGTGCAGTGACTTCTGCAAAGTAAACCAATTCCAGTTCTGCCACTTGGTCCTGGCTGACTGCCACATAGCCATCCTATTATTCATCTCCAATTAAAGTTTCCTGCATCCAATGTTCTAAAACTGTTTGGGGTTTCAGATGAAGTTATTTAGCCCCCAATTCATTAATGAGGGAACCATTTTACATGTGCAAATTCTCAACTGTTTTCATTGCCATAGAACCTTATGGAAAGATTTAACCAAAAAGCAAAAAAACGCTGGATTAACTCAGGATTAACTTTCTTTTGCATGATTTTAGTTTGCAAAGGAGGAAATGAAGTATTTTTGTAATTTTGATCTGATGCTTGTGATCTATTGTCATTGTACAGCAAACTTTTGTGACACCTTGAAAGGCTGTTAAAAACATAAGCAAAGATTACGGACTTATTTGTCTCTTGAACTTGGTTGGAGGAGGTGGAGGAAAATGCTTGCTGAGCTTCACGTCCAAGACAGCTGACATCCATGTGCCTAATGCCCTGAGTCTTGTGGTACTGTCATGGTACTCTCATAGTACTTGGTACTCTGTTACTCTGTCCTGCCTGTGTTTTGTTATTTTTATGGACCTTTTCATTTTGTGTAGAGATTCAGAGCATGCTGGTGAAGAATGCAGTATACACTGAAGTTTGTGAGGGGCACATTTCAGTATGGAGTGTTACATAATAAAATCCCAGTGCCTCTAATCTGATATTAACTCTTTGATTATACACTCTTCTACCTTAATATAAGAAACAAATCCCTCTGAGAACTGTGAAGAGTCTCCTTTTCCAGTTAACCTTACATCTGTAACAATAGCTACTACGGCTACTCTCACACTGTTTGATGATAATTGGTCGGCTTCTGATATGAGAATGTCAGCAGGAGTTCTTAATGAAAGGGCATTCACCACAGCATCTGAGGGGCATGAGACTGATACGTCTGAAAATAAGGTGAAGTGTTGGTATCTGAGGAGAAACCATGGACTAGGATTTTGTTAAGCCTGCAAGTCCATATTTTATTTTGTTCTGCTTTTTCTCATGTAGATATTTGAAGGAGAACAAGGTCCAAGATATTAAATTAAGCTCCAAAGACGGCATTTGATGAGTTTGGATAATTTATCATCTTTGTATTGATCTTAACCATTTGTATAATTGGCATAGTGTGTGTTGTCTGTTTTGCAGTAATATAACACTCTTCTTCTCCAGTGTTCCCTACAATAAAAACTATCAATTGAAAATGTCAGTTGTCTGATACTATGAGAAAAGAAATGGCTTACTATTTGTTTTTGAAGTAAAATATTTTACTGGTGAAAGAATTTCCAGATTGTGATTTCCTGGGTTTTATTTTGCAGTGCTCCACATCATTGGCATATAATATTACCTGTGCTTCTGACATATAAAACATGTTATTATCTCCTCATAACCAGTCCCAGACTGAGGGATGATAACTGCCTGACATCTTGGTCTGGATGCCTGTTTAGGAATTGCTTGTTTGCCTGACCATTCATCATTTATTTATTTATTTTTATTTATTTTTTTTTTATTTTACATTTGTTGACCGGGCTAGTCTAGCTGGATATATTTCCATTTTCAGTAGAGGCCCGGGGAGAAAAGCTCCACATACATTTTAACAAAAGGTCAAAAATAGACAATCAAATTGAGAAATCGTCATAAATGGCAAGACAATAAAAAAAAATAGAACCCAATTACAGGTATACACATAAAAAAATCACAATTCTAAGGATAACAGTATTAGCTGTAATAACATCAAGAACAATGCATAAAGCAGAGAGCAAAAATTGATTTATAATAATTTATAGAACTAATCTTAGTACCAAAAGGAGAAAGAGAAACTCTATCGTAGGAGAGGAGGAAGGCAAGCAGTTTAAGAAAAGTGAAGGAAAAGTAAAAAGAATGGAAGAGAGAGATTAACAAAGGGGAAAGAGGAAACAGACAAAAAAACTCTAGGGAGATAGATTGAAGCAGACTCACAAAAAGAGAGAAAGAAAATAAAGTAGTGGGAAAGCTCAGAGTATTAGAAAAGCACAGAAGAGGTAAAAGATTAGTCAGGTTTTGTACAGGAACAGAGCCAGTGGCTTTGGAAGTAATCTTTGATTTTATGTTTAAAGTGAGGTAGAGATGTGGTAAGTGTTATATCACTAGGGAGCAGATTCCAGTTCCTTCCTACAGTATTATTGAATAGAGAGTCACCAGAAGAATTATTAGTCTTTGTAATAGTAGCCATAAGTTTACTGGAAGAGCGAAGGGAGTTTAGGTTGTTATAAGGGATTAAAAGTTTAGAGAGTATAGGGGTATTATTGGGTTGGTATAGAATTTTATGGGCAATAGTGAGTTGAGGGATTAACAGAAGGTTTTGAAGTTCTAGCCAGCCTAGAAGTTTCAGGTTAATACAGTGATGAGTTCTGAAAGGGTTGCCAGTGGCAAAATGGGCAATGTTGTTGTAGCAAGTAGCCAGTTTGTTAAGGTTGGCTTTCCTTAGGTTAGTAAAAATTGGTGAGGCATAAAGAAGAGTTGACAGAAGATGGGAGTGGGCAATCTTGGCTCTGGATGAAGAGGTTAGGAAAGGTTTAATTCTATATAGGCTTCCTATTTTTCTATTGACTATTTTAATGGTGTTGTTGATATGCTGATCAAAGGAGAGGTTATTATCAATTGTTATTCCTAAAAGTTTTGTTGTTGGATCAGGGGTGATGAGAGTGGCATTATTTGAGGAGATGGTGAAGTGCAAAGGAGTGGACCGTGTGCTAGGGGAGAAAAGGAGAAGTTTAGTTTTTTTGGCATTGAGGAGGAGGTTACGTCTGGTGAACCACGTTTCTACTGTGTTGAAGACATTTTGAGTAATAGATGAAAGTACATTAGGAGATGAAGCAGAGCAGATAAGTGTGGAGTCATCTGCATATTGAATGCAGGTTGCTTGTGGGATTGCTGAGTGGAGATCATTGATGAACAGGGAGAAGTGAAGGGGTCCTAGAATGGAGCCTTGAGGTACACCGATGGAAACGGGTGTGAGTGAAGAAATTTGGTTTTCCCACCGAACTGCTTGTTGTCTATTGCTGAGGTAGGATGTAAACCATTTAGTGGCAAGATTATCAAAGGAGAGGGATGTAAGAGTGTTAATTAAAATGGAGTGGTTGACCATGTCAAAAGCTTTAGAGAGGTCGATGAAGAGAGCAGAAGAGAGAAGGTTGTCGTTACGGTTCCTATTGATGGTATCTACAAATGATAGGAGAGCAGTGGTAGTACTGTGATGAGGTCTAAAACCGTGCTGACAGTTTGCTATTATGTTGTTTTGAGAGAGATACTGTAAAAGTTGATGGTGAATACATTTTTCCATTATTTTTGCTAATGGAGAAAGGAGGGCAATTGGTCTATAGTTTGAGTATTCAATGGAATTCCCACCTTTATGTAATGGGATAATGTGGGAAATTTTCCAGATGTTTGGGATAGTTCCCTCTTGGATTGTCCTGTTTATAAGTATAGATACTGGATAAGCAATTTCTTTGGCAGCTTTTTGGAGAAAAAGTGAAGGGAGTTTATCAGCAGAAGGGGTACAAGGCTTCAGTTTGTGAATAAGTCTAGAAATGAAAGAGGTAGGAATAGGTTGTAGTTTAAAGTTATTGGAAGAGTGTCTTTGGTTTATTGGTGGGCAGGAGTTGTTAGTGCTAAGATGTCCAGCTAGAGATAGAATAGTGTCAGGAAAAAGGAGTTGAAAGCATTTGCAGTGAGGTGGGGAGTGTCTGGGTCAGCATTAAGGGGGGTGGGAGGTTTGGATGTTCCTGGGGAAAGGAGTCTGTTAATAGATGACCAAAACTGTTTGGGATTGTTATGATGAGTTTGTTGAAGTTTGCAGTAGAAGTTTTTTTTGTCAGTAATTATTGCTTTTTTAGTTGAGTTTCTAAGTTGGTGGAAATGAAGAAGATCGTGGGAATTTCTATGGCATCTCCATTTGGCCCAGACTTTATTTCTGGAGAGAATTTGCTTTTTAGTTTCCTTAGAGAGCCATGGGGCAATATTGCGTTTCATTCTGATGGTGCGTTCAGGAGCATGTTTGTCAAGAATGGATAAGAAAGTGGCATTAAAGTAAGATACTGCATTTTCAAGAGGAAGAGATTTTAAGGGGCTCCAGTTGCATTTGCTGAGTTCATTTTGAAATAGGTCTATGTTAAAAAGTTTTGTTGAGCGTATTTTTTGAGTGTTAGGAGGTTTGGGAAATCAGTCTTTTCTCTAGTGATATAGGTTAAAGAGTGATCACTTATATCATCAGGCAGGGTTCCTACTTTGTAGGCCTGTTTGACTTTGTTTATGAGTATCCAATCTAAAATACTCTCTTTATTGTTAGGCTTGTTGATTCTAGTGGTTGAGGTGATAGTCTGGTTGAAACCATATAGGTTCATATGAGAGGAAGGATTTTCTGCATTGATAGTATTCCAGTCAACATTAATGTCACCTAGAATTATAGTTTCTTGGGGGTAAGTAGTAGATACCCAGCTAAGAAAGGGTTCAAGTATGGGTATGTTGTTCCCTGGTGGTAAGTAGATGCAGATAATGTAAAGGGATTTCTTGTTGTTTATTTGGAGTTTTGTTATGATGGTTTCTACTTTACAGTCCAGGGTAGGATAAGCTGGAAGAGTAGAGATATTTAGTTGATTCTTAAAAAGAATTGCTACTCCACCACCTTTGCGTTTTGGTCGGTCAAGTCATACTATACTATAGCCTTGGGGTAAGATCTCAGTGTCTTTTGTATGTGGTTTGAGCCAGGTCTCTGAGAGGCAAAGAATGTCAAATGAATGGATATCTAGGAGGGCGTGTAATTGAGCTATTTTGTTATTTATACTATGAATGTTAAGGTGTCCTATAAGGAGGGAGTCATTAATTTTAGGTATATTAGTTTTGGGAGAGGGATAAGTTGACCCAGGATTTGGGTGGATGTCTCCATCTTGTAATGTAGAAGGATTTGGTCTGGTTATTAAATGGTTCTTTAGAGAGATTTGTAGTTTTAGTTTCTTATTGGTATGATGGACATACTTAAGGTGTGAGAGTCTGTGGTATTTAGGTAAGATATACTTGGGGTTAAAAGTAATGTTGGAGTGTAAAATGGGAGAAGTATGTGTGAGAGTTGAGGTGTGTTTGTTGGAGTAGATAGGGTGGACAGAAAGAGGACTTTCAAAAAAGGTAACAAGGTATGCTGAGAACAGGATGGTAAGGAGTAGAACTGTGAGTGTGAGCATAGTAAGGAAAGTGGGAGGCATGATTAAAGGGTAGAAGAGTAGTAGTAAAGGAAGGAACTGAAATAGGATAAGATGGGAGAGGGGATGTAAACCTATAAGAGAGGGAGGAGTGGAAGAGGGTCAGTAGGAGGTATAAGAGGGTATAAAAGGGTAGTGTAAGAGGATGCAATTAAAATGTAGTAGAAGACAAGTAGAGAGCTGTGAGGTCAGATATAAGGGAGGAGAGAGGGATAGAAAGAGGTAAGAGGGAAAGGGGCGCTAAGGGGTGTGGTTAACAAAGGAGCGGGAAAAGCAGGGCTAAGATATTGGAAGTAAGAAGTAGGGGTGTGTTTAGAGAGGTATAAGAGTAGGACCCTGGGGTGGGTGGGAATTGGGGGTAGGGAGGGGCGGAGTGAGCCAGAGGCTTAACGGAGCGGGCATAAACAACTGAAGGAGAAATGGGAAAGGAGACAATCAGTAATGCTGGTAAGTAAGGTAAGAAGGTATATAATGAGATGAAAAGGTAAAGTAGAGACCAGTGTCTCAGGGAAATGATAAAAGTTCGGACAGGTTAAAAGCAGTATTGGATCATACAGTGAATATAGAGGGGGAGCAGGTTTAAGTTAGGAAGGAAAGTATGCAGTTTACAAGGACAGAGCAAATCAGTGAGAATAGGGGACAGACAGAGTGAGGCTAGAATAGAGGTTAGAGGGGATAGGAAGTCAGAGTACTAGTTTAACAGATGAGAATGGCTAGTAGGAGCCAAAGGGGAAACAGCAGAGGAAAAAAAGAAACAGAGGGGAGGAAGCCACCTGTAGGTAGCACAGATAAAAAGAGGGAGAAACAGAGAAAAATAAATAAGACCAAGAAGGGGTGAGAGGGAGGGAGAGAAGTTAATTAAGATGGAGGAGAGTAGAGGATACAAAGGGTGGGAGAGGGGAAGCTAAGAAGGAGAGGTACTGGCTGCTAGAGACTCACGCACAGGCGAACTATAAGACCCTTTTAGGAATACCAGAACAGGAGCCTAATCTACTAACAAGTCTATGTCCATAACCTACTTTCTTTCCTTGGTAGAGAGCACAGTATAGGATGGGTAGTTTCAATCACAGGAGGGTTGTCTTTCCTTGGTAGAGGGCACAGTATAGGACGGGTAGTTTCAATCACAGGAGGGTTGGCCAGGTTCTTCAGGCACCAGGAGGACTTAAAAGAAGACTGGAAACAGTATAGATTGAGCAGGAAATTTCTTTTCTTGGTAGAGAGCACAGTATAGGACGGGTAGTTTCAATCACAGGAGGGTTGTCTTTCCTTGGTAGAGAGCACAGTATAGGATGGGTAGTTTCAATCACAGGAGGGTTGGCCAGGTTCTTCAGGCACCAGGAGGACTTAAAAGAAGACTGGAAACAGTATAGATTGAGCAGGAAACAGAGCTAGTACGCCAGGGAAGAGCGGATAGCAGCCAGAAGCCTACACAGTGTAAGGCGGTAAAAAGTACATCAAATGTACTTTAATAGAATATCATTGTTATTTCCTGAAGTAGAGCTTTAGCAACTGGATGTATTGTATACAGTGCTGTTGTTGCTGTGTTCTGTTGTGTCATTGTCGTATGCGGGTAGATTTGTGATGTTCTCAGTATTCCCCTATGCTCCATTCTCAATGATACACTTTGGGTGGGGGATTTTATTTGTCATTTACAGTGACAATCAGGCTTTCCATGGTTATTAGGCAATCTCTGGAGGTGCCATGCCATGCTAGGTTGACCCTGTCTTCTCAGAGATATTATACATCAGATGTTCCATCACAACAGAGACTGATTTTTTTTATCCACTTATCTCATAGGGCTGCAGTCAGGGCAAAGTGTGATTAACTTTTCTGACCACCCGGTGATCCAAGGTGTGTGAACTCATTGCTGTACCATTGTGAATGTTTGAAAGGCGTATTGTGTCATTCTTAAAGGATAATTCCTTTGAAGATCCCACACGATTCTTGCACTGCCTATTGGTTATCTTTGGTACAGAAATACAAGTTGTTTTTTATATCTCAGGAGAAGCAGAAGCATTGTTAACAGTTTCATTTTCATAAAATGCTTCTTATTGAAGTGAGATCATGATTCAGAAGTTTGAGATGACAAACATCATTTGCTCTTGCTCCTATTAGAAAACAAAAAGAATAATTGTAATCTCTTAAATACACAGACTTACATGGGGAAAGGTTGAAAGGCAATGGTTTTGCCACTAAAGTCCATAGAAGGAATATATGGCTGGACTAGTCAGTTTCAAGTATGAATTCTTAAGAGTCTGTCTCCAGATGTTTCTAATATGTTTCTATTATTTTTCAGGGTTACAGGGTCCTTGACAGGGTTTGTCGAGTTTTAACCAGCTGCTACAAGTGAACATGAATGGGACTTTTCTCTGTCAAAACTAGGCTTGGACATTTCAGTGGTGGATATGTATCATGCTTCTGAGGTGGATGGTATGCGTTATAGATTTTATATACATTTTTCATTTGATAAAAGAAATGTTGCTTGTCCATATTAAATAAGTAGACAAGCCACCTTTTATATGTACT
>NC_056727.1:75378586-75403586 GCF_019279795.1 Protopterus annectens | reverse complement strand
AGATAAGACCTGATTTCTGGAGATAGTAGGCAGAGAACTAGTGTGGGGTATGCTTTGGGGTATGACTGGTGGGACCAGGAGGGTGAAGCTTGCACCAAATCTGTCAGCTAGCAGGTTGGCAATTTCCTCAGGTACAGTATGAATGGTACTATCTATTACCAGTTCTGTACAAAGTTGGGCATCCCCTTTTAGGTTCTGGATGTAATTAAAGAATGCCTTATTATTATCCTTAGTTATTGACAGTATTTACGTAGGTTTAAAGAATTTTATGAGATTTCTGATTTGCTTGTTCAAGCTGTGGAGGGAATTCTTCTGCTGCTCATTCAGTTCCCTCTAATTCTTAGACATCATTTTCTCCTTCTTGTTATATAACCTGTTTATACTTGAGGTCCACCAGGATGGCTTGTTTTTTTTGGAAGGACTTGTTTTTGATTGAGTCAGGTATTGCCGAGTCTATACAGCTGCTTAAGTGTTTGTACATGGCATCTGAGTACACCTTTGCAAAGGAGTCATTGTTGTTTGTGAGTGCAGGGGGTATAAAGCTGAAGTTAGCTTTGGAAAAGTGCTTCCGTTTTTTTGCTCCTGTGGGGGTGTCAGGTCGAATAGTTACTTTGAATAAGACAGTTTTATGGTCCGACCTAACCAAGGCAGGCATCACACAGAGGTGAGTGCAGTAACTCCCCATGTTGGTAAGTATGTCTAGGACATTTGAGCCACTTGTGGCGGTGCAGACTATCTGTTCCAGAGCAACTGAATTAATAAAACCCAAGTACCTATGAGTGAGCATGTTTGCACTCATATATGTCACCTATTTAATGGAAGGATAGGTGAAATCACCCATGACTAAGGTGTTGGGTTGTATGGTGAGTGATTCCAGTAAGTCCAGGTAGGCAGTCTGATTTCTTTTATCATGGTGGAGAACCTATAGCTAGCAATGATGTGGCAAGATATTTTGACTAGAATTAGTTGGGCATGGAGTAGTTCAAGAGAGTCATACTGTTTGGCCAGTCTTGAAGTGTACTTGGCTTTAAGGAATATGAATACCCCTCCACCATTGGTTCTTTCATGCTCATTTTGAGGTATGAATGTGTGCAAGGCATTGTAGCCTTGAACCATGTCTCCGTGACTGCACAGATGTCTGCATTTTCAAGGTGAGGACTCCTTCCTTGGAGTGCAGCTTCATGTTTAGACTTCTAGCATTCATTACCTCCGAGTGACGCCTCCGGGTGCATCTGCAGTTAATGCCTACTGATGCCTCTACGCGTCAAATATTGCTTTTTCATATTTGCATCAATAATTCCAAAACTATGGTAAGTACAAGGTTTGAGAGATTTCATCTTAAAGCTTACACAATGGCAAACTCAACTGCATTAATATTAGACCTCTGTCTAGTGCAGGTAAATACAAATTAACTGTTGTTTTATGATATTAATTTATATATATATATATATATATATATATATATATATATATATATATATATATAAGTTATAGTGCAAACTTACTCAGCTCTGTTGGAGTGAAAGTGTCAAGGAGCAGACAGAACCTTGAGTTTGCCTCAGGTGGATTTTGTTATATCGGTAATTTTGTTGTTTTGCTGTTGCCTAAAAAAGGCACTATGGGGGAGGCAAGCACCTTTGCCAGTATCTGATAGCCTAGCTGAAACAGGTGCAGACCATTTCTGGCAAAGTAGTGTGGCCTGTTGACTCTGTCATCCCAGACTGACAGATACTGGATCCCCTGGACTGACACCAGAAGCTAAGCCGATTGTTGAAGTCAATCATTTTTTGTTTATACTGTAGCATCATCCTGGGAGAAGGTATAATGCTGCTTAGGGCTGGGGGCATACCTGCCTGGGACACATAATCTGAGAGTTCATCATGTCTCTCTTCATATAGTCCAGAGAGGTACAACTCAAGTCATTCACCCCAACATGAACTATGACCATGTCATAATGGTATTTGTTGAGTGACTGGAGTGCATATGTGATCTGCTGTATCCTGGTACTGGACAGGCAGTTGACTGTGACCTTTCTAGTCCAGCCTGGTGAGGGAAGTATCTGTGTGTTTTACTATAGAGTCTCCATTAACCAGACATTTGGTTTAGAGGTGTTTTGCCTTAGAGGTTTATTTGTTGAGACATATTTGTATGTGTTATTATGTGTAGAGGTTTCTATTTGCATAACAGTGTGTGCACTTTGTTTATGTTCATTGTACAACTAAGTTGCCTTTAGTGCAACAGATAAGCTTCTGATGGTTCCATTGACAGTTGCCTAGGGAAAAATTGTGTTTCAAGGAGTTTGCATCTATACAAGATACAGTTAAACCCAGTTGTGTGATGCACAGTGAGCAGCAAACACAAGGCTTAAATACAAGCAGAATTAAACAGTTTTAATCTAATCTACTAATAGGAAAGTGCACAATGAACCATCCTCCAGCAATTCCCAGCTCAGACAAAGCTGGATCCACAATCTCTTGCCACAAGGGTGCAGTGGAGCCTTTCTTAATGTAAGATGGCTGGTTTAGTATTTGGGTGTAACAAAAACAGGCTAGATTCAGCAGGTCTGAATCTAGACTATTGCTATCTAGGCTGACAATATGGTTGAAAACAAGTGCAGAAAATAGGCAGTCACCTGAGCATCCAAGTGCTCCGGATTATGCGGAACGCTCCACATTTAATGACGAGCAAAGCCACTGTTTCGCTGTTCCGCATTGAACAGCTGTGGCTCCACTACACGCATTCTGATTGGTTTGTGTACCGCAATTACTGCTGATCGGCATCAGGGTATACAAACCAATGCATAGCTGTGCTGCCCTTCCACATTACACAGCACTGGCTGTGCTCTACTGTTTTTGATTGTCTCGTACACTGCATTTACAGCCAATTGTGAATGCAGTGTACGAGCCAGTCAAGTAACACGTTTCAGGACAGGAGCCAATGAGAGCTCCCCAATACAGGTCAATCACATTCTGCTGTGGATTGAAAATGTCGTGACTGAGACTCGGAAGCCAGGAGAGGAATCAGCAAGATGAAGGGACTTCAGGGGCCGTGCTTTGGTGGATCAAGATCAGTCAGACAGTTGCTAGAAGGCTGAGGTTTGTGTTGCTGCCTGATGGACAACTGGGGCTGATCAGATCATCGTTTTGGATTAAATTTCATGCTGTGTGGAGACTGAGTCTGTGGATTATAGAGAGAGGTACGTGCTTTATAAATGTAGCTGCAATGTTATCTCTGCAAGAATTTCTATCCTTGAGAACCTGTATGCTAGCAACTTTCTAAGTTTATAAGAGCAAAGTTTAGTGTCTATTTTTGTGCTGCTTGTCCCTGGTATGTCTGTTGTATGGCAACACAGATGCTGTTATTCTAGCAATATTTCCAAGTTTATCAGAGCAATATTTCTGTGTTTATAAGAGCAATATTTAGTGTGTCTAGTTTTGTGCTGCTTGTCCCTAGTATGTCTGTTGTATGCCAACACAGATCCTGTTATTCTAGCAATATTTCCAAGTTTATCAGAGCAATATTTCCAAGTTTATAAGAGGAATATTTAAAGTGTCTCTAGTTTTGTGGTGCTTGTCCCCCTATTACATTGGGTTTGTCCACATTTCTTGCACTAAGAGGTTGAGAGGTATGTCAGGACGGATGTCAAAAGTGAGTTATTTATAGTAATGATATGCTTTAAAGTAGACAGGATGCTGTTTAACTTGGTCTAACTAAAATCATTTGTGCGACTTGTAATGTCGGTTTAGAAAATGCAGTAAATGTGAATTTTATATCTGTAAAGTCCTGTTTCATTTACTTATGATGTGGCTATGGTATTACAGATCATAAAACAAAGGTTTTGGATCTGAGAAGTGTCACCATGATCCATGGCAATGGCATGTTTCGCGCAGTGCAAAAATTGGGTGTTCCACATTTTGACCATTTGTCACACATTGTTAAGGTTTGTGTTCCACATTGGCCTCTTAAGAGGTTGAGACCTTTGGCAGTCACAACAGTAAAAAGCAGAAAAAAATGCAGTGATCAGAAAGAATGCAATTTAAAAAGTGCAATAGAGATATAAAAATACTTATTTTCTTGATGCAGAAATCTAAAATGTTTCCTCAACCTAAACAGATCAGGCTACCTTCCAGTGCACTAGATGGAAAGTTCACTGACCTCTTGATGTAAAATCAAGTGCTTGCTAGAGTGCAAGAATGCATTACTTTATCTAACACCAAAGTAGAAAATTAATTCAGATCAAGTAAATCAATAGAACAGACGAGAGGCAAAATGCACTTTCCAATACAAGCACAAGGAAAGGCAAATAAATAATTCAGTATTATCAACAGCAGTATAGGAAGGGAGGAGCTTATTAAGCTCAGTTTACAGTACAGGTAGGCAGCTTAAAGTCACCAGGGTTGAAAAGCACATTGACAAGAATCACAAGCCTAAAGCAGATGCCTTATGCTGACCATCTAAAAAACTCCAGCTATACTCTGTCACATATCACCTACTCAGAGGCGATATCTGCTTAACATACAAGGCCATGTCAAACCCAGAGCTGTTGGACATGCTACACTTAAAGAAATCCCAATCCCTCAGAGCCACATGATCCAGGGATCTAAACCTGGTCATCACAATGAACAAAACATGCTGGAGGGATAGGTTCCTGACCCAGAGACTACCCATACTCTGGAATAGACTTCCCATACATGTCAAGCTGAGCGCCTCTTTGGCCCTCTTCAAAAGGAACCTTGATGATTGGATGGGAGATAGGAAATTCACCCCGGGGATCACGTCAGTTGCCCTGCTAGACAGGGAATCAGGGAAGTAAATATTCTGGGAAAAAATAGCCAGGGAATTGTTATGGCTAGGCTTGTATAGGCCCTAGGACCAATAGCCTAGTACCAACCTATGAACCTAAATGGGAGGGTGGTGGGAAACACTAGACGGGAATCACGAACAGTGCTTTAGTTTATGCAGGCTTGAAATCTTTTCAGCAAATGACAAAGGGCCCTAAATTCACTGTGTATTTAAGTATCCCACAAGAGACAATTAACCAATGAAAAAACGTGAAATGTACAACCTAGATAATTTAAGTGTCTACCTCTCACATAGAAAAAAAAAAACACCAGGCCAAGCAGATTTCTTAAAACAGAAAACAAAATGGAACATACAAATAAGTTGGATGTTACATGCAGTTTATTAAATAGCGTTTGGATGCACTCTCATTCCACCATTTAGAATGCATGTAGAAGTATAACTCATGTTTATAATTGGGGTCACTGGTTTAGTAGATATGTTTTATTGTTGGGGTATATTCAGATTACAAAAATTGGTCACAAGTCAGGAGACTTAGGTGGGGTATGTTAATATAAAAGTGAACCTGTGAATGGGTATACTGCATGATTTTAAATTGCTGAGGTTTGCATATTTGTAATAAATGAACGTGTAATTATGCCTGTTTGTAGTAGGTGCAGTGACCATAGGTCAGTGATGGCGAACCTACTTTATGACACATATGCCTGTTTGTAGTAGGTGCAGTGACCATAGGTCAGTGATGGCGCACCTACTGTATGACACATATGCCAAAGTTGACACTCTACTACATTTTGGGTGACACACTAGCATTCACCAACACTCGAGTTACCAAAGAAACTGCTTTTGAATTTTGCTGCTTGTGTGGAGTGCATTGAATTATTTTGTGCCAGGAGCCAGTTCAACAACACTGCTGCAGAGGTAAGGAAGTTATTAACCTTAAAGACTATTCGGTGTACTTTCTCGATAGCGCCTGCAAAGGGCAGTGCTGACATTATTTTCGCTTTGTGGTTACACTTCTGCAAAGGGCAAGTAGTCTGCATTTCTAGGAGTGTGCTGACCCTCTTAATCCCTCCTAAAACTGGTAACTTTTTACATTTAACAATGACAATAATTAGATTTATAGACTAATTTCACTTCAGAAAATGTATATTAATTCATGTTCATGTTTTTTTCTGTCAGTGTTTCAAATTAATAGTACTAGTACTTTAAAACTGTCCATGTCTCTTCTTTCTAGATTTGGCCCTGATTCTGTTGAGATTTGTCTCTGATGTACCGAGAGCCATGTTGTATTTATTTATTTATTTTTTTTGGGGGGGGGGTGGCACGCAAGCAGAGTCAAGTTAGGCATTTTCGAAACTTTTGACACGCCGAACCCAAAAGGTGCGCCATCACTGGCTTATTTGTTTGAGTAGGCGTCAATCAGATGTGCTGTAATTGTAATAACACATGTATGTGATTGCATTTTTTTAATGGTCACTTGTGTGGTAACCAGAGTTCAGTTTGATTGATATTAATGTAACAGGTATATGTATAATGCAATCCAACCAGAGTATGGAGTGTTTGTATAAATGATTAAGTCAATGTAGGATTGTGAGATGTATTTTATGACTTGTGCCTTCACCATTTGTCATGAAACTTGTTTTCTAAAAGCACAGTACAATTTATTTTATGTACTGCAAAGTCATAACAAGGCCAGGGCAAATGGGGCAACTGCCACAGGTGTAGTCTGTTAAGAGGCGTGATGAGCACTGCAGAAGAGGTGCCAGCCCATTTGCACAAGCAGCATTGCCAATTATTTTAGCAGCTGTGACCATGACTAGGGCTACTTTAGTGCAATTTGTCAGTGTTTGTATGTTAGTAGTGCAGAGAACTCTTTGGTACAGTTTAGCAAAACTTAAAGAATTTAGCAAATAGCCATTGTGCAGATTTGTATGAGTTCTTTACTTAATCTGAAGCCCTGTTCTGTGATGGTCAGTGACCTGTAGAAAGTAGGTATTATAGGTCTTTGCTTCAGCTTGTCAAAGACATTGACAGAGCAAAGAAATGTATGCATTTTTTATTTCATTTAGTCATGAACTCTAAATTTTTTATTTTTGCATGTATGTCTGTTTTTATTAATTCATTTTTCTTAGCCAACTGGAGGCATTGCAAGGGCACAGATGAATTTGGAACAGGTGTTATACAGCATACTCTTATGTATTCCATATCTATATCAGTATCAATATCTTTATCTCTATCTATCTATCTATCTATCTATCTATCTATCTATCTATCTATCTATCTATCTATCTATCTATCTAACTTACAGACAATGGTGCATCTTTAATTTTTGGAAGTTTGTCTGATGTTCTGGATTTTATGACATCAACATCAGTAACAAGAAATGAAGCATACCTAGATGCAAAAAGTAAATGAGAAATTCATAGGATAAAACAATACATACTATCGGAATAAAAGTATAAACCAGGGTAAGATTCCATAATGTCTTTATAATATACTATCTATACCTTTTATAACTTCATCCCTTAAGCATATCTAATGCTTTTAAACAAATCTAAATTAGGGGATGATTTAATATTCTACAGTGTAGAATTCAGAAAAGGCATTCATTGCATATGAAAAACAATTGCATATCCTAGTAGGTATGAATCTAGCTTTATAAACTTTAATGTCCCTCTTCTCTGATTTAAAGAAGAGTTAAGATGGTGTAATCCAAACCAATTGAGTAGTTTTGAACCATTATGTTGCTAATGCCCCCATTCATTCTTCTGTGAAACAAAGAGCAGAGCTCTCATTTTGGCACAGGTTTTCCTTGAGTGCTGTTGTTTCCACCTACATTAAAAAGACAAGGCAGGCACATTAGTCAGTCAGTATATTTGTGCTGTGCATGTGTTATATGGAAGAAAGGTTTGGCAGTCTACGTACAGCCTCTTTCTGACTAGTAAACTCTGTGCATGATGTCAGCTTTTCATGCCTTAATGCAGGCATCGGATACAACTTGACAGCACTGAACAGACGAAATGTCAGCTATATCTTAATTTTTTCCAATTCGTACATTTGTACCAACAATATGTTGCATTAAGTAGTGTTCTTATCAACATTCATAATCCAATCAGTGTGTTGAACACTGGCATCATTGACACTGATAATCTGCCAGAAAATAAACGTACACGTGACCTAACCATAGAATTATCCTTCATAATCGTGTTTCATTTATGCTGCTTAAATCTAAGTATGAAAATTTTATCTCATCTGTGATGTTAATTCATACTTTAATTTTCCAGAATACTGGATTATTTTATATTGCTAAAGGTTACATTATTATCTGCCATGTATTGCAATTGATGTTGTGTTTACTCCCTGCCCTGCATCTGTCACTATATACCCTCTTTATTATTAGACACGCAAGTTTAAAATGTCTGTTTAGTCAGATATTCAGTAACTATATATATATATATATATATATATATATATATATATATATAAGGGCCTACTTCTAATGACTGAAATCCCACTTACCTGACTTTCTTAAGACCAAGACAACTTTACCAAGAGTGCATTCGAATGAACTCTCGGATCACTGATACGGAACTCCAGGTAAGTAACAACTTGGCCAACATGGTGAACTTTGCCCCTTTCCCCAATACAGTGCGATCTTGCAGTTGGTATATTTAGTTGGGGGGGTGTGGGGTGAAGCCCCCACATGAGTAGGTTTAATTTGGTTCTTTTTTTTTTACTTTGTGGTGCAGACAAGTGGTTACTTACCTGGAGTTTTCAGTCGGTCATCCAAGTGTTCATTTAAATGCGGTTTCGGTGTTGTCGTCTCTGTCTTAAGAAAGTCAGGTAAGTGGGATTTCAATCACTAGAAGTAGAACCATATATATATATATATATATATATATATATATATATATATATATATATATATATTTATATATATATATATATATATATATATATATATATATATATATATATACATATCATATCATTCACGTCTATGACGCCTTTTTTGTATACTTCCAGTTAACACCCATAGCTCATTATTGTGGTGCCCGGACCTTTCTTCGGTCTGATTTTTTAATTAAGTGATTTATAATGGGTAAAAATAGAAAGGCCAAGGATTTATTAATAAAATGACATTAAAATTTTTAATTTAGGATTCCTTGATATAGAAAAGCTTATATTATGCTTTTTAAGTTGATTTTTCAGAAAATGCTCTGGAGTACATGGGTGTGTGCAGGCAATAAAGAGGTACAGCATTCCACACTACATAGTTGTTAATGATTGCTAATGATATGTGTGTGTGTGTGTGTGTGTGTGTGTGTGTGTGTGTGTGTGTGTGTGTGTGTGTGTGTGTGTGTGTGTGTGTGTGTATATATATATATATATATATATGTGTGTGTGTGCATATATATATATATATATATATATATATATATATATATATATCTGTATATACATATATGCATCATTATGTACAAAACTGTTAAATAAGTTAATTTCACTTTGTTGTTTATATTCTTGTTATATGTCATTTATGATGTAAAGTATTGTCTGGAATGACTGTAATTGTAACTGGAGCTTTTCTCCTCAGGTCTCCACTGAAAACAGGCCTTTGTATCAGCTGAGCCAACCTAGTTAACAAATGACAATAAATAAATAAATAAATATATATATATATGTAGAGAGAGAGCGAGACTAAGCTTATTACTGATCCTGCTGGCAATCCACAGGTAAGGGCTATTTTCCCCAAGTTCATCATCTTATCTGACATTTCTCATTAACCTGCAATGAATATATGAAACCTGTCGAGTTTTTCTTCACACCTATCCAAATGAAACTTTTGCATAGATGTAACTGATTTTTCTCTATCAAAACGAGTTACAAGAGAACAAATGAAAAGAAGACACATGAGCTAAAGAAGAAGAAGAAGACAAAGCTGGAGGAGACATGAGGAGGAAGAAAAAGAAATATGTTTTTAATTTCCAGAGAGTAAGATCAATGTATTTTGATTGCTGTATAACATATTCTTTTTTAATTTCAGGACTTCTTTAATTTTAGCATTACAACTTAATCATCTATGATGTCTGTAATCTTTACCATTGTGTCTGTTACCCTTTCCCTTACAGTGGTTAACAAGGGCACTTTTCAAGTGACAATATTCTTTAGAAGTTGTAAGTAAAAGGTTTAACAGAAGGGGAAAAAAAGAAATGGAAAACTTTATAAAATAAATAATAAAAGCAACTGAACAAAAGACTGTAAAAGGAGATCAAGTCCCGTGAGTAAGAAAAGTTCATTTAATTTAGGCCAAATCCACTGAGTAGGTTTAGATTCAGAATATATGAAAAGGGGTGGAAATGGACACTTGAAATGACAACATGCTCAGCATACAGAGTTATATAAAATCACAGAACTTATCATAATATGGAACAGAAGAGGAAAATGGAAGAGCATTTTAAAAGGATGACAGAGAACAGAAATGTATTACTGATGGAGACTTTGATACACCAGTTGCTAACTGTCATGGCTTCACAGCAGCCACAGCTGAAAGCAAAGCATCTGTGACACCATGTAGGGGGCAATTTTCAGGCCTACAGTTTTGCAATGTGCAAAGGAAAGATTGGGTTTTTGCTAGGGTTCCCCAAATGCAGAACATGACAGCATGTCTCATTTGTAAGTTAGCAACAATCTTAGAACCAATGATCACCAGCCTACATTGTTCTGCAGCAGGTTATCTACTGAGTCATGCAATACCAAAGTGGAAAACCAATGCTGACAAAACACAGCTATTTTAAATACCTGTAAAAACACAGTCATTTATAATATGCAGACAATTTAATCTTACAGATTAGTAGATGAGAATAACATAACATGTTGTCAAAGAAACTATTAAGCCTCCTAAATGAGGCAGTACCTGCAAAGACCAAGGGTAATACAATCAACAGTAAACACACTTCAAACAGAAAATAATTTTGGCAGGACGGACTATCCAAAATGAGAAAGATAGTTTAGAATCAGAAACAATCTAAAGTCTCTGACAATTTTAAAACAGCTTTGTTATTGACAGACCCATTTGTGAGAGCTTATTTAATCATTTGCCAAATATGTGAAACTCTTCTATCAATAAGTAATACAAAAAAAGTGGAAACGGGCTTCAAGAACGTAGCAGTTAAAAAAGATGTTATGCGTGCACTGGTTTTACTGCCTGTTCTGCAGCAGCAATATATAGGAAGAAAACATTTCTCTTTGTAAATAAATCAAAGGTTAAAGGCAGTTCCCTGACAGGCAAACACTCCTTCCAGGAGAAGGAGTGTTTGCCTGTCAGGGAACTGCCTTTAACCTTTGATTTATTTTTCTGTTGTTTTACAGTTCACCTGCAGGAGCGGACAGTAACTCTACGTATTTATTTACTCAACATTGTTTGCATTTATAAGAGCGGATAGGAACTCTGCTACTATACTATTTTTTCGTATACCTATCTATCGTGAAAATAATGGCCAGCATAGAACTAGACTACGTCCCTCAAGGTGAACACCAGAGGAACGAAGATCTTTTGAAAAGATTCAAGCAGTATCTAGAGTGTACTGCTGTTTCGTCATGGCAACTGGAGAGCCTGGCACCGAGAGATGACATCATCACTGAGAGCGCTGACATGGAGAGACTACACAGACTCCTTGACGAAACCGAGAAGAGCTTCTTTAAATTAAAGAGGCTCCAGGCGCAACGAATGCACCTACAGTTTTGCCTCGACAATAATATCGTGCCTCGAGGTCTGCGCATATTCAATATGCCAAGCCAGGGACGTGAATACCCTGAACTTCTAACTGCATGGCAAAAATTGAATTTAGACACCAGTCGGAGGTACTTGGATCTATTAGTAGCCTTTTTTGGACCTGAAGAAAGTGCACTGGCTGAGGACATAAATAAGAAACAGTCCATGATCTTTAAAGACTACACAAAAGGTATAGTTCAACCACTTTTCGAAAATTTATTGGACAGTGTACTAGCCTTAGAACGAAAACTGTTACAACAGAAAAGGCACAAGATAATTAGAGATTTAAACAACTTTAAATTAGGCCAAGTCTTTGCATGGCCTAGGCATGGACATAGCTCTGAGAATGCTAATAACTTTAATTCTAATAGTTATGCTTACAACAATGCAACTGGTGATAATAATGCTAAAAGAAATGTGTACAGAAATTATAAGGGTACCAATCATGATAATGTGAATCTTGCAAGAAATCCACCTGTTGATATGAGGGGAATATATGGTAAGACCTGTGTAGACAATGATTTGCGAAATGTGAGCACTGCTGGTAACATTGTTGTCATAGATAATGGCACTAATACTGTTAGTCACACTTCTATGAATACAGTCACTAATGTTAGGCAGGATGATTTATTGGAGATACAAGACAGGGATAAAGGAGAGAATACCATCACACCACATAGTGAATCTATTGATCCTATAGACTCTAATGTTGTCATTAGTAATATATCTAACACCGGTGTCAGCAATGATTCAAATGATGTGATACATATAATGCATCCTAGCATGCATGCTGAGACTAATTTATATCCGAAAGTACAGGTTGTTAAGAATAAGCCTGTCACCCAAGACCAAGAAATAGACATTATTGTTAGACCGAAAGTGCAAAGCACTTTGACAAATTCACGTCCTGAGACAGGCTTGAATGTTTCTTTTCCCCTACCCATTCGATTAGAGAAGGGTCCCAGACGTACACGCTCTATGAGTCGTGGACGACAGAAAAGGAAACTCTCAGAGGATTTCCCGCAGGATCAGACCCTGAAGAGGATGTGGAACAAGGACAGACGCTAGTATATAACTTATCCGATAGGACACTAAGCTGTGATGATCTTAAACTACTGAGTAAAGGGTTGAACTTTATTCCAAAAAGTAGAAGCGTGATTACTGAAACTATGGTAGATCTGGAGTTATTTTGTAGGAATGTGATGCTTAAACTACTTTATAAAGGATCTGCCACTAGAGACCAGATAAGTAGGGAATTTATGTTTAAAAATCTTAGTGAATATGTTCCCATGAAATAAACAGAGAAATGGCAGAAAATGATGGCTCAGATGAAAAAAATACAGGTTGCTTCACAGGAAATAGCGTATAAAACCTTTAATTACCGCTTTCATCGACTGACTTCCTCAGAATACTTAATACATAAAAATCACTCCTTTATATACACCCTCCAATCAATTCTTAATTAGTTAATTGTTAATTAAAACTGTCTTAAATGTTCCAAAATTCATATTTTAAAAAATAGACAATGATAATATATAGGAAGAAAACATTTCTCTTTGTAAATAAATCAAAGGTTAAAGGCAGTTCCCTGACAGGCAAACACTCCTTCCAGGAGAAGGAGTGTTTGCCTGTCAGGGAACTGCCTTTAACCTTTGATTTATTTTTCTGTTGTTTTACAGTTCACCTGCAGGAGCGGACAGTAACTCTACGTATTTATTTACTCAACATTGTTTGCATTTATAAGAGCGGATAGGAACTCTGCTACAATACTATTTTTTCGTATACCTATCTATCGTGAAAATAATGGCCAGCATAGAACTAGACTACGTCCCTCAAGGTGAACACCAGAGGAACGAAGATCTTTTGAAAAGATTCAAGCAGTATCTAGAGTGTACTGCTGTTTCGTCATGGCAACTGGAGAGCCTGGCACCGAGAGATGACATCATCACTGAGAGCGCTGACATGGAGAGACTACACAGACTCCTTGACGAAACCGAGAAGAGCTTCTTTAAATTAAAGAGGCTCCAGGCGCAACGAATGCACCTACAGTTTTGCCTCGACAATAATATCGTGCCTCGAGGTCTGCGCATATTCAATATGCCAAGCCAGGGACGTGAATACCCTGAACTTCTAACTGCATGGCAAAAATTGAATTTAGACACCAGTCGGAGGTACTTGGATCTATTAGTAGCCTTTTTTGGACCTGAAGAAAGTGCACTGGCTGAGGACATAAATAAGAAACAGTCCATGATCTTTAAAGACTACACAAAAGGTATAGTTCAACCACTTTTCGAAAATTTATTGGACAGTGTACTAGCCTTAGAACGAAAACTGTTACAACAGAAAAGGCACAAGATAATTAGAGATTTAAACGACTTTAAATTAGGCCAAGTCTTTGCATGGCCTAGGCATGGACATAGCTCTGAGAATGCTAATAACTTTAATTCTAATAGTTATGCTTACAACAATGCAACTGGTGATAATAATGCTAAAAGAAATGTGTACAGAAATTATAAGGGTACCAATCATGATAATGTGAATCTTGCAAGAAATCCACCTGTTGATATGAGGGGAATATATGGTAAGACCTGTGTAGACAATGATTTGCGAAATGTGAGCACTGCTGGTAACATTGTTGTCATAGATAATGGCACTAATACTGTTAGTCACACTTCTATGAATACAGTCACTAATGTTAGGCAGGATGATTTATTGGAGATACAAGACAGGGATAAAGGAGAGAATACCATCACACCACATAGTGAATCTATTGATCCTATAGACTCTAATGTTGTCATTAGTAATATATCTAACACCGGTGTCAGCAATGATTCAAATGATGTGATACATATAATGCATCCTAGCATGCATGCTGAGACTAATTTATATCCGAAAGTACAGGTTGTTAAGAATAAGCCTGTCACCCAAGACCAAGAAATAGACATTATTGTTAGACCGAAAGTGCAAAGCACTTTGACAAATTCACGTCCTGAGACAGGCTTGAATGTTTCTTTTCCTCTACCCATTCGATTAGAGAAAGGTCCCAGACGTACACGCTCTATGAGTCGTGGACGACAGAAAAGGAAACTCTAAGAGGATTTCCCGCAGGATCAGACCCTGAAGAGGATGTGGAACAAGGACAGCCGCTAGTATATAACTTATCCGATAGGACACTAAGCTGTGATGATCTTAAACTACTGAGTAAAGGGTTGAACTTTATTCCAAAAAGTAGAAGCGTGATTACTGAAACTATGGTAGATCTGGAGTTATTTTGTAGGAATGTCATGCTTAAACTACTTTATAAAGGATCTGCCACTAGAGACCAGATAAGTAGGGAATTTATGTTTAAAAATCTTAGTGAATATGTTCCCATGAACCACCCATTAGTAGAGACTTTCCAACGCCTTACAGAAGAAGAACTTTATAAATACTATAATGAGAATATGAATAAGAAATGCTGTAGGAGAGACAACCTTACATATAATGAGAGGATTAGCCTTAAGAAACTACAGGATGATGACACTATAGTTGTTAGACCTGCTAATAAAGGTGGACGATTAGTGGTTATGAATACCTCACACTATTATAGCTCTATGAAGGATATGTTGGATGATAGTTTCTATCAAGTCATTACCTCAGCTATGTCAATGGATATTATAAGGCTGATAAAGGATACGTTGCTAGACATTTATATGAGTGGATTAATAGAGAAAGATCTGTACGAATATCTAGTCATTAAAGAACCCTTGATTCCAGTTATACATGGGCTACCAAAGATTCATAAGGATGCTCGGAACCCACCCATGAGACCAATAGTTTCTGGCCGTGATTGGGTTACTGAGCACCTCTCAGTATATATTGAAAAGAACTTGAGACCCATTTTGAATGATAACAAATTTGTTTTGAAAGATTCTAAACAATTTTTATTAGATTTCTATGAATGTATCAAGGATGATGTTAGCCTTAATGAATATATTTTTGTTACACTTGATATCCAATCTTTGTTCACTGTCATCCCGAATAATCTTGGTCTCATATATGTCTCTGAATATCTACGAATGCATAGTGACTACAGTGTGGTCAAGATAGATTTGGTGGTACATTTCTTAGAATTAGTATTGGAGAACAACATTTTTATATTCGATGATGCTTTTTATAGACAGGTTGATGGCGTAGCAATGGGGACACCTTGCACCAATAGCTATGCAAACATGTTCTTGGCTCACTGGGAAGAGAATATCCTGTTTAATGTTGAAGCTTTTAGAAAATATGTAGTCTTTTTTCGACGTTTTGTCGATGATGTTTTTATTTTATGGAAAGGGACAGCAGAACAGCTAGGACTACTATTGAATGATATGAATAAACTAACTGACTATTTAAGATTCACCATGAGGTATTCGACAGATAGGATTGAATTTCTAGATTTATATTTGGAGAAATTACCCAATGGCTTGATTAACACAGGTATTTTCAGGAAGGCATGCTACAGTAACTCCCTATTATTAAGATCAAGTATGCACCCTTCCTTTGTGTTTAAAAACATAATTAAGGGTCAGGCCATTAGAGCCTCCCAATTGAACCCGACTGAAGAAGGCTTCTATATGGAATTAGAGAGCCTAAAGGGTAGATTGATGGATAGAGGCTATAATATCAATGAAGTGAGTGACAGTCTGCAGAACATGTCAGATTTAAGACAGACTACGGCTATGCCATATTTTGGACCCATTGCTGAAACTTGTACATCAAAAGACAATTTATCTATCACCACACATGTAGTGAAATTTACAACCACTTTTACCTCTGACCATTCTGAGATCAGAGATATAATTAGTAAGTTTTGGGCAGTTTTTCAGATTGATGATGATCTAAGGAAAATAGTTGGTGACATTCCTAAATTTCAATATAAGAATAAGAGAAATCTTAAGAGAATGCTTTGTTATTCTAAACAGAAGAAATCTGAGTTGACTATAGGTTATACTGTTCCATGTGGACACTGTAATTTCTGCCACTATATTGATAGTGCATCTGATTTTATACACCCAGACACACAACGTATCTTCAATACTGCTACTACCGCAGATTGCATGACTAGTAATGTGATATACCTTGCAGTCTGCCAAGTTTGTAAGAGTTTCTATGTAGGAAAAACGAACCACAAATTTAGAGACAGAATAAGAGAACGTGTACCACATTAGGAAAGGGTCATCACATAACGCTTTAGCTAAGCATGTCAATGCCAATGACCATACACATACTTTTTTATTCAGGGCTCTTGAAGTCCTAACACCTAATAAGAGAGGTGGTGACATCAGAAGTGATACTGAAGGCAAAGAGAGTGATTGGATTGTCCGACTACGGGCTGATAGTGGGTCAGGTTTGAATGAAAGAGCATCGATTAAACCTAGACTTAGGAAGCGTAGAAATATTAAGTGACTTGAGATTTATCAGCATTATTATTCTTTATATATACTATTTGAAATGTGATGTGTTATATTATGATGGTGCACTTTTAATGATTCACCAAGTGTTTTGGTAATTTTAGAAAATTTCCTTATAGCACATAGATAGGTTTTTAGCATATTTCTTTTAACTTTTTCTTATTATATTTTTTAATGTTTCATTTTGATTGCTAATCATCCATTGGTTTTATATGCTGATGGGTATGATGTACTAATGTGTTATTTATACATTTTTATATATATGTCTTATACGTTTGGTTTTGAACTAAGGTATGCTTTATGCACTGCCATATGTTTATTTATATATATGTTCTTTGAAATGTGATAGATTATATTATGACAGTGCATTTCTAATGATTCACCAAGTGCTTTGATAATTCTAGGGAATTTCCCTGGAGCATATAGATAAATTTTCTATCAAATGATATGTATTTTTTAATACATTTTTTAACTTTTCCTAGTATATTTTCTAGTATTTTAGCTTGTGTGATACTTATGCATTGGATCTATATACTGATGTGCATGATGTACCAATGTGATATTTATACTTTCTATTTATGCATTTTTTACAAATTTGGTTTTGAACTAAGGTATGTTTTTATGTTTTTATGCACTGCTACATGTTTTTAGATCCACCCAACATATATACATATATATATTCTGGCTCTACATTTCCCTTTTAAATTTGTAATTGATTTTTAGATTGGTTGATTGACATGCCTATATATTGAGCAATTTTGTTTTTGCATTTATTAAAGTGACCTGAAGAAGCTATGTTTAGCGAAAGCGCTTGTCCATTGCAATAAAATGTTTGTGTGAACTACAGAACTCTATGCTTTATTTGGATGTACTTTGACCTATTTGGAGTTATCCAGAGCAACATATTCGTGGACTGTCCAGCTTCACTCTCTTCCATAACTGGCGTGCTTATCTCTTTGTAAATAGTTGCCTTTCTAAATAACCTTAATGTAGTTCTATATACTAAAACATAAGATCTATTACAGCATTAAACATGTATATCTAAGAATTTCTAGCTGGTTTGCAACTAATTTCTTGAGTTTATAAAGAACATGTTTCTGCAGTGTGCCATATTTTGGTTTGGGTATTTCAAAGATTAGGCTTGGCTGGTGTAGCTTGGTCACAAGATGTTTTACTGATCAACACCAGGAGCCCAAACAAGAAACTTCCCTCCCTTCAAGCCCTTCTCACCCTGGAAGACACTGACACCTGTGTAGTGACTGAGACAAGGCTTACAATAGCAGAGAGTACTCCAGCTATGCATGGCTATAATGCCTTCCATGCATTTAGATCAACTCCTGTGCAGGAGAGGAAAAAGGTGCAGGTCTATCATTGCAATTCAGAAGAGACTCACATCAAGGCTGGTAAAGCAGCATGATCTTCTAGAGCTTCTTTATGTCCAAATAACTATCTGAAAGGTCCTATATCATAAGTTAGCTATCTACAGAACTCCCTCCATGACAAACAAAAGTCACCAAATAACTATCCGAAAGGCCCATATCATAGGTTAGCTATCTACAGAACTCCTTCCATGACAAACAAACGTCACCAAATAACTATCCGAAAGGTCCCATATCATAGGTTCGCTATCTACAGAACTCCCTCCATGACAAACAAACGTCACCAAATAACTATCCAAAACGTCCCATATCATAGGTTAGCTATCTACAGAACTCCCTCCATGACAAACAAAAGTCACCAAATAACTATCAGAAAGGTCCCATATCATAGGTTAGCTATCTACAGAACTCCCTCCATGACAAACAAAAGTCACCAAATAACTATCCGAAAGGTCCCATATCATAGGTTAACTATCTACAGAACTCCCTCCATGACAAACAAACATCACCAAATAACTATCTGAAAGGTATAAAAACACACAGGTTCAAACGACAGTAGAGTCTTTACACAGATTTAATGTTCAAACAGAATAAAAAACTTGAAGCGCTTTTGGTTTGCTAACATGCAAACTTCTTCAGAAGTAACAAAACAATAAATTAACCAGTCTTAGGCTCTCAATTTAAAAGTGCGGGAAACTACATTATTATTTATTAATTGATTCAACAAACACTTCCCCTCAACCCATCAATAATATATTCATAAAGAGCTTCTAAATATACATAAATCCATTAAAAACATAGATTAATTAAAAGATATATATATAAAAATATATATAAAAAAATTTCCATGTGTATATGAAACAAACTGTATTAAAATACATTACTAGATTCCTAACTAAGTGATGCCAGACTAAATAATAATATAGTAAAGTAAACTATCTGGAAGAATTATCTTAGTAAACTTCTAAGTTTAAGAACACTTGAGATGGAACATGATTCATTTAAACCTGGAATATTAAATGCATTTAATTTCATCTGCCATATTAATTCCAACTCTTCCAATTTAAAGGAAAATGGCCCGCCCCTGGTATCATGTATAATATGATCAATGACCATAAATTTAAATTGATGTTGTACATTCAAATGAATATGTTTTGCTAGAGCATTATCCATTTTATTATGGCCTATGGCATAAAGATGCTCATAAATTTTTTCCCAAAACCTACATTCCGTTTTACCCACATAAAATGCGGGACAAATTGTACATCCAGCCAAATAAACAATAAACTTCGTATTACAATTATACTTTGATTTCAGTTTATAATGTTGCCCACTAATTACAAAAGAATTATTAACGTCAATGTTTTTACAATAATTAGTTTTCACACTTAAACATCCCTGTTATTCTAGGCACCCAAATGTGCCGTTTCTCCAAAAGGTTCTTCAAATTGCTACCCCTTTTGAACACTATTGTTGGTGTACTACCCAATTTCTTGAACAAATCCTGATTAGATCTAAATATTTCCCAATTCTTCTGTACTGTTTTAACTATGGAATTACTTTGAGCATTAAATGTAGTGATAAAACTGCATTGAGAATGTTGTACATTCAATGCAGACAACCAAGTACTCACTAGGTCTTACCATAAAAAAGTCTCCTTCGAAATAAAACAAATCAGAGATCCATTCCACCAAAGGTATATTTACAAATTTCTTTAATACGAATTACCTATTCCTAAGTGATACATTTGCAAGCTTTAAATCCCCACAAAACCCAGTTAACTCCACTAAATATATAGAAATGTACACCATTACACTATGCCAGCATGTAAACAATTGCTTAGATGCAGATTTTCTTTCTTATGAAGAAATGCAGGGCAAACCCCGGATATAAACTCATATGGTGTAACATAAATCAACAAGCTTTGTAATGAAAGGAAAATAATCTTGACCAAAAGTAATAATTGTAATTCCTAGAAAGTTTCAGCCCTTATCACTGAAATAAACAAGCAGCTCAGGAGCTTAATAAAGTCCACCAAAACCAAGTTTGAGGCCAGAATAGCTACCCAAGTCAAAGACAATCCCAAGGCACTTTTAGTTATGACTGTAATCTCACAAGCACAATACAGCTATGCCCTGAATTAATTGTGAATGATGTTACCTGCACTGAGACTGAAGATACAGCTAACCTAGTAGCTCTTACTTCACCCCTCTCACCCCTCTATCTGTCCATTGAGATATACCTGAAACTGTCTCATCTCCACCTGTCACACATGACCAAGCCCTAAAGGTTCTATCAAAAGCTACAAATACTGTATTGATGAGTCCTAAAAATACCCATGGATGCATCCTAAATAGCATGAAGCAAGATTTAGACTTACTCTTAACAAAACTATTCAATCTCAGCATCCATTCAGTTTTGTACCAAGTGAATGGGGAAAAGCTACAGTCATTTGTCTTCATAAGGGACGACCTTCCCCAGACCCATACGTCTGACCAGGCTCATATACAAAGCCATGGAAAGACTTATTATGGAATTAATCAATCAGGACATGGGGAACCTCCAGTCACTGGGCCCATCTCAGTTTGGATTCATCCAGGCTAGGGCATGCTTAGCCTGGTGGACATTTTTGAAAAGGTCACCAAAACAATGCATGAAGACAAAAGAGTACACACTGTATACTTCAACCCGGCAAAAGGTTTTGCCACAATTCCCCAATCAGGCATAGTAGAAAGGCTAAATAAACTGAGAATAAACCTCTATGTGATCCCTTGGATTGCCATACAAATGCGATACAAATCATCAAAATAAAGTAAGTTACCCCTACAAAGAGACTAGTCACCAGTGGAATCCCCCAGGGTTCTGTGCTGGAACATCTCCTATTTGGCATTTTTTTCTAAGGTAAACATCAGTACCAAAGGGCTCTGGCCAAATAAGCTTGAAAATGACTGCATGTTAGGAGCAGTCATGGAATCCCCAAAAGGACCATGTCTAGATCTAGGGATGACATTGTCCCTCTTTAGTCAGCCTTCATTAGGCCTGTCATTGAATATAATGCCCCTTTTGGCATGTATCTGTCAAGACACATGTAACAACTGGAATTCCTACAGAGATACCTTACTAAAAGCATACAAGGCCTGATCAACATGTCTTACATGGACTGACTCAAAGCACTGTCACCATAGTCAGTATCCTACAGACAGCTAAGAAATGACCTATGTCTAGCATACAAGGCATCCTCTGACCCATTACTGATGGATTTACTACACATCAGCAAGTCAAATGGCATCAGAAATACTGGTCAAGGGATCTAAACCTCTTCAACCTCAACAGAAGAGCTTGGAGGGACATATATATTTTGCAAAGGATAACAATGCTGTGGAACAGACTTCCCATCCACTTAAAAGAAAGTTCATCCCTGTCCATTTTCAATAATTCAACTTAGACCTATGGATGGGCAACAGAAAATTTACCGCAAGACTACCCCAAGTGGTACTAATGGACAGATGCAACTCCTAAATGCTTTATCCCATGCATGGGCCTCCTGAAATTTTCTTTGGTATGATCCCATTTATTCTCACTGAGGTAATATATAACTATCGGCAATGGGATGGGTAAGGCCAATCTGTAACCAAATGGATAGGCTATTTTGAGCATAAAAAAGAGAAATTGATTAGAATTAAAATTGCCCACAAGGGCAGCTAGCCTAGCACTATCTATGAACCTATAAACCTACAACAGAGAAGAGCTAAATTACAATTGCTTTTTTTTTTTCAAAACAGGTTTATTGTTTTAACATATAAGAGAAATATCATAACAATTTTATACAAGTAATTAAAAATAGGTATTATTATAATATTCAACAAAACAACTAAAGTATTTACAAAGACATCCACTACAATCAGATCAATTAATTAAACTAAAATACCGTGCTATTGAAATTAGAATTTTTTTAACAAATTTTGTAAATTATCCCATACAATATAATATGATGTTTTTCTAGTTGTTCTCATTCTAATTGTGCTTATTTCCATATGGCACATTATATTCATAACATTTTTAAATTCATTGAACGAAGGAGGTGTATCTGAAATCCAATTTCTAGTTATTATTTTCCTGGCCACTGCTAGGATAGACCATAACTAGGGAAGCTTAATCTTTTTAACACATTGAGGTACAGGTGTGTTGAATAATATAAGAGACTTAGAAATAATGAAATTATCTGTAAAAAGAGCCTGCAAAAATTCATTAATTGACTTCCACTATTCTTTCAACTTCATACAGTCATAAAACATATGAGCCCAGTCAGCATTAATTTCTACATTACATCTCTTACATAGATTATCTTTATTATTTATTTTATTCATCATCAAAGGTGTATAAAAAGATCTATGTAAAAATTTCCATGTATAAAGTCTCCAGACAATGGAAGATGTAGTTCTATAAGCAGATTCCAATATATATTGTTTATCTTGTTGAGTTGGTGGGTCCCCATTAATAGAGGTGAAATAATTCCAGTATGAATCTACACTGTAAAAAGTTTCTTGTCTGATAATTTTATGTATATATGAAAGTTTACCTTTATCAGAAACTTTATGCTGTAAATTTAATATCAAGTAATCAATCAGTTTTGGAATAGATTCTTTAACTGTTATAGACATTAGATCTATTCTATCAATGAGATGTTGTCTAAAGATCTGAACCTCTAACCAGCAAGTTTCTCTTAGATCAAATTCTTGTTTTAAGAAATCTAGATTTTTAACTTTATTATCAGATATCAGCTGATACCAGTACTTTAGATCATTATCTATAGCTAAATGAGCTCCTTCAGAAGTAGATGACATAAGCATACCCTGAGTATACATTATAGGGAATACAATAAAATTCCATTCCCTATACTTAGGGTGCATGAATATAAAGTTACGATAACTAATAATAATATTTAATGGGTAACAAACCATCCCCGGGATTCATGAAGCTCGGCGCAAGGCCGGCGTAAGGCCTGCGCCGGCGGTGCATGGAATATCCGGCGCAGTAGCGCCATATACATATTAATGAGAGTGCACCGGAATCACAGACACGTGCGTAGTGTACGTGAGCGAGCCCAGGTAGGATGCGTCTGGAGGCGTGTCTAAGCCAGCATGAGGTGAGCAACCTAATGTGCTGACAGCCATGGTCCGCCCACAATAGTAATGGCAGCAGCCAGGTCCTGTGCAGAATGAAACGCATGTACAGTATGCAACATAGTCCCCGTCCCAAATTAATGGAGAAGCAAATAGAAGCCACGAAGGCATAAGTGTACCCGAGCAAGGAGTAAAGGATACGCATAAGACCGAGTTCGTAGCGCAATGCACTGTCAGTGTTTACACTCAGAGAAGGTGTACAGCCGCATGTCAGCGCGCCGCACCGACATAGGAGCAGCGACTAAGGTCACCACCTGTCCCACTTTGGTTGGGGCAGTCACTCCATGGACAGTTGTGTCCCGTAAAACGTATTAGAAATGGCTGGCGTGCTACGATTGTAGGACACAATGATATCCCGTATTTAATGTAATGGTAGCATGAATTGGTTATTTCTGTAACAGAAATACCTAAATGACACAAAAACAGAATAAGGGAGGAAATTGGGACGATAATAAGCAGATTATTTAGGCAAGCAAGTGAATTTCCATGCTATATAGTGACCGTTTGTATGTGTCGGCCTGTAAAGTCAGATGTGAGTCCCGGAAATATCCCAGATCGGAAAATGGAAAAGGTGGAAACCCCAGTAGTGACATGGGCATGGTCACCAGGGTTACCTGCTGTCCCAATGTGCCATGGACAGTCCCTGATTGGACAGTCGTGTCCCTGCAACAATCGTAAAAATGGAAATGACCTCCGATCCCCTGCCACGCAAATTCCCGCAATATACATGTAAATAGTAGCATAAAACATATACATTACGATATGGAACACAGACATGGCATAAGAAAATAAATAAGGAACCCAAACGCTTACAGAATAAGCTCATAGTATGGCAAACAAGTGAAGTTCTGTCAACTGCACTAGCCCTGAGTATGTGTAGTCCTGCAAATTTCGAAGTGCCCACATAACATGCCCCACTATGGGCATTGGAAAAGGTGCCAACCATAATGGTCACAAGCAGTAGTGACAGTACATAGCCGGGTAGCTGTGCTGACATAACAACAGTAAGGAAGCAAGATACCTCAAACACAGGCAAACATGTGCATAGCAACATATCCCAGACCCAGCAACGTCTCTGTTGCATACACTGGATGGTGTATGATGAAGTGTAATATCCAGAAGCAGAACCCATGCATTCGGATGTACCACACAATAGCCTCATTGTACATGTCAGTCACACCCATGTATACCCCTGCACCCAAACCTGCTAGCATCCGTGTGCAGCTATACAACTACACACAATGTGCATACCTGAACTGTGGTAAGATGTTTGTGTTAGGCAATGCCACGCTGGCAAATACGCACCCCACATGTCCCCAACCCACGCAGGTACAGATATGTAAATGGCTGCATGTGAATGTGTCAGCAGAATGTGTACATCCGCATGTAGTATGTACCCGTCCAAACCATCTAGGTTTTTTGACA
>NC_056727.1:75314786-75335051 GCF_019279795.1 Protopterus annectens | reverse complement strand
TAAAAAATTTTGTATATTAAGAAAACAGGTATTATAGTTATTATATATAATAGATTTAATATCTTTAGATAGTATTATACCTAAATAAGTTATCTGACCTGAATTGGGTACATATTTAGTAAAATCACTAATGAGAATATTTTTCGTGTATATATAGGTAGTATTTTAGTTTTTCTTCATTGAATATTAAACCAGAAATACTTTTAAAATTCATCATTTTATCAAATAAAGACTGCATAGAAGAATTAGATCCTGCTGATGTAATTAGAACATCATCTGCAAAAGTTGAATTTTTGATGTTGTATTTTCGTCTATTTCAAAACCCTCTATGTCAGTACTGTTTCTAATCAAATTAGCCCAAGGCTCCATTACTAAAGTGAATAATAGTGGAGAAAGTGGACATCCTTGCTTTGTACCTTTAAGAATGGGTATTTTTGTGAAACATATGTTCCTACCTTAATATAAGCCAGCGTTCCTTTGTATAAATGCTCAATTAAATTTACAAATGCATCAGAGAAGTTTGTGCATTTCAGTAAGGTAAACAGATAGTCCCAACTTACTGAATCAAATGCTGAACCTATATCAAGACTAATAGGTGTTAAATCTTTCTTTTTCCTATTTGCAAAATCAATTAATGTTAAAGTTCTTCTTATATTATCAAAAGTATTTCTATTTACAATGAAGCCAGTCTGATCTATATCTATAATGCCGGGGATGATTGTCTTCAATCTATCAGCAAAAATACTCATAAACATTTTATAATCGACATTAAGTAATGAGATGGGTCGATATGAAGAACATCTAGTTGGATCTTTATTAGGTTTTAAAATTGGTGAAAAAAATGTATATTGCAAAGATGGGGGGTTATTAACTCAGTTTGGGCCAAAATAAAAAACTTATGTATTAATGAATATGTAGTTTTAGAAAGGATTTTATATATCTCTGGTATAATACCATCATTACCCGGTGCTTTGTTTGATTTAAGCTTATTTATTTGTGTAATAACTTCTGTATATGAAATACTCTTGTGCAATAGTTTAATCTGTTGTTTATTAAGCTTTTTATTCATGTTTGTGGTTATAAACTCCTTTATTTTATCTTTAGGTTCCATGTTAATGTTGTTATGGTTAATCTTGTGGCCTAATGGTTAAGGTGTTTGCCTTACAAAACACAAGGTACAGGGTTTGAATCTCACAGGGTTAAGCTTAAAATGGCTCGCAAGGGCAGTTAGCCTAGTACTAACCTATGAACCTATGAAAGTGATTTCTAAATTCATCCAGTATTTCTGGTATACTAGAAACATTCTTCTTTTTCCTTAGAGAAAAGATTTCTTTGATATGGTTTTGTTTATTCAATCTTTTTGTTTTATTTTTAAGTCTATGTAAGTATTTGGGGCTTATTGAATAAGACAAAAACTTGTATTTCTCTAAAGTTATTTTAACTTTATGAGTTAAAATTTCTTTGTATTTCTCATTTAGTTTGTTTATTTCTTCAATAACTTTCTTGTCCATAATATTTTCTTTATTATTATGTTTATGAGTTTAATTTACTTTGAATATCTAACAATTCCTTATCCCAAGATTTCCTTTTATTATTATACTATCTGATACTTTGTCCATATAGATATGATTTTAAGGCATCCCAAACATAGACAATGGAGACTTCAGGAGTATTATTTATGTCTAGAAAATGTTGTACTTCTGAAAGTATATATTCTTTATAGTCTTTTAGCTGAGTTAAGTATGCTAGTATCCTTTTGATCTGAACATTATGAGTATTTTTTATCATGAATTCAAAAACAATTGAGTTATGATCAGATATAGGACATGAAATGATTCTGGAATTAATTAAATCTGTTACCATCTGGTTGGAAATAAAGACCCTATCTATTTTTGAATAAGTTTTTGTATCTGTTAGAAAAAAAGGTGTATGGTAATGATTTTGAATATATCTGATTATTAATATCATTCAAATGATAAGAATTAGCAAAATCATTTAAATGTTTTGCATTAGATGTAATTCTTCTTTTCCTTATAGTGGTAGTATCACTTTCATGTAGTATACAATTAAAATCACCAGCTAAAATAATATCCCCTATAGAGAATGATATGATCTTATCAATATGATGTTTCACTGTATTAATACCAATTCCAGGTATCCAATATACATTAATTAAAGTGTAAGTCTTCCCATTAATTTGTATTGTAACCATACAAAACATTCCTTTGTCATCCTGAAAAGACTTAATGGTTTTAGGAATGGGCATACTTTTATTCCATAAAATAGCCACTCCTCTTTTTTTCTGAGTGTGCTCTGAACTAACCAATACTGTATACTTATTAGTGGCTAGTTTATCAATATCTTTTTTCAAGAGATGGGTTTCTTGCAGGAAGACTAGATTGGCCTTGTGTAAATTAATGTATCTTATTAGGCTTGCCCTTTTACACGGATTATTCAATCCATTAATGTTTAAAGAATCTTATGATCGAAATAAAAAATAACAAGATAAATAATGTTACATCTCCTCTTTTAGGTGTACCTTTAAATATAGCTGTATTTATTAAATCTCTTATGGGATTTTGTATAGGATTCAATTTTGTTTGTAGTGACAATGAGTATACAAAATATATTGTGGATGTCAAAACTATATACATATAACAATGAACAAGTGAAAATAATGTAAGGATTAAACCTTGCATCCAGCCTGGAGTTGAAAACTCCAACTTAGAGTAGTATTTACTACTCAAGTTAACCCCCTACCCTAAGCAGCAGTACCTCAGCTACCACCTTATCAATTTAATACTAGTTATATTTAACTGAGGTTAACAGTTTTCAATTCAATTATCTATCAAGACAAAACTACACATTTGGTAAAACAGCATCATATAAACTAAAATAAACTTTTTTTTTTTTAAAAAACTGTTCATACTACTATATAGATCTATGTAATATATAACACTTGTATTCAAATAGCATTCAAATAATCTTGATGTTAGAAATCAAGAGGAGAGAAAATTAGGTTCTAACATTCATTTAAATCAAAAACTTTGGTTAATATGATTCAGACATTACATATATTAAGATGCATCTATTTTCTGTTATGTGAATACTATTAACAGCTTCCAAAAAAAAATCTTGAATTGTTTGTATATGAGCATTTACTTAAACTCATTATTGTCAATAGAGTAAAATATTGTATTCATAAAAATTATTATAAATCATATTGCATAGTTATGCAAATTCTCAGAAACACTTGCATTATTAAAAAAAGCCATCACACACATACACACAGACACACACACATACACATACACACACACAAACACACACACACACACACATATATATGTATATATATATATATATATATATATCTCACTGAGTTATGTCCTTGTTGAGCACTATCCTACTTGCTGTCCCTAGAATAAATCTGTCTGCTTTATAGAAAATAATGCACAGCAAACACATTTTAGTAACCAGATTTTACAATCATGCTAACCTACTGCTTTAAAATATATCACATGACATTTCTTCCAGAATAGAATTATAAAATTGTTTATGTTTGTCAATCAGATGAATTAAATGAATTATAATAAAGTATATGTTTGGAACAGATTTTCAAAAACATTTAAATAAATGTTTCATTTTCTATGCCTTCTAAAATAAGACATTTACTTACTACAAGAAACTACATCATTTAAACTCATTATAACTGACATTTTATGAATAGAGTATTTTTCCTGAATCTGTGGTGTGTCAGTATGATAACTAGGTCAGAGGTTATACTAACTGTGCTTTCAGTTTCTCTGTGAGAATTCTGTGAGTTGAAGCTTTTGAAGTAGTTCATGGACACTGTGCATGAGACAGCCCACATCCCAGATTGTCTCCCTTAACATTTTGGCGGGAAACTTATTAAAACTTGTGGCAAACATTCATTTTGTCAATAGAGTAAAATATTGTATTCAAAGAAATTATTATAAATCATATTGGATAGTTATGCAGATTCTCAGAAACACTTGCATTATTATATAAAAAAAAAAAGCCATCACACTCACACACACATACACATACATACACACACACACACACACACACACACACACACACACACATATATATATATATATATCTGATCTCACTGAGTTGTGTCTTTGTTGAGCACTATCCTACTTGTTGTCCCTAGAATAAATCTGTCTGCTTTATACAAAATAATGCACAGCAAACACATTTTAGTAACCAGATTTTACAATCATGCTAACCTACTGCTTTAAAATATATCACATGACATTTCTTCCAGAATAGAGTTATAAGATTATTTATGCTTGTCAATCAGATGAATTAAATGAGTTATAGTAAAGTATATGTTTGGAACACAAATTTTTAACACAGATTATTATGCTGCTGTTAAGTAGATTTTCAAAAACATTTAAATAAATGTTTCATTTTCTATGCCTTCTAAAATAAGACATTTACTTACTACAAGAAACTACATCATTTAGACTCATTATAACTGGCATATTTTATGAATAGAGTATTTTTCCTGAATCTGTGGTGTGTCAATGTGATAACTATGTCAAAGGTTATACTAACTGCTTTCAGTTTCTCTGTGAGAATTCTGTGAGTTGAAGCTTTTGAAGTATTTCATGGACACTGTGCACGAGACAGCCCACATCTCAGATTGTCTCTCTTAACATTTTGGTGGGAAACTTATTAAAAACTAGTGACAAACATTCATTTAGTAGTGTAAATGCATGTAAACATGACAAAACCTTCACAATGTATTCCACAGACCATTACAGCCTCTTACTTCTTTTCAGAAAGAGAAACAAATTGAATCTCAGCTTGCCATTAAATCTTCAGATATTTTGACTGGTTATGAAACAAAACATTATAACTGACATATTTAATGAATAGAGTATTTTCCTGAATCTGTGGTGTGTCAGTGTGATAACTATGTCAAAGGTTATACTAACTGCTTTCAGTTTCTCTGTGAGAATTCTGTGAGCTGAAGCTTCTGAAGTAACTCATGAACACTGTGCATGAGACAGCCCACATCTCAGATTGTCTCTTAACATTTTGGTGGGAAACGATTAAAACTAGTGACAAACATTCATTTAGCAGTGTAAATGCATCTAAACATGACAAAACCTTCACAATGTATTCCACAGATCATTACAGCCTCTATGTAAGTGAAATTAAGCCCAAAATTACCAACAAGCAATAAAACTCAACATTCTTCTCCCAACTCAATTTTCATACAAATCCTATTATTCACTGTGCCCACACAATCAAAAGCATTTCTATATATTAATGAAGAAAAGAAAAAGAGTAGAAAATAAAAGAGTGAGGCAGAAATAAAAAATGTAACAGAAAGCTGTAAGAAGTATATACAATGGAATGTTACTTACTGTTTATATTAATAGAGTTAAAAATAAAACATATTATTTACTCTTATTTAGTTCTGATTATTATTAGTTAAAGCATAACAGATTATTTACAAACAGGCATAAGCAGTATAATCAAGAAAGTATAATTAGAAATAGCATTTGAAGAACTTATAAAACTTTTACAAGGAATAAATATATTATTATGCTATTAATGATGTTTTCATTACTGTTCTCTCCCTGCCCTAGCCCACCCTTTACCCACTACATAATCTAAATAGAATGTCATTGTTTAAACAAAGAAAATAATAAAAGGAGAAGGAAAAAGGTAAAGATAAAAAATGTATCAAATTACTAACCTTACTTCTTTTCAGAAAGAGAAACAAATTGAATCACAGCTTGCCATTAAATCTTCAGGTATTTTGACTGGTTATGAAACAAAACATTTCTTTGCACATAGAGAATAACTTTGATTAAATCTTTTCCAAAATATTTGTGGCTTTCTGGAAATGCAGGAACTATATTCAAAAGATTAATAATGAACTAAAATGATGAGAGAGAAAAAAAACATATAACAAATCTTTTGTTTGTTAGTCTCTTCTTCTTCTCTGAAGTCTTCCAGGAAGCTTCAGTTGCCAATCTCTTTAATGAAGAACTAGGCCATTCCATTTCTTCTATTTTATCCAAAATCCTTTTTTCTTTCACAAACAGTAAAGCAGAGTCTAAATCATCGAAAACCTTAGGACCATCAGGAAGGAAGATTTTAAGCTTGGCAGGAAACAGAAGGTATGTTTTAAACTGTGCTTTTTTAAGCTCCCTTATTAGTGGCAGAAAAACTTTTCTTTTAGCTATTACCATGGAAGAATAGTCATTGTCAAAACGCACAGTTGTCTCATTAATCTTAGCAAGAGCTTTAGCCCAAGCAGATTTAAGAACCATCTCTTTATCAAAAGATGATAGAAATCTAACTATAACTGATCTAGGATATTTTTTGTTAGAGTTAGTATTAGCTATAGATCTATGTGCTCTTTCGATACCAAAAGAGAATGCTTCTGGTAAGTCTAAAGTTTTAGGGAGCCAAGTTGTTAAAAAAGAAGTAATATTGTTACCTTCAATATTTTCTGGCAGTCCAAAAATTCTAATGTTATTGCACCTAGATCTATTTTCCAGGTCATCCAGCTTTGTTTGTAAATGTGTATTTTGTTTCAGCAGAAACTCAATGTTGATTTCTTCTTCTTGGATTCTATTTTCCATGTCATTCACAGCTTCTTCTATGCCTGTCATCTGGTTCTTCTGTTGTTGCAGGTCTGTATGTAACAGGTCTATTTGTTTTGTAGTTTTTTCTATGAAGGTGTCTATTTTAGTATCCATTTTATCCATTTTATCAGTAAGTTGCTGGATTATAATTATCAGAGACTGAAGTTCTTTCTTGATGCTGGAGTCTTGAGAATTTGTCTTACTGGAACTCATTTCAGACTGATAAACTGACAGGAAAATTTCCACAGTGGTTTCTGACAGGAATATTGTTAAGATTTCCTTTCTTTTTTAGATATAGTTCAAGAACTATATAAAACAAACGTATTTAGAAAGAAAATTACTTCAAAAATTAATTTTTTAAGTAATTAATTCCTGTCAGTGTAATGAAATTGGTGGAGCTGAAGAAATCTGCTGCTATCCTGTGTTCATCCTTGGCCACGCCCCCTACAATTGCTTTTTGAATTACGTAGTAGTCTGTATTGATGTATTCTTGCCTTATTTTCATTGAAAGCTTACAGAAATGGCATGTGTGTAGGGGTGGATGTGTAGAGGGGCTGCCTAATGTTAGAGAACTAATGTGTGATGACTATCCTGTCCTTTACTACATTAATCTTGCTATCATAAAATTGCATTCACCAGAAAATGTAAAAGCTTAACGTGGCTTTTTGTCAATGTGGCAATTGCAGCATACATTGAAATACTTATACAAAACGATAATATATTGATTAATAAATTAGCCCTGACATGATACCACTGCAAGTATAAAAAAAATGATACAATCATCCAATAACAAAATTTTGGATAGTAAAACAATCAAAGTGAGTGTGGAAACCCTGTTTTCCATGTTCAGGTTACAATGAATGATCTACAGAATATTGAATAAGCTGCAGCAAACCAAGAAATTAAAGTCACTGCAGCTGAAGAACAAGTTACAAAAGAATGTCTTAAACTGCAACACTGTTGTGGCTCAATCCATGCAAGAAATAAAGGACCGGTAAGCCATTTTAAATACAATGCAAAGGAAAGACACTGAAACAGAGCTTGAAGAAATATACTGTAACTGCATTCTTGAAAAAGGGGTCAGAAGGTGACATTCCAGTCATCCCTATAGAGGAAGAATTAAAAAGTATAATGGGTACAGCAAACAAACTGAGGATGGATAGTTTTATTGTAACAAATCCACAATCTGAAGCTTACACAATATTGTGACATATACTTAGTAAGTTTTTAATGGCTTTATTAAATTATTACGTAAGACAAAAGCTTATAAACATTAATAGACAAGAAAAGAAAACAAACTATATTAACATGCTGTTTAATTTTCATTCATTGTACATTACATAAATGTTTTGTAAGCAGATATTTGCAAACCCAAGGACTTTTCCAGATTGTAGTACTGCACTTTACTTGGAAAAAAAAGCATTCTTCCATACAATAAGGTACTGGATGGAATTAGGCCTTCAAGTGCAGTTAGACTTTCTGGTGATTTAGCAAATATAAATGGGCAGTCATCTGTCCTCCTTGAAGAGAGAGGAATTAGAAACAGCATTAGATAATTTTATCTAGTATCAAAATAGAACTAATCAGAACTTAATAACAGTATCATTAGCATGTTTAAAATATTCACTATCAGCATAAGCAAGTGATCGCTGTATTGCTGAATATGAAAAAAAGATCTTTCATACTTATTAAAAAACACATAATAACAAAGAAAATCCAACAAGTTAAAATGTCATCATAATTAGAATAAACAAGCCAGGTTTAGTCATATCTGCTTTACGTAGAGATGGGGATACTGCAAGCAGTAAAAGTAGTTGTACTAACAACTTAAAGAATTTACGTGATTATAGAATAATGCATTGAAATAATTATTGTTATTAGTAGAGGATTAATGCCTCATTCTGTCAAAGAAACAACCTGAGGGAATCATAGCCTCAGTTTATGGAAGAGTTTATTAAAATGGATAACAGAAAATGACATATACAGTCCTGTGGAAGAAGATACTATTTACAGGGCTTGTGTAATAATACAGCTTTATAAACACATATGTACATATTCTTTTGTTCAGAGTGATCTGTATCTCAGAAGTTATATGTGGGTTATTATAGCTCATAGTTTACATAAGGAATATAGTAGGTATTTTTGGGGTATTTAACCATCTGATGAAGCACATGAACATCTTCTTCTCTTTCGGCTGTTCACATTAGGGGTCGCCACAGCGAACATAGCATATAAACATAGCATAGCCATTTGCTATTAATATGAATTGCAATGAAGATAGAAGCATTGTTACAGAGTTAAACTCAATACGTAGAGAAAATCATTATGGGTGTTGTTAGATTTCTGTAGGAGTACTAGGCTTTTACTATTGGATCATAACCTTTGAGTTTTTTTAACTCTTTTAGTAAATTATGAATGAGAAATGAAGGATATTGTAAAATGTTTTCAGTTGATGTGATGTCAGGATGCTGGGCAGTTCAATCCATTTAATTTACTACACTCCTATATAAGAACTGGTACTATTTTGTGGTTTAGAGACAAATCTGGCAATTTTATTTTAACACTTCTGTAGTTTGGCTAGTTGGTTTGCTTGTATGCTTGTTAGTACTGATGAATCATTATGGCAGCTTTGTAGAAGCAAGGTATGACCTGTAATCAGTCACGCTGGAGAGATTACAAATTAACTTAATCTGTGAAGTAATCCAAATTTGTGGCTGCTTTTGTGATAGCATTTTGTATATGGTGATTACATTTCAGGTTACTGGCCAATAAAATGGAAAAATTATCAGTTATATTTTTGTTCGAGTTTGGTGGGAATATTGTATATTTCTTTTTATTTGGATTTAGAAGAAGTTGAGATGATTTATGCCACGCTTTTATTGATTTGCTATGGACTGGGATAATGATAATTGGTGACTGCACAAATTAACATTGAGATGTCAGCATAGTAGACTATGATGACTTGATTTGTAACTAGATGCATATCATTGATGAAGAGCCTTAACGCACTTCTACATTTATAGATGGGGATCGTAAGACTGTATTTTCACATTAATCATATTGCTTTCTTTGAGATGGATAGCTGGTAAACTATTATACTTTGTGTTATAGAAATTGCATTGTAGTGGTTGCTTAATAATATTTCAAGTGAGATGGTATCAAAAGCTTTGGAGATATCTAAGAACCGAGACACTACAGGCTGCCTTTGACTTCAACTTTTATAGACTTTTTTTTAGGAATGATCGCAGGCTAGATTCAGTGTTGTTTTTAGTTAGACAGATGAATACCTGTTTATTGTGGAGAAAACATGTTGTTTTTAGTTGGATGAATCCCTGTTTATTGTGGAGATAGCATGTTGTTTTTAGTTAGATAGATGGTTACCTGTTTATTGTGGAGATAGCATATTGTTTTTAGTTAGATAGATGATTACCTGTTTATTGTGGAGATAGCATGTTGTTTTTAGTTATATAGATGAATACCTGTTTATTGTGGAGATAGCATGTCGTTTTTAGTTAGATAGACGAATACCTGTTTATTGTGGAGATAGCAAGTTGTTTTTATTAGATAGATGGTTACCTGTTTATCGTGGAGATAGCATGTTGTTTTTAGTTAGATAGATGGTTACTTGTTTATTGTGGAGATATCATGTTGTTTTTAGTTAGATAGATGAACACCTGTTTATTGTGGAGATAGCATGTTGTTTTTAGTTAGATGGATGAATACCTGCTTATTGTGGAGATAGCATGTTGTTTTTAGTTAGATAGATGAATATCTGTTTATTGTGGAGATAGCATGTTGTTTTTAGCTAGATAGATGATTACCTGTTTATTGTGGAGATAGTATGTTGTTTATACTTAGACAGATGAATACATGTTTATTGTGGAGACAGCAAGTTGTTTTAGTTAGATAGATGATTACCTGTTTATTGTGGAGATAGCATGTTGTTTTTAGTTAGATAGATGAATACCTGTTTACTGTGGAGATAGCATGTTGTTTTTAGTTAAACAGATGATTACCTGTTTATTGTGGAGATAGTATTTTTTTAGTTAGATAGATGGTTACATGTTTATTGTGGAGATATCATGTTGTTTTTAGTTAGATAGATGAATACCTGTTTATTGTGGAGATAGCATGTTGTTTTTAGTTAGATAGATGGTTACCTGTTTATTGTGGAGATAGCATGTTGTTTTTAGTTAGATAGACGATTACCTGTTTATTGTGGAGATATCATGTTATTTTTAGTTAGGTAGAGGGTTACCTGTTTATTGTGGAGATAGCATGTTGTTTTTAGTTAGATAGATGGTTACATGTTTATTGTGGAGATAGCATGTTGTTTTTAGTTAGATAGATAATTACCTGTTTATTGCGAAGATAGCATATTGTTTTTAGTTAGACAGATGAATATCTGTTTATTGTATACATCTTTATAGTAGTTTTGAGAGACAGGAGAAAATGTATCTATGGGCCTGTAGTTTTTATACTTCTAAACAGGTACTTGCTTGTGCACTGGAATGAAGTAAAATTGTTTCTGTAACTAGAGTATATAAGATTTAGTTACAGAGCAGTTTTTCAGAATTGCAATTGGATATGCTATAGCACCTGCTGTCAATTTGAGAACCTGTGCTGACTGGTTGTTGTGTGTCAGTGTGGTTGATTTTATTTTTAAATAGTTTCTATACTGCGGACTCTGGGGGATGACAAAATCAGAATGGGGTTGTGTTGTTAGTGCTTGCTGGACTGCAATAGATGTTACTGAGCTTTTGAGCTGTTGAAGGTGGAATGGTTTGATCAGTTAAAGTTATCTGTGGATGTGATCCATTGTTGCTGTCATTTGAGGAGGGATGTGGCCATATGATTTCTGAGAACTATTAGAGTTAGGATCAAAAGGAGAGGGATGTAGATGAGACTTTTTTTTCTTACCTGGTTACTTCAGTCCAGAATTGCTTACAGATTTGATTACATGATTGCTGTAAATCAGTGCAGTATTTTTTTTGTCCAGTATGATCATGGACTTGGCTATATTTCTTACATGACTGTATAGTTGTTAGTCTTTGTCTTTTCTTAACACTTGCTTCCCCAGGCTTTATCTCCCTAATGCATTGTCTGATTTAGTTTGCTGGATTAACCATGATGATGGAAGTATTTATTTTTCAAAATCGGGGGCTAAGAAATGTATTATTTATTCAGGAAAGATACGATAAATAAATGTACTTGTCTTATCTACTGGCGTATGTTTTCAATGGTTTCAGATGCATTAGTTTAATAATTACAAAAATGTAGAGAGAGTGAATTTGGTGACATCTCTGACTGCACTATAGTTGTAGTTCTCTCCGTGCCAGGTTGTCTCATGGTAGGTAGGGTCTCTGTCTTTGCACACAGTGCAGGCTGGAGAAGTTGTTTGACCGCAACTGAGCTACAAAATATAAGTATCTTTTGATTATTTTTACAGATTACTGTTTTTATAATTTAATATATATAAAACACTTTGTCTATTCAGAATCTTCACAAATCCTTATCTGTTTAAAAACTTTCATTTGACTCTGTAGTGCTTGCTGTCTTAGGCTATTGTATAAACTGAAACATTTACTCTGTGTAATTATCTCTTGGCTAGTGGGGGCTGGTTCTTTTGTGTTCTTGTAAAAAAAAGTTGTTGTTCTGGTCTTAAAGCCCTAACCTTGGTAGGGTCTCTGTCTTTGCACACAGTGCAGGCTGGAGAAGTTGTTTGACTGCAACTGAGCTACAAAATATAAGCATATTTTTATTATTTTACAGATTACTGTTTTTATAATTTAATATATATAAAGCACTTTGTCTATTCAGAATCTTCACAAATCCTTATCTGTTTAAAAACTTTCATTTGACTCTGTAGTGCTTGCTGTCTTAGGCTATTGTATAAACTGAAACATTTACTCTGTGTAATTATCTCTTGGCTAGTGGGGGCTGGTTCTTTTGTGTTCTTGTAAAAAAAAGTTGTTGTTCTGGTCTTTAAGCCCTAACCTTGGTAGGGTCTCTGTCTTTGCACACAGTGCAGGCTGGAGAAGTTGTTTGACCGCAACTGAGCTACAAAATATAAGTATATTTTGATTATTTTTACAGATTACTGTTTTTATAATTTAATATATATAAAGCACTTTGTCTATTCAGAATCTTCACAAATCCTTATCTGTTTAAAAACTTTCATTTGACTCTGTAGTGCTTGCTGTCTTAGGCTATTGTATAAACTGAAACATTTACTCTGTGTAATTATCTCTTGGCTAGTGGGGGCTGGTTCTTTTGTGTTCTTGTAAAAAAAGTTGTTGTTCTGGTCTTTAAGCCCTAACCTTGGTAGGGTCTCTGTCTTTGCACACAGTGCAGGCTGGAGAAGTTGTTTGACCGCAACTGAGCTACAAAATATAAGTATCTTTTGATTATTTTTACAGATTACTGTTTTTATAATTTAATATATATAAAGCACTTTGTCTATTCAGAATCTTCACAAATCCTTATCTGTTTAAAAACTTTCATTTGACTCTGTAGTGCTTGCTGTCTTAGGCTATTGTATAAACTGAAACATTTACTCTGTGTAATTATCTCTTGGCTAGTGGGGGCTGGTTCTTTTGTGTTCTTGTAAAAAAAAAGTTGTTGTTCTGGTCTTTAAGCCCTAACCTTGGTAGGGTCTCTGTCTTTGCACACAGTGCAGGCTGGAGAAGTTGTTTGACCACAACTGAGCTACAAAATATAAGTATATTTTGATTATTTTTACAGATTACTGTTTTTATAATTTAATATATATAAAGCACTTTGTCTATTCAGAATCTTCACAAATCCTTATCTGTTTAAAACTTTCATTTGACTCTGTAGTGCTTGCTGTCTTAGGCTATTGTATAAACTGAAACATTTACTCTGTGTAATTATCTCTTGGCTAGTGGGGGCTGGTTCTTTTGTGTTCTTGTAAAAAAAAGTTGTTGTTCTGGTCTTTAAGCCCTAACCTTGGTAGGGTCTCTGTCTTTGCACACAGTGCAGGCTGGAGAAGTTGTTTGACCGCAACTGAGCTACAAAATATAAGTATATTTTGATTATTTTTACAGATTACTGTTTTTATAATTTAATATATATATAAAGCACTTTGTCTATTCAGAATCTTCACAAATCCTTATCTGTTTAAAAACTTTCATTTGACTCTGTAGTGCTTGCTGTCTTAGGCTATTGTATAAACTGAAACATTTACTCTGTGTAATTATCTCTTGGCTAGTGGGGGTGGTTCTTTTGTGTTCTTGTAAAAAAGTTGTTGTTCTGGTCTTTAAGCCCTAACCTTGGTAGGGTCTCTGTCTTTGCACACAGTGCAGGCTGGAGAAGTTGTTTGACCGCAACTGAGCTACAAAATATAAGTATCTTTTGATTATTTTTACAGATTACTGTTTTTATAATTTAATATATATAAAGCACTTTGTCTATTCAGAATCTTCACAAATCCTTATCTGTTTAAAAACTTTCATTTGACTCTGTAGTGCTTGCTGTCTTAGGCTATCCCACCCTCCCTCCCTGTTGGTGTGTTGCTCTTATACTTGGTGGCTTTGCAGTTGCCCGCCCCTACTGTGACACACCTCCCAGTCTAGTGTCATTAGCTCATTCTTCTTAATACAGAAAGAACATTTGATAAGGCCTTCTGTTCCTCCTTTTTCCCTTTTCAAAAAGTAAAACAAAACTTTTGTTTTTCTTTTTCGCCTGAACCTTCTTGTGTTCTGACTGTCCTTCTCAAACATATTGGAAATATACAGTATATTTCAGAGCATTTGTTATAACTGTATTTGCTATAACTGATTTAAGTATTTTTTTCTGGCTTTTTGAATATTTACTGCTTAGTGACTGCATCTTAGCCTGTTTATACAGCTCTGCATTCTATTTAAACTGTTTTTGTGTTGATTAACTGTTTTGCACTCTTAAAAAGTTATTTGTTGCTTAATTTTACCTGTAGGCTAACACACTCAAGTGTGCTAGCCGCTTAAAAGCATTTATAGCATTTACTGTCTGTTTTTCCTGTTTTCTGCAAAAAAAAAAAAAATTCTTGTTTTTCCGCCTTACTGAACTAGAATAGTCCAGTCTTCAGAGTTTGCTGATCTCTGGGCTTTGTCTTGGTTCCTGTGCTGTTCCATATCCTTATTTGGATAAAAGGAAGCGTCTTTGTTCACCAGTGGAAGTGGGGAGCACTGAGCAGCCTATTTGTCCCTAGAGGAGTGGTTCCAGCCAGAAACTTGTAGTCTATTGGCCATTTTGGGTCAATTCCTAGCTCTTTTCAGCCCCCTGTAATAAAGCCCGCTTTAGCGCGATTTTTCACTTGTATTCAACTCAGCACAGCTCCTCGTGGTGTCCTGAAGAGTTCTACAAGCAGCAGAGAGCAAAAGAGTGACTTTTTCCTGCTTTAAGTATTTTTTTCTGGCTTTTTGATTATTTACTGCTTAGCGACTGCATTTCCGCCTGTTTATACAGCTCTGCATTCTATTTAAACTGTTTTTGTGTTGATTAACTGTTTTGCAGTTTTAAAAAAAGTTATTTGTTGCTTAATTTTACCTGTAGGCTAACACACTCAAGTGCGCTAGCCGTTTAAAAGCATTTACTGTCTGTTTTCTAAAAAAAAAAAAAAAAAAAAATCTTGTTTTCCCGCCTTACTGAACTAGAATAGTCCAGTCTTCAGAGTTTGCTGATCTCTGGGCTTTGGCTTGGTTCCTGTGCTATTCCATATCCTTATTTGGATAAAGTGAAGCTTCTTTGTTCACCAGTGAGAGTGGGAAGCACTGAGCAGCCTATTTGTCCCTAGAGCAGTGGTTCCAGCCAGAAACTTGTAGTCTATTGGCCATTCTGGGTCAATTCCTAGCTCTTTTCAACCCCCTGCTATAAAGCCCGCTTTAGCGCACTTTTGCGTGATTTAGCACGGAGTTGCCCATAGAGCACCTTCGGGCAGCGCCGGTTAAACAAGGTTAAACTATTTCTGGCTCCGTAAAGCCTGCTCTTCAATTTTTCCCTTAGAATTTCTCTACTTGCAATTTAAACAGTCTATTCTCCATCTCAAAAGCTCAGCACTTGCTCCTAAAGCATTTTTTATATAGGTAAAGTACTTATATACTAAACAAAGTACTACATTAGCCTAGAATCCCCTTGAGTACCCATTTCCCTATAGGTCCCTTCTGACTCAGTTACACAGCAAACTTTTTCACTTTTTCTAGCATGTCGAAGGGTCAGTTGCTAGCATCCTCTCCTGTTCAGCTGGTGAATCTGGGCATCTTGAGGCAATGTTACAATTGCCTAATGTACACAGACAACCCACTCCTTCTTCCACAAAACACAAATACATGTGAGAGATGCAACTATATAGTCAAACTGGAGGCTGAGCTCTCTCAACTCAGGACTGGCAAGACCAGACAGGAGGAGAAGGAAACCACGCACACCACAAACCCAGTTTCACATGGAACTATCACAACTGCAAAACAAACACATAAACACACAAAGACATACTCGGAGGCACTGATCAAAAATCTACCAAAACTACAGAGGCCTCCAAAGCAGACACCCAAGCAACTGCCACCTCAAGACATAAGACATGCAACACATAGTTCTCAAAGTCAATGTGCTAAACAGTCACAGCCCTTAAGGCCAAACACAATGCCAGACACACTTGTTATAGGTGACTCCATAGTCAGACACATTGACGTCCCACTCACCAGACTGAACAAGGAAAAGATCACAGTAAGCTGCCTGTCAGGCGCTAGAATCCGCCACATAACACAAGCACTCAGGTCACTCCACAGCAAGTACAAGTATGACTCAGTCATTGTCCATGCCGGTGTGAACGACCTGAGACGTACCTCCCTGGACTACATGAAAAGAGACATAGAGGAGCTCTCAGATTATGTAGCCCAGGCCGGTATGACCCTGACCCTGAGCAGTATCCTACTTTCACCAAGAATGATGCCACAATACAGAGACAAAATGATCAGCTTTAATAATTGGCTTAATTACTGGTGTCATTCTAAGGGGATCCAATGTCTGTCTGCCTGGGATGACATGCTTGACAAGCCACGCTGCCGCAAGGGACGGCTTGCACCTGTCACCCCTGGGCTTCCGGATATTGGCAAAGGCTCTTGCCACCCCCATAGTGCCTTTTTTAGGCAAGGCTCAAATGATAAACCTACCGCCCTAGAAAACAAAAATGGAGAAAAACTAAGGGTAATACTGCTCAATGCCAGAAGTCTAAACCTCAAGACGCACGCCCTCGAAGCCCTCCTCAGTATGGAGAACATCGATGTCTGTGCTGTGACTGAAACCTGGTTCAAGGCTCCTGAGAGCACCCCAGCACTATCAGGTTATACCTCATATCATGCGTTCCGGCCCAAAAATCTGGACCGAACCACAAAAGGAGGGGGACTATCCATATTCATAAAGGATACCCACACCTCCAGGTTAGTGGCAACGTACGAAGCATCGGAGACCATCCAGGTGCAATTAACCATAGGTAAAACTGCCCTACAGTTTGTAGCATGCTGCAGACCACCTACTCAAACTCAGGAAACCCACACAGCCTTCCTGAAGACACTGGAGAGTATGAATGTCTCTCCAAACACCATCATATTGGGTGACTTAAACTACCCAAACATAGACTGGGAACATTACTCAAGCCCCAACACCCTAGCCCAAAGGATCCTGGAGTTCATAAACTCAAATGCTATGGAACAACTAGTCACCATTCCCACAAGAGGAGAAAATATACTAGACCTGATCATCACAAACATGGGGACAAAATGCTCCACACCGGAAGTATATCCCTCATTGGTGAAATCAGACCATAAATTAATCTCATTGGAGATCCACATCCCGCCCCCCCCCCCCCCAAAAAAGACCACAGTGAAGAACTTCTCAAAAGCAAACTTCACACTTCTTAAAACTGGAGTGGTATCCTTCAAGGCCCCTGAGCCAGTGGAAACCACAACCCACGCTGCTGAAACCCTTACAAATGCCTTCTACGAGCACCTCCAGGAATGTATGGATCAAGCAATCCCTAATAAAATCAAGACCCTTTCCACCAAAGGCAGGCGCCCGGTCTGGTGGACCCCAGCCATAAACAAACTCTACAACAAGAGGAGAAAGCTACTACATGACAGAGCAAAATCCCTAAAAGGGAAGGCATCTCTGATCAATACTAGCAAAAACTACGATCACTCATAAAATCATCCAAGGCCAACTTCGAGAGAAAAATCGCTAATGACACAAAAGACAATCATAAGGCCTTCTTTAGCTATGTTAGAAACCTGGGTGGAAACTCCCAGATATGCTCAGAATTAGTCCAAAATGATAAAAAAAATCACTGATCCCACAGACATTGCCAACATACTGGCAGACAGGTTCAGTGCAAATTCCCCAAAAGGAGAAATATCTATCCCACCAGAGTCTAGCCTCCCAAACATCTCAGATGCCCAGGTGAGAGCTGCTCTCTAAAGCAAAAACACAGCATCAATGGGACCAGACGGTGTCCCCGGCTGTGTGCTACGAACTCAATGAGGAACTAAACCCACACATAAGGCTGCTGTTTAATCTTAGCCTTACTACAGGATACGTACCCAAAGAATGGCGTCACGGCAACTGTGGTCCCACTCCACAAAGGCGGTGCTTCTACGGACCCTGGAAATTACCGCCCCATAAGCTTGATGAGCCTTGTCTGCAAAGCTATGGAGAGGATCATAATGGAACTCATAAATAAAAACATTGGGGACCTACAGACACTGGATCCTACCCAATTTGGCTTTGTCAAGGGCAGATCCTGCCTCTTGAACTTGGTCGACTTTTTTGAAACAGTCACTAAGGCCATTGATGAGGGTAAGGCAGTTCACACAGCCTACCTTGACCTAGCAAAAGCGTTCGACACAATACCCCACTCGGGCATCATAGAAAAGCTCACCAGCTTAGATGTAAACCCATATGTCACAAGATGGGTTGTAAACTGGCTCAAGGACAGAACACATAGGGTTAGAGTTGCTGGTGCCATGTCAGACTCTAAGCCAGTCACGAGCGGTGTCCCACAGGGCTCAGTCCTGGGCCCCCTCTTGTTCGGCATTTATTTTTCGGAAGTGCAGGCAAACATAGGGGGATTGTGGCTGACAAAATTTGCAGATGACTGCAAACTGGGCACCATAATTGACACTCCATCAGACACAGGCATCCTCCAGAGAGGTCTCATAGAAATGGATAACTGGTGCCAGAGCCATGGCCTTAAGCTAAATGCCAAAAAATGTATAGTCATACCCTTTGGGAAAAACAAGGTAACCCCTAATTACCACATAGGTGGTAATCCATTAAACACGGAAGAAGTTATCAGGGACCTGGGGACCCAAGTTGACAGTAACCTCTCTTTTGACACTCACATTGCCAAAGTGGTTAGGAAGACCTTTTACATTGCCCACCTGATCATGAAGGGATTCACATCCAGATCAGGAGAGGTCATTGTACCCCTGTACTCTTCACTTATCAGACCAATGATTGAGTACAACGCCCCATTCAGAATGTACCTTACCTGACACCTGCAGCAGTTGGAAAGACCCCAAAAGTTCCTCACCAAAAGGATAAAGGGGCTCAAACATATGTCATATTATGCCCGACTGAAGAAACTCCAGCTCTATTCAGTCGCATACCGTCTGCTCAGAGGTGATCTGTGCCTGACATACAAGGCCATGTCCAACCCGGAATTAATGGACATGCTCCACCTCAAAAAATCCAAATCCACCAGAGCCACGAGAGCAAGAGACTTAAACTTCAACACGGATATAAATAGGACGTGCTGGAGGGACAGATTCATCACCCAGAGACTCCCTACACTATGGAACAGAATCCCAGTCCATGTGAGGCAGAGCCCCTCACTGACTCTGTTCAAGAGAAATCTTGACGAGTGGATGGGAGATCGTAGGTTTACCCCGGGAATCATCTCTGTGTCACTGCTGGACAGAGGCACAGCAAACTAATGGATATAGTATTCTCATCCTAAGGGGTGGTGAAAGCCACACACACTCTGGCTGGGCTTATAAATGCCCTAGGGCAGATAGCCTAGTATGAACCTATGAACCTATGAACCTAAGAAGTAGCAGTACGTGTAGAAGGATATGTAGAAGTACATGTACAAGTACAAGGAGAAGTAAATATAGCAGTAAAAGTACAAGGACTCATAGGAGGAGGAGTAGGAGATGTAGCGGGAGAAGAAGGTGAAAAGTAAATGTAGAAGTACTAGTAGAATGTACAGTGGTTGCTCTTTCAGATTTAAGGGGTGCCAGAAATCAGACACACTGTATAAGCATATAGAACTTTGATAAAGATAAAATGTGGCATTTTTAAGCAATGGATTAAAGGTAGTGTCTCAGAATTAAAAAGGGAAGAAAAAATATGAGCGAATCAGACACTGGAGAAAATCAGGAACATACAATCAATCAGGTTCTTAGCACAGAAGATTAATCCTATGAGCTATTACGGAGTTGTTTTCCACAGTCCACAATTTCATTCCCTCAGTCTTCACATGCCTACTATGTGGATTCTGAATAAGTTACTTAATTGGAAAGTCCCCCCTAGGTGCCCCCTAAAAAGGGGCATGTTTAGGCAGTGGGCTTATCTG
>NC_056727.1:75232286-75309786 GCF_019279795.1 Protopterus annectens | reverse complement strand
AAATTACACCTGAGTACAGGTATGTAAGTAATTCTGTACTGATATTAAGGTCCAAATTATAGTTTGAAATTACAGGAAGGTTACCTTTGTATGGTTTCTCAAAAAGAGTAGTGCACTGATGCAATGGCTTTTCAGTTACAAGAAGATTAGTTTGTTTTCACTTAACGGGTGGTGCACTGACATAATAGCTTTTTATTCACAGAGCGGGTGGTGCACTGACATAATGGCTTTTCAAAGCATGCAGTTGAACAGCAGTGAATAAATTCATGAACATTTAATACAAATGTATGCTAATTTTCATAGGTGTTGGAGGAAGGAATATAACGGTTAAATTGGCAAACAGCAATATTTGGTATTTCAGGAAGAAAATATCCACCCACTAATATTTTATGATTTGATGGTTTAGAATGCATCTGCTTTTGCTATACATGCACAACAGTCCGAAGAGAAATAGTCTGTATTATCTCCTGCCATGTGAAAATGTGCATGCCATTTACAAATAATCATGATGAGTTCAAAAAGACAGGTTTACACTGAAACAAAATCTGTTTCCACCATCTTTAATAAGTAAATACTGTCAACACATGCAGGCCATTCTACAATATAAAAGAGAGTCATGCAGAAAGACTGACAACATATTTTCCACCTGTGATATTTCCTCTTTTCTATGAAATAAAAGGGTAAGGTTAAAAAACAAAGCAAGTAATAAAAACATCTATATTTACAATCTTGTTTTTTCCCAACATGGAACAGCACAGAAAATAAGAGAGTTTTGTGGTATTTACCCATCTTACTTTATCTATATGTAAGAAGAAAAGTATTGGAGTGTGGTCTTAGTACAAAACGGGGAAGAACCTATTCAAAGAAAACAGATTTGCTGCACACTGGGTTAAAATGTCAGGCACTAATTATATCAAACTAGTAAAATGACACGCAGTATCCTTTTATTTTGGAGTCTTAATGGACAAGAGGTCTCCTCCTAACTCAAACTTCCACCCTTCTACTGTTAATACAGCTGTGATAGTTTTAAGCATTAAAGGAACTTTTTATCTATATCAAAAAGAAAAAGAAATCCTTTTTCTCTGCACATTCAATGGAACACTGTTTATGCACACTTCATCTACATTAAATTGGTCATGGCCCTCCAGGTGTCTCGTATGTTAAAGTGTTTACTGGACCATTTAAAGCTACTCTGGCCAATTTGTGTGACCCTTCTGACACACAGCACCAGGCTTTCAAGAATGTACCCCCTTGTCAATGTGCAAGGGTCACTAATAGACTGCCTTGGGCCTGCACAGAGGTCATGTACAAATTGCTAACACAACACAATAGGAAGGGGAAGAGAGCTTGTAATTATCCTCCTCTCTGTCGCTCACTCTCACTCTGTGCCTTGCTAGTTTCAGAGTTATGCTCTGTGTCACTGTGTTAATGTGCTTGCATCTACAAAAACACATAATGCCCCTCTTAGTCTTGTTTATTAGCAAGATCCATTTGCAAGGGCCCTTTCTTTGTGCCATAGTATGAATGTGCTTTGATGGCAAATAATTATGCCAGTCCTTTTGACATGAGGATCCATAGGCTGCCCTAGTTAAGCCAGTAATTAGCCTGTCCTCCTTTTTATATCATTGAGAAACTGCAAATTATCCTCATATGGGCATCGGCTATTGCTTTTCTCCTTTATTTTCTCTAGTTTGGAGTCTCTCTCTCCCTCCCTCCACCCACTCTCTCTCCTTCTCTCTCTCTTTTGCATTCTCTGTGTTGTATCTCTCAGCACTTTTGATAGGCTGAATGCAGCTGCACTAGAGAAAGATAAAGCTCTGCCATCAAGATGATGAACAATTTGGGTGAAGAGCCTTCGAGATGAACACAAAAGCTGAAGGAGTACGGCTGATGCGGTGCCGGACAGCTGAAGAATGCAGCAGTGTGCAGATGAATAGCCCTCATTTGTGAATATACAGATTTTCTGTGATGAATAAAAGCTGAGTGCAGGTCACAATAAATAAACATTTTTAAATAATAATTCAGGTTCCCAGCACCAAACAGCTGTAAATTGAAGGTTGTGCTTAGTTTTCCTGGCTCTCAAAGGGAATAATTAAGCTAAGCTCATATTGTTTGATATATTAGTTTGGTGATGAGCTCCTAGATTCCAACCATTGGTATTATTATATTTTTTCCATCTCTTCAAACATAAACATTACAGTCAGAGTATTCTGGTACCTGATTTACTTCTGACACAGACACACTTCTCTTGTTTTTGTATCATTTAACAATAGCAGAGACACCAAATTCTTTCAAAACTGGATTACTGGCTTTCAGTGTACAAAAATGTTCAGTGTTAACTGCAAGAATTACATATTTCTAACTATAATTAATCAAATTGCTAACTATGCAATACACACACACACACACACACACACACTATATATATATATATATATATATATATATATATATATATATATATTATATATACATACACACACACGTGTGTGTATAATGTATATATAATGCATATATATATATATATATATATATATATATATATATATATGTGTGTGTGTATGCATTTGTATATTCATATATGAACTACATGCTTGCATATATGCGAGTATGCATGCATGCATGATACATTGATAAATGTGTACTGACAAAGAACTCTGTTACTGTACCGTATATGCATTTGAGTATGAGTGTGGATGTGGATTTAGGTGTGATTGTCTGTGCATTTAATGGTTACACCTTAAGCTACTAATTAAAGAATTATGATTTTATTTTTTATTGAAATTTTTGGTCCTAATACCAAAATGTTTAACAAATAAATAAGGTGCTGCATTTCCTAGGATCTGACATTTTTGAACAGACTCCTTTTGGATTACGTTTTTATTTTTAGAAAAGAATACTATACATGACACATTTTCTTCTTAAAAAATATAATGCTGTAAGTCAGATATCCTTACTACAATATAATAACTCACTTCTGGTGTTTAGCACACACCTGCACTTTGTACCAAAGAGAGCAAGGTATGAACTTAAATACTGTTATGTGTTAAAGGTAGAAGATCAGGAAGGCTCATTGTAAAATTACTAGCTCTCTGGAAATTATAACTTTTCACGTATGTTTTCTTTTTCTTGATGCAAAATAGTAGCTATGGCCTGAAAGCACACTGATATGTCTATCTTTCTGTCATATCCAATTACAGTCAGTGTAACTAGGGAATAAATATCGGGGTGGATGTCCTAACTCCATTGTAGTTATCCTTTCAAGATCATTCAGAAAGGACGCTCTCTGTGTGCTTAATGAAAGTATAAGGTCCTATATAGTAACAAATACAGTTAGCATGTATTGTATGTTCAAATTATCTTCCACAGGGAACCAGGATGAAGAAATTCTCAATATTTATAACTCAACATGTGAACATTAAGTTTATAACTCATAAATAACATTGTAAGAAATGAGATGAATACCAAAACAGACATTGTTACACATATTAAATGTTCAATATTTATGTGTTTATTTTATATTTATTGCATTGTCTGACTAGACTGTGACAGCCAATAAACCATCTCAGTAATGGCTTAACTCAGATTAAACCACACTTGGAAAAAGTTCAAAACAATGAAACTTTTTTTATTGAGTACTTTCATCTTCTTAAATACTTTATCAGAATGAAAAACATTAGTTCACAACCTAATTTATATCAAATTAAATCAAATTGAAAAATACTGTGATAATCATTTTTCAGTGGTGGACTGGTGAAAAAAGCTTCAGTTACAAAATGGCTGTTTTATACGACAGAGAAAAATGTTAAGCTTAAAGTTGTAATGTGGACACACAACAGATGAAATACAACTATACTAAAGAAAATCTACAGTCAGTAAAATGTAGTTATTACATATTAATACATGAAAATTGGCATACACAGTGAGATTTAAAATGTCAATTTACAAATTTAAATTTGTAGCTAGGAGAAATATAAAGATAGGAGGTGTGGGAGATATTAGAAGAAAGCCAGCAGGGGTAAGGAGTATCTTAGTAGTATCTGAAATAGATTTAGATGGTAGGCGTTATGAGCTGGAATTTTACTGGAGGAAAACAATGGTCAGGGGGTGAGTAGAAACAATACAAGTAGCAGTAAAGGCAAAGGTGTAGAAGACAGTAAAATATTTATATTGACAATTTGTTTTGCTAAGGTATATAGGGATATAAGGATAATGTAGTTGTGCGTGGGGCAAAACAGTCTAGCCTGGGGAAGGAAATGAGCAGAGAAATGCATTTTTAAAGTACTGCTTTATTATGTTTTTGAATATGGATAAGTTGGTTTGTTGCCTGATATTGGTTGGGATAGAAGTTTGGATTATGGAGACAAAATTTGAGTACAGCAACAGACCAGCAGAATTATGGGTTGTAATTATGGTTAATAGGGATGTTCCATGGAACATAGTGATTGTGCAGGAGTGTGTTGCTGCCCTAGGGCTTGCAGTGCAGGATGGTTTTGTGGTTAGTATATTATATTATGAACAGTTGCTAAATGGATGACAGAGAGAGTTTAAAAGTTCTAGCCAGAACAGTTGTTTTAAGGCTAGCAGTGGTGGGATTTTGTAAACTGGTTAGTGATGAATTTAGGTGTCTTGTCATAGCATTGTTCAATTTTTGTTAGTAGGGATTGTTGAGGGATGGTATAGATGGGGGAAGAGTATAGTATTGAAGGCAGAAGATATACAGAGGCTATTTTTTGGCATTACTAGTTAAAAAGTATATGAGTTCAATGTTTCTCAGTGTTTCTGTATAATTTTTTTGTATATGAATGTCACGCTTTAGGTGGTTATCTGTAATGACTCCACATAATTTGCAACAGAAGTGTTGTTTGTTGAGGTGATGCGGAAGTCTTTTGTCTTTTTTAATACATATTTTGATGTGAAAAGCAACAGATTGTTTTTCTTTTCATTCATCTGGAGGTTAAGAACTATATATCAAACCAGGTTTCTATAGAAGAAGAAGCTTTTGGGGTCTTTTCCTGAAGTTCTGTAGTTATCAGTGTGGCATCATTAGCATACTGAATGACAGTTGTGTCATTATTAGCAGTGTAGAGGTCACTGATAAAATGTTTAAAAATATGGGCCCAAGGCTGAGCCTTGTGGCACTCTGACTGAGATGGGCAAAAATTGAGACTGCTCATTCTGTTATTTTACTGCCTATTGCCTGCTAGGAAAGCAGCTATGAAACTAAGAGAGGGATGGAGTCTCTGGGCCTAGTGAACATAGTCTGATAGGATACAGTGTCACATACTTTAGTTAAGTCCAGGAAGAGAGAGAGAGGATGCACATTTTCCAGAGGCTCTGTAGATGTTTATATGATGAGTGAAATCAGGTAGAGCTGTGTGGTCTGGCCTGAAGCCATACTGGGCAGAGGAGAGGAGGTTGTTATGTTTTGGAAACAAAATGACAATATATTTACTATAGCTGTTCAGGTCTTAAATAAATGCTTATTATGCAAACACAGTAAATCATATCAACAGAATTTCTTTATTTTCCTTTTTTGTTAATTAATATGGCAGTCCACCAGAGAGGTATGTTTCTGAAATTACCATTATATCATAATTATTATAATTATATCATAATTACATCATAATTACCATATTATTATGCTACCATCTCTACTATATGGTGCCCCAATCCTCACCAATATCCAGTCCTCCCTAAAAACCAAACTGCACTCATGTTACAATAAGATTGACAAATTTGTAACAAATTCTAAAAGCTCAGCACACCACTGCTTATCTCTTTTTGTTCTTCTTTTGGCTTTTCCCGGTTAGGGGTTGCCACAGCAGAACGCCGGTCCGCTAATAATTGTCAGTTGATTTTTACGATGCTGAGGTGCCAGCCCGACGCCCAACCTTCAACGCCCATTCACACATGTCTTTCTAATGCTACTCGACCATGGGGAGGACATGCAGACTCCACACAGAAGGCACTCCAGCCGAGAATCGACAGCTAAACTGGCTTGAACTCCCACACTACCTCATTTATTCTCAATTAACCACTGCGCATAAACTCATATACAAGCCTTCAACGTGCCCTTCCCTCTCCTCTTTATTGACTTCATACCACCCTAACAGGCCACTAAGATCCAAAAAACACAATGATACTGAAAGTTGAAAAAAACCTAACCTTGCAGCTGGTCAAATGCTATACTCTTTTACCGTCTCAAAACTATGGAATGCCCTTCCACCTTCTATCAGAACAATCAGTAATCCTGCTGTCTTTAAGAAGTCTCTCAGATCACACCTCTCTTCTCTCTGGAAATGTACTTGTGCCACAAATAGTACCTCTTAACACTTGATCCACCACTATATACCTCTACAATATCACTACTTAGGAGCTCTCTCTGACTTGCTGAATTCAACTGCTTATGCCTACAAAACTCCAACAAATAACAATCAAAAGTGCTATCCTACCTGACTAACTCCATCCTCAGTGATCAAATTGTACACAATGCTGATGTGTAATGTTTGTAAATAACTTGTACCATTGTGTTTAATATTTATTTCCATGCATTGAGACTGTATATACACTGTATATTGTGTTTTTTCTTGTGTGTACTATTAATGTTATGTGGAGCTTTTCTCCCCGGGCCCCTACTGAAAATGGGCTCACCTAGGCCCAGTAGACTTTCCCGGTTAACAAATGCAATAAATAAATAAATAAGCAAACAAGTAAATAAATAAATAAATATAGGACAGCTGGATGCTGACTGCTCTATGTGGATGTTTAGGTACTAGGAAAATCAGAGATGAATGTGGTAGTTCTTCCAGTTGTATCGATTTTGGCCTTAGGACTGCTGAAATTTACCATGCTGCATGAAATCCCTCACAGCTTACAGTCAGCACTGATTTTTTTTCACACTCTCCTCTTCTTCATTGCTCTGCTGAAGTATGCTTGAAAGAAAATACTTCAGTATTCCCTTTTTTACCAAAACCAGATTCTCTTACAGAATGTCTTCCTATTTCACTATAAGGGAGTGTGCATTTTCATTTTACTTACTAAGTTACTCATTTTCTTCTCCCTTTCTTCGCTCTCTTTTGTTCTTTTTTTTTGGCTTTTCTGTGGTAGATGCTATGATAAGAACACTTCTAAACTGCCTTTCTATACCATTAGGCCTTCTCCTTCTGATGTGCAAACCACTGAACAGGAAGTGTACCAGTAAGAATGAGGAGTGCACATTACTGCCCACTGACAACATATGTTCTGTGTAATTTGATTAGGAGAGGGACATAATACCGTTGTTCCTTTAGTGCTGATCATTGAATTACAGGGCAATTTGCACTTTACCAGTACCAGCCATCATGCTCAAGAAAGACTGAGCAGGTCAGTTCAGTGGTAAATTTATGGGTACCCATCTAATCCTTCAGGTTTAATTAGAGGGACTTGAGGGTACCAATTTGCTTAACTTGCAGGGGAATTTTGTTGCAAAGTTACAGAAGGCACTAGATAACAATTTTGTCTTGCCAGCGTATTTTATTAATCTGCTGGTAGAGGTGAAAGTCTGTTTTTATTATTTTTTTCCTAATGATGGTTAAGTACATAATTCTGGTGTCAGTGGTGCTATTAGTCATTTGAAGAGGTAGGAAGTCTGGTATAGGGTGGCATAGATTCATAGGTTCATAGGTTAGTACTAAGCTAATTGCCCTTGCAAGCCATTTTAAGCCTAGTCAATTATCTCTTGTGAGACTCAAACCCTGTATCTTGTGTTTGCAAGGCAAACACCTTAACCATTAGGCCACTCTCCCAACCCTATCTCTCCATAACAGCCAATAACATACCAAGTTAAAGGCTATCACTTCTAGCTTTTCCTGGTAACTCAGAGTCTATAGGTCAACAATCTTCTTGCTGAGGGAAATGAAAATGGAAAGGTAATATACAAATAAAAAAAAATGGGAGGATATATATGTAAGGCTCCCAAGTATTCAACATAATCTAGATGGTTCATATTGGTCAAGCTGCTTTTGTGGGCCATTTTAAGTCTAGACAATGCCCCATAAAGGTGAGAACCAAACCCTGTACCTGTGAGGTAAACAACTTGCCCATTGTGCCAAAGCTTATTTCTGCCGGTGGACCACCAGGTTTATTTGCCCCTAAACTTCCCATTATATTTGGTTCTGGTAGGGATGGCCAGGTCTCGACACTTCTCTGTGTGGGAATAGAACACCCTTCTATAAATAACAGTTGCGTTGTTGTCAGTTCTGGCAATGTTATAAGTGAATTTCAATAGCTCAGAATATAATTTTTAGTTTGCTTATTTGAAAACTTTGAATTCAGAAGTATTGACTGCAGGGGCTTTAGAGATTTTAATAGAGAAAGTTACACATTTATGGTCAAGACTTAACCAGGGATGGAGAAACAACAGGAGCAGTGCACATAATTGTTATATCAGTCAGCACCACAGCAAGAATATTACTACTACTTGTTAGATAGTTAGCTCTCTGTTCCAGGCATTTTTGATTTATTAAAGATAAGGATCTTTGTCCAAGCCCAATGTTGGATGTGAAGGTTTTAAAGTTTATTGAGGTGTAGTGGAAATCCAATATTACAAAGGAGTTTTTGGTAACAGGTAGCCTTTCAAGTACATACAGGCTGGTTTTCAGTCAGTGTTAGTGTCTTAATATGTAGCACCCATATCTTTGTCACTGGACGATCTGAAGGCAGTGGGTTCTATTCTCACACCAGGTACTTGGATTCCTTTACTAGTACTAACACTCTAGTGCAACACAGATGGGGTCTTGCACTACTGAGCACGCCGTCCTTCAGATAAGATGTTAAACTGATGTCCTTGTTGCCTGAGTTGGTGTTAGCTCAGGTGGATGTAAGAATCCTGTAGCACTTACCAAAAAGAATAGGGACATTTCCCAGTGCCCTGGTCAAATTTCCAATTGTCAATGTGAATACTACCTGAACTACCCCCTGAAAAGAGGCTAAAATAAAAGAAACAAATCAGGATACATGGTGGGTATCCTATAGTCGGCTCTAAGTTGATAATCTGTCTCATCTAGTCAAGTTGACCTAGAGAAATTCATATTTTTCTTACATGAAACACAGGAGGGAAAAATAATATTAGCTGGGGACTTAAATTTACCAGAAACAGACTGGAATAATATTGATTTAACAACATTAGTAAAGAAATTATTCACAGAATATATTCAGGAACAACAAATGCTTCAGATTGTAAAAAAACCTACCAGGGGACTGAATATAATAGATATTGTTTGTGCTCCCAAAGAAGTTACTGTTACTTCAAGTCAAGTCTTACCATCATTGATGTGCAGTGATCATGAGGTCATAAAGGTTAATTTGTTGCTAGATAATTCTGCCAAACTGAAATCTAAGCCAATGCACAGAAGGTTAATTACAGATTATATGGAAGCAAAACAGTTACTATATAAAACTAACTGGAGTGAGGTGTTCAGTTGAAAAACTGCAGATGGAATGTGGAAAGTTTTGAAAGAGAAATTGTTTGAGTGTAAAAAGTAAAAAAAATGTTTAACATCAGGATCTAGCCATGCAACATTGGGGGGGGGGGTATATTTCCATAAGAACAAGATACCTGATTAAGGTGAGAGATAAAAAACATAAAAAATGGAAGAGAGGTCGCACTACAACTTTGAAAACTGAAATAAACAAGCTGGACAAAGAGATTAAGCATAGTGTTAGACAAGATCAAGAGCATTTTAAAGAAAATGTATATAAAGATATTGAGCATAATAGGAAACCTTTTTATAGATACATAAGATATGGAAGGAGTAAAGATACACAAATTGATAAACTGTGTGCAGATTCTAAAATTTATTCTCAGATACAACAGATTATAGATATATTTATAAAATCTTATGCAAAACAATTTGGCTCCACAAAAGCGGTGCTAAGTTGTCCTAGTGGCATCCAGGTAACCCCACATACTGGAATCAAATTAGATTATATTGAAAAATAACTGTGTAAGCTGGATCCAAACAAAGCACAGGGAGGAGACAGAATAACTAACAATGACCTGAGAACACTTCAGCAAGAACATACACTACCATTATATTTATTATTCAGTAGGTCATATAAATATGGGGAGATTCCTCAATATTGGAGACATGCACTTATTAAACCTGTCTTTAAGGGAAATGGGAGTAGGACAAACCCGGAATCATATAGACCCTTAAGTCAACTTTCATGTTGTGGAAAAATAATGGAGAAATTAATACTGGATAAGTTATTGTCAGAACTGGATAGATTGGGACTTGAAACCATATATCAGCATGCATATGTTGAAAATAGATCTATTACCACCTGTAACATGATGTTCTATAACAATATAATAACAGCTATGAATGAAAAAGTCTGTTGTGATTTTATTTATATAGATTTAACTTCAGCATTTGACAGGGTCATACACAAAACACTGATCAATAAATTAGTGCAACTAGGTATTGATGTACTGTTGATAAGATGGATAGCTGCATGGCTTACAAATAGGACATGGCAAGTATCACACACCAACTGGACAGGTGAAATCCTTGGTTACTGTCAATGTGTCCCACAGGGCTCTGTCTTAGGCCCTTACTTGTTTAGATTGTATCTTTCAGACCTTACTTTTTCATCTGAGGTGTTCTACAGCCTATATGCTGATGACCTGAAATAAGGTGAACTGATTACAAGTGTTACATATAAGGCATGTCTGCAAAATAATTTGACTAAATTGACCATTTGTGCACAGGAAAATAATATGTTGATAAATACATCAAAATCTAAGCATATGATATTTGGGAGACATAAACTTAAAGGTGAATATTTAATGCAGCACACAGTGATTGAAACTGTAGACTCATTTAAGGACCTGGGTATATGGGTAGATTCAGCTATGAGTTTTTCTAATCATATCAACCAATTGGCTAATGATAGTTATAGAACTATGGGTTGTATAAAAGGATTTATAAAGTCTAGGAAATCAAACATAATGAAGGAATTGTTTGTTAGTTACATTAGACCCAAACTTGAGTATGGAATAATAATATGAAAACTGTATAGGAAAACAAGCATGAGTAAACTGGAAAGCATACAGCGGAATTATACCAAGGGCATCCATGGATGTGAAAATCTAAGTTATTATGAAAGACTAAAATATCTGAACTTGTTCAGTGTCTCTTACAGATATTTAAGAGATCTTATTCAGGTATATAGGGCATTTAGGTACAACTACCTCTGGGAATGTTTGGGGTTATCAAAAAGTACTAGAGAATTATCTGACAACCTATGTAGGAGATTCTATAGGAATGAGAAGTGTACTAATTGGTTCTCTGACAGAGTAGCCAATGCATGGAACAGACTACCAAATTACATTAAAGCAAGTACTAGTTTAGATATTTTTAAGAACAGCCTGGACATTTATTATGGGAACAAGTCTTTTGGTATATTGACAAGCTAGAAGGGTATTAATGCCCGTGCTTGAAACATTTGTATGTATGTATGTATGTGAGTTGGGGTTCAGAGAGTTCAGGTTGTGGGTCACTGGAACTCTGCCTAGAGGTGACATAGTCCTTAAAAATATGGAACATTATTGTAGTACCATCAGACATGAAGATATAGCATATGTAAAACTCAGGTATGGAGGGAGTCTTGGTAACTATACAAATATGGTTATGTTTCAGTTGTATTAGAGCCTGAGGATCAGACAATTTGTTATTAAGACTTATGGCATAAAGCAGAGCTACCTTGGTATGGTCCAGCATAGGTTTGGAAATAGCTATACTGACATCTGCTATGTTGGGATATCCATTAGTTGGACTCTCCATAATGGAAACAGACAAGCTTTTAGCCATTATGCCAAAACTATGGAATGAGGGGTGCAGGCTATCTTTTGTGAAACATATTGAACTGTAAGCCATCTCATCCCAAGCTATACATTCTGACCTCACCTAGAATGATATAAATTACTTAGTCAATCATATTTTCCTTGTATACAAATTTCATTCTATGCAAAATAATTCCACTCAGGACTAGTGTCTTACCTACACTGGACATGTGCATGAGAGTCAGCATGTCTGTCTGCACATCTGGCAGAGTTGTGCATCTCAATTCATTCACAAGCAGATGAAGTACCATTAAGATGCACTGATATTTGTTGGATGACAAGGACTTAAGTGCCCTTATGATGTCAAGAATCTTGACACTGATTTTAAATGAGCAACACGTAAACAGGAGTTGTAAGATGCTAAAATTACTTCATGAAGCAGACCTTATCTGCTCAAGAGATTTGTGGCATGAGAAGCTATAGTGTATTTCTTTTAGGGATAAGGGGAGTGGTAAGTGGAGAAGTGAGAATAACTATCTTGATGTGGTACAGGGGTTGTCATTGTTGCAGTGTGAAATTTGCTACTAAATGCAGATAGGAATATGTATATCTATGTAGAATTGGCTATAGAGATGTGCTATGGGATTTTGTTGCACTGCAGCTTTTAAAAGATGTGGGGTAAGTAGTCATATGAATGAAGTGGTCTTAAAATCTTAAGCAGGAAGTATGCGAGAGGCTGGAGCTACAAGCCACTGTATCATTTCTGGATTATTTGTTTTGTAGTGAGTCACCACATACTGGCTTGGCAGTGGCCTGTCATTTGTGGTGGGGCAGCACAAATGACTGGGAGGGCAGCAGTGTGAGACCTTAGTGTACAAATTTAAAAGAAATGGCTACACCTCTGTCAATAACTATGCTGATATGACTGTGTTCACATTGAAGGAGGGCCTCAAGTTCTGGTATAATTCTGATATTTTTTATTTAGACTTCGAGCACTAAAGAGTATTACCATGATGCTGTTAGAATTTGAGTTTGAGTGCATGTTATGTTGGACTATCCATTGGGAAACTCTCTCTAAATAAAGCAGTATGAGAGAGTAAAAAGCTTTAGCCCATGTATGGACGCCTTGATATGAAAGATGTAGGATATCCCTGGTGAAACAAGATGTCTCATCTGTGATTCCATCTCAGGCCAGCACACACACAAGACTCCCTTAGAGCTATACCAATTACTTAGCCAGTTGTTAAAGTCAATTACCTTTTGTTGGTTTCAAAGATTAAGTACAATTTTTTTAATCATTTTCTTCTGTTATAATTATGTCCTCCTCTTGTAAAAAAATGTATAGTTCTTGCTTTAGTTACTTCAGTAGACCTATATTTATTTGGTTTAACAAACTGATAATTCTGTTTATTGTATGCTGAGCAATAAACCAATTACTTTTTAATTCCATATCATCCAGCCATGCCTTCTGATGATGTATTAGAGAGTAGAAGCAGTTTGCAGTGGGTTGGCATGTTTTCTGTAGTCTGCAACAGATTTTAATACAAGTAATCATAATACAGTAAAATTAATAGCTTAGACAATAAATCACTAAAGAAACATAGCTATGTTCAAGTGAAATGTTACAAAAGTAAGAGGGCACAGAATAAGATTCTCAGTAAGATGTATAGTATTTGACATACAATATAATAAACAGATGTAAAACTAATAAATCATTGTCCACTAAGGTATTATTAGTGAGAAAACTACAGATGTATATATCAGCTCAATGTCTGCCCTATGTATGATTATGTTCTCTAATCAGGAAAAAGATAAAGTTGCTAAGTGCTTCCCTAGATCTTAACAGCACTTTGGTGTCATTAGGAAGCTTTTGTTAAGCACTCCTAGACACTATTAGTTTGGGTCCTGCCCTATGGCAACACTTAAGCTAATCTTTTTCCTGATTTCATAACGTAATAGTGGCTCTCCAGGAGCTACAAATAAATTCCTAATAAAGTTTATTGTAATTGGCATAGTGTAATAAGAGATGTCACACTATAGTAAACAGTTATCCACTACACAATGATCACTTTACTGCACCTTCATCTTCACATACACAAATTATTCCAAATGTTTTCTTTCCAGCACTAATTCCTTGAAGTATAACATATAAACTCACTGCACAGTAGGGACATCATTGAGCTGATTGACACATGCATAGTTTTTGCATTAATAATCCACTGGTACACAACAGTTTATTAGTTTCACATCTGTGGTTTATTAGTTTCACATCTGTTTTATTACACTGTATGCCAGGTACTGTACACCTTACTATGAATCTTACTCTGCTCCATCTTTTCTAACTTTTCACTTGGATGTAGATGTGTCTGTTTACTGATTTGTTGTCTGCTGAGATATCAATTGTGAGCAGGCAGTAACCATAAAGCAGTTGCTGCACTGCCTTAACACCCCTGATGCATTCAGACTGGCCACTGAAAGGGTGAGAGCAGAATGTTGACCCAGGTTGCCCAAAGGTAAAGGACAGCTGGGAGTAGAACTCAAGGGCTGGGGAGAGACTACTACAGCAGTCTGTGAATATTTATGGATGAAGTACTTAGGGTGATACTCTCAAGTTAGCTTAGATGGTAACTAATCTATATAGTGAATAAACAGAATTAGACTAGAACAGGATCATTTCACACAGTACTTTCTAGCGTTAAAGCTCTTAGCACTACACAAATTTCTTGCTTCTTGTACTATACAGGTCGCTTCCTTCTTGTACTATACAGGTCCCTTCCTTCTTGTACTATACAGGTCCCTTGCTTCTTGTACTATACAGGTCACTTGCTTCTTGTACTATACAGGTCGCTTCTTTCTTGTACTATACAGGGCCCTTGCTTCTTGTACTATACAGGTCCCTTGCTTCTTGTACTATACAGGTCACTTGCTTCTTGTACTATACAGGTCACTTCCTTCTTGTACTATAAAGGTCGCTTCCTTCTTGTATTACACAGGTCGCTCCCTTCTTGTACTATACAGGTCTCTTCCTTCTTGTACTATACAGGTCACTTGCTCCTTGAACTATAAAGGTCGCTTCCTTCTTGTATTACACAGGTCGCTTCCTTCTTGTGCTATACAGGTCTCTTCCTTCTTGTACTATACAGGTCACTTGCTCCTTGTACTATAAAGGTCGCTTCCTTCTTGTATTACACAGGTCGCTTCCTTCTTGTACTATACAGGTCGCTTCCTTCTTGTACTATACAGGTCACTTCCTTCTTGTACTATACAGGTCGCTTCCTTCTTGTACTATACAGGTCACTTCCTTCTTGTACTATACAGGTCGCTTCCTTCTTGTACTATACAGGTCACTTGCTCCTTGTACTATAAAGGTCGCTCCCTTCTTGTATTACACAGGTCGCTTCCTTCTTGTACTATACAGGTCGCTTCCTTCTTGTACTATACAGGTCACTTGCTCCTTGTACTATAAAGGTCGCTTCCTTCTTGTATTACACAGGTCGCTTCCTTCTTGTACTATACAGGTCGCTTCCTTCTTGTACTATACAGGTCACTTGCTCCTTGTACTATACAGGTCGCTTCCTTCTTGTACTATACAGGTCGCTTCCTTCTTGTACTATACAGGTCGCTTCCTTCTTGTACTATACAGGTCACTTCCTTCTTGTACTATACAGGTCGCTTCCTTCTTTTACTATACAGGTCGCTTCCTTCTTGTACTATACAGGTCGCTTCCTTCTTGTACTATACAGGTCGCTTCCTTCTTGTACTATACAGGTCACTTCCTTCTTGTACTATACAGGTCACTTGCTTCTTGTTATTTACAGGTCACTTGCACAGAGAGCAGAACAGTTGATGCTGGTGCTGAACACTGTAGCTTTAGTTTGTACCACAATGGGAATACCAAGCACTAACACTGAGCCGCTAATACCACTGCCGTAACATGGATTAAACAATATCTGTATAATGGATCTGCATTGTGCTTTTCATTGTTTGTTTATCCTAAGACATCCGTTATTTGTTTGGATAAACATATGATTGTGGGTTAAATGACCAAACCTGATTAATTCATTTCCTTAATACAAGCAGATTTTAATGATCTAAAGCTTTCAGTCATTCTGTTTACTAGGCAAATGAAGAAAACAAATTAAACAGAAATTTCATCTGGCCACCTAATGATACTGGTACGTTGTACATAAAGGATGACTGTAAGTCATTTAGAGATTTTATTACAGACGAACATACATATCTTCCTCCTGTTAAAGCATATCAAAATTTCTACATAAAGTATGTCATTTTAATATGCTGTATTATTCACAGTATGTGATATGCACCAGCTACGTTGTTTTAATGTGCATATCAACATAGTACATAATCTGTATTACAGTTGATATATCAACAAAGTACATATTCTGTATGAATAGTGTGTATATCAACATAGTACATAGTCTGTATTACAGTGTATGTATCAACAAAGTACATATCCCGTATGAATAGTGTGCATGCCAACATATTATACATTCTGTACGAATAGTGTGCATGTTAATATATTATACATTCTGTATGAACAGTGTGCATGTCAATGTATTATACATTCTGTAGGAATAGTGTGCATGTCAACATATTATACATTCTGTATGAACAGTGTGCATGTAGACATATTATACATTCTGTATGAATAGTGTGCATGTCAACATATTATACATTCTGTATGAATTGTGTGCATGTCAAAGTATTATACATTCTGTATGAATAGTGTGCATGTCAATGTATTATACATTTTGTATGAATTGTGTGCATGAAGACATATTATACATTCTGTATGAACAGTGTGGATGTAGACATGTTATACATTCTGTAAGAGATGTGTGCATCTCAACATACTACACATTCTGCACAAACTGTTTTGGTATCACTTAGTAACTGGGTTGTCAGGCTTCACAATAAATAATGTGTAGGTGACATAATCATTCAGTTTTAATTCTGAATGCAGAGTCAGTTTATATTGCACTATGCTGTTTTATTATTATTAAGAGCAGTGGTCTATTTCTATCTGCTATTTCTTTGTCTTATAAAGATAAGTCATAAGCTGTTGATCCTGAAGAGCTCAATAAATATGAACCCAAGAAAAGAGTGATGTATGGAACAAAAATCTCATGCCAATCCACAGTTAAAAACCAAAGAGTTGCACAAATGTGGTAAAATACTGCACAATAAAACCAAAACCACAGTGGTTACTGGAGAAGTAAACAATAAACTGCACTTTCCTGAGAGGATTTGCTATGTCACCCCGGTCAGTGAAGATTGTGCCATTTCCTGCCAATTCTTTACATTGTGAGTGTTACCTTTAAGGTTCCTGATACACAAGCCAGTGCATTTCTTTGTACTGGTCACAAGCCCAGATAAATGGGGAGGGTCGCGTCAGAAGGACATCCAGCGTATAACCTCTGCCAAATTACTGATGTGGAGAACATTTCATATTTACATACCGGATTGGTCGAGGATCGGGTTAACAACGACTGCCACCAGTACTGTTAGTCAACAGGGTGCTGGCGGAAATTGGGCTACTGCTGGTCGAAGAAGAAGAGGAGGGGGAAGGCATGCCCGAAGACAGGAAGAGAGGAGGAAGGTTAGGAGTGTAGTACTGAGGATAGGAACTTTGAATGTTGGCAGTATGACTGGTATAGGAAGAGAGCAAGCTGATATGATGGAGAGAAGGAAGGTTGATATATTGTGCGTGCAAGAGACCAGATGGAAGGGAAGTTAGGCCAAGTGTATAGGAGGTGGGTTCAAATTGTTCTATCATGGTGTGGATGAGAGAAGAAATGGGGTAGGGGTTATCCTAACAGTACAGTATGCCAAGAGTGTTTTGGAGGTGAAGAGAGTGTCTGATAGAGTGATGTTTATGAAGCTTGAAATTGATGGTGAAATGATGAATGTTGTTAGTGCATATGCTTCACAAGTTGGGTGTGCGATGGATGAGAAAGAAAAATTTTGGAGTGAGTTGGATGAAGTGGTGATGAGTGTACCCAAGGGTGAGAGACTAGTGATTGGAGCGGACTTCAATGGGCATGTTGGTGAAGTGAACAGAGGGGATGAGGAAGTGATGGGTAGGTATGGTGTTAAGGAGAGGAATGCAGAAGGTCAGATGAATGTGGATTTTGTGAAAATGATGGACATGGCTGTGGTAAATATGTATTTTAAGAAGAGGGAGGAGCATAGGGTGATGTACAAGAGTGAAGGAAGATGCACACAGGTGGATTATATCCTATGTAGGAGGGCCAGTCTGAAGGAGATTGGAGACTGTAAAGTGGTGACTGGGGAAAGTGTAGTTAAGCAGCATAGAATGGTGGTCTGTAGGATGACGTTGGTGATCAAGAAGAGGAGGAGTGTGAAAGCAGTGCCAAGGATTAAATGGTGGAAGTTAAAAAATGGTGATTGTGAGGTGGAGTTCAGGGAAGAGTTAAGACAGGCACTGGGAGGCAATGAAGAGTTACAGAATAGCTGGGTAACTACAGCAGAGCTAGTAAGGGAGACTGCTAGGAAGCTGCTTGGTGTGACATCTGGACAGAGGAAAGAGGACAAGGAGACATGGTGGTGGAATGAGGAAGTACAGGAGAGTATACAGAGGAAAAGGCTGGCGAAGAAGAAGTGGGATTGTCAAAGAGATGAAGAAAGTAGACATGAGTATAAGGAGATGAGGCACATGACAAAGAGAAAGGTGGCGAACGCTAAGAATAAGGCATATGGAGAGTTGTATGAGAGACTGGACACTAAAGAGGGAGAAAAGGACCTGTACCAATTGGCTAGACAGAGGGACAGAGCTGGGAAAGATATGCAGCAGGTAAGGATGATAAAGGACAGTGAGGGCAACATACTCACAAGAGAGGAGAGTGTGTTGAGTAGATGGAAAGAGTACTTTAAAGGGCTGATGAATGAAGAGAATGAGAGATAGAGAAGGTTGGATGATGTGGGGATAGTGAATCAGGAAGTGAAGCAGATTATCAAGGAGGAAGTAAGGACAGCTATGAAGAGAATGAGGAATGGAAAGGCTGTTGGCCCAGATGACATACCAGTGGAAGCATGGAGGTGCTTTGGAGAAATGGCAGTGGAATTTTTAACCAAATTGTTTAATGAAATTTTTGAAAGTCAGAGGATGCCTGAGGAGTGGAGAAAAAGTGTTTTGGTACCTATCTTTAAGAATAAGGATGATGTGCAGAGCTGCAGTAACTACATAGGGATAAAATTGATCAGTTACAGCTTGAAGTTATGGGAAAGAGTAGTGGAAGCTAGTTTAAGAAGGGAGGTGATGATTAGTGATCAGCAGTATGGTTTCATGTCAGGAAAGAGCACTACAGATGCAATATTTGCTCTGAGAGTGTTGATGGAGAAGTACAGAAAAGGTCAGAAGGAGTTGCATTGTGTCTTTGTGGACTTAGAGAAAGCATATGACAGGGTGCCTAGAGAGGAGTTGTGGTATTGTATGAGGAAGTCGGGAGTGGCAGAGAAGTATGTAAGAGTTGTACAGGATATGTACAAGGGTAGTGTGACATTGGTGAGGACTGCAGTGGGAGTGACAGATACATTTAAGGTGGAGGTGGGATTACATCAAGGATCAGCTCTAAGCCCATTTCTTATTTGCAGTGGTGATGGACAGGTTGACAGATGAGATTAGACAGGAGGCCCCGTGGACTATGATGTTTGCAGATGACATTGTGATATGTAGTGAGAGTAGGGACCAGGTTGAGGAGACCCTGGAGAGGTGGAGATATGCTTTAGAGAGGAGAGGAATGAAGATCAGCAGAGCTAAGACAGAATATATGTGTGTAAATGAGAGGGAGGGTAGAGGAATGGTGAGGATGCAGGGAGTAGAGTTGGTAAAGGTGAATAAGTTTAAGTATTTGGGATCAACAGTTCAGAGTAATGGTGAGTGTGGAAGAGAGGTGAAGAAGAGAGTACAGGCAGGGTGGAATGGGTAGAGAAGAGTGTCATTAGTGATTTGTGACAGACGGGTACCAGTAAGAGTGAAAGGGAAGGTCTACAAGAGGGTAGTGAGACCAGCTATGTTATATGGGTTGGAGATGGTGTCATTGACGAAAAGGCAGGAGTCAGAGCTGGATATGGCAGAGTTAAAGATGTTAAGATTTGCACTGGGTGTGACTAGGATGGACAGGATTAGGAATCAGTATATTAGAGGGTCAGCTCAGGTTGGACAGTTTGGAGGCAAAGCAAGAGAGGCGAGATTGCGTTGGTTTGGACGTGCTGAGGAGGGATGCTGGGTATATTGGGAAAAGGATGCTAAGGATGGAGCTGCCAGGTAAGAGGAAAAGAGGAAGGCCTAAGATAAGGTTTATGGATGTGGTGAGAGAGGACATGAAGGTGGTTGGTGTGAAAGAGCATGATGCAGAGGACAGGAAGAAATGGAAACAGATGATCCGCTGTGGCGACCCCTAACGGGAACAGCCGAAAGAAGATGATGACCTTTAAGGTTCCTGAGATAGCTGAAGAAGGCCTTGTGATATTTCTTAGCCTGGGATGCTATCCTTACCACATAATTGGCCTTGTTGGACTTTATTAGACCTCTTAGTTTCTTGTTTATTTGAATTGGAGATCTCTTGTTTCTATGAGAGCTGCTCTTTTTGATATTGCCCATGACTTATTTCTTTTGTTGTATACCCTGTTAAGGTAAGGATTCCACCAGTGGAGAGTTGTTTTTGGTGTTAGAGCTGGGTTTAGTTCTGGTTTGCATGGCAGGTTCAATGCAGTTATTTACACATTTGTACCAGGTTTCCGTAAATAATTCTACAGAGGTATTTGTTTTCTTGGAGTTTGGGGCCCATGAAGTTTGCGAAACTGTCACTTAACAGTTTGCTTTAGAATAGTTCCTGTTACTGCTTTACTTGGATATTACATGTTGAATTTTATTTTGATGAAGACAGCTTTGTGGCTTAACCTCTCCAGTGAGCACATGACATGGGAGGATAAGCAATGCTTTCCCACTTTCCCATGTTGGTGAGTACTAGGTCTAATATGTTTGATCCTTTGGTTGGAGCACTACCTGGTTCAGAGTGTTTGTTTTGTTAAAGTCCAGGAAATTTTGTCCCTGTGAGTTAGAGGCAGTGTATGCTTCCCAGTCTACAGAGGGGTACTTAAAGTCTCAAAAACATAAGATATTTGGTTGGATGGTGAGTGCCTCTACTAGGTCTAGGTGAGATTTGCGAGCTTCATGGGTCATAGAAGGTGGCCTGTAGCTGGCCGCCAGGACATGGTAAGGAACCTTGTCTATGGAGACTTGTACATGGATAAACTCCAGGACATCCTACTGTTTAACAAACCTGGAGTTGTATTTGTTACTAATGTAGATTGATACACCTCCCCTCCACCTTTAGATCCTGTCCATGCTGCTATTGGTCTACATGTGTGGAAGGCGCTATAGCATTCTCTGTTGGAGTATTTCCTGTGGCTTTAAACTAAGGTCTCAGTGACACAACAAATGACATGATATTGTGGATCCTGGCTCCAGACAGGCAACTAATCGCTATCTTTTCCTTGCCTAGCCTGGTGAGAGGGACATCTGTGTATCATGCAATAGAATCCCCTATGACAAGAGTACTAGGTCAATTATGGGCTTTGTTATTAGGAGATCATTAAGTGTATCTTATGTGTGGTGTTAGGTGTTGCTTTTGGTGTCTGCTGTAGTAACTGCTATGGATAGATGTTGCCATTTGAGGTCTTTCAGGTATGGAGAGGTTTCTTTTAAGTGCCTCAACATTGGAAAGTCTATGTGTGTGGTGAGCAGTATGTGTGAAGGATGTAGTGTGTGTGTTCTTGACAATATTGTTTGTAAGATTTTTGCCTCCATAGAAGTTATGCATGTATATCTGTTGCATACTTTGCTAGTTTCTTTAAGGATTAAAAGGTTGCTGCATTGTCTCAGGATGCCTATATATACCATGCTGGCCACAGAGACATTAGGGAATTTCAAATCCTTTTTCTCAGGACATATATTAGAATTTGGCTATTACTGTTTAAGGACTTAGTTTTACAGGGGTCATCTGATTTCATTGTTACTATGAACCTACGAATCTAGAGTTGGCATATATAGATATATATATATATATATGTATATATATATATATATATATATATATATATATATATATATATATATATATATATATGCTTTTATGTTTTGGGGATGTGAGGCACTTGACCCACACATCTAAAGGGGGTTGCAGGGTCAAAACATTTGGATCAGATTTTTTTCCCCAAACACCTTTACTGAATTATCACTTGTAACCTAGGCAAATTTACATTTATATAAAAGTAATCAAACTATTTTAACATAGCAAACATTATACTTCACATATATTGCTCTAGATCATATAACCTAAGCAATATCACATACGCTATTCAATTCCTTCATTTTTTAACAAGAAACATCTTCAGTAAACCATCACTTACTATATAGGTGATCAAGCTGTTCTGTTATTATTGAATGAAAATGACAGATTTCAACTATTAGCAACAGAGACAAGCTACCTGAGCTCTCATGTATCTCTCTTACTTAGTAGAAGCCCCTCAGACCCCTTATCCAGACATACACTATTATCACTATAGCATATTTTCTATTTCTTGCTTGATTTTTATTATATGTTACATTGTTTTATTTGTTTTTTCTATCTAATAATAGAGTTGTGAGTGTTAATGCTTAATTATTTCATTGAATATATTATTTCATTACTTTTATATGATATAAGGTATTTAGTAGTGCTATAAAATGTTTATCATACCTGCTCAAATGTAATCTTCTTCATTTGTTATGGTTTGAAACAATTGGTTCATTTAGCTGCTCTGGTAAATTAAATTAATGACTTAAGGTAAGCTTCAGATTTCACAATGGCATGTATGCTTATTGTGTAACTATCACTTTGCAGTAATTGCTGTCTAAGTGATCAGTTCTTCATTTATCGTAAACATAAAAAGTGGCACCAGAAGCAAGAAGAAGGCAGCAGTGAGTATTAAATCACTGTGGAACAAACAAAATGCACCAGTCTTGCACTAATATACTTGTATTTATTTAGAAAAAACGTAAGCGCTTTCATGATAATTCCTATTGCTTCATCAGTCTGATGAAGCGATAGGGATTATCATGAAAGTGCTTACGTTTTTTTATCAATAAATACAAGTTTGTTAGTGCAAGACTGGTGCATTTTGTTTGTTCTACAGTTCTGCTGATTTTGCACCTTTCCCTACCCTGAGCCGTTTTGTTGGTTTCAGTATTAAATCACTGTTTAATAAAGAAATGTACAAAGGTAAGTGCTTTCACACACACAGGTGTTTCTTCAGACCAAACTGTTTACAATTTTTGTTTCTGCTTATTGTCGGCCCAATTTGTTCATTGAGGATATTTGGTTCATTTTTGATTTCTTTATTTAAGTATCCATTTTGTTTTATTTTATGTTATTTTATTTTATATATGTATGAATGCATGTATTTATTTATTTGTATATATATTATTGTTATTAAATATCTAACTTAAGTTGCTGAAGTGGTTCAAAGTCATTCACTGAAAAGCAACTGGTACATTCATAAGGGTAACCACTTTGCATCAGTAAGCATTTTACTTTTCTTGCAGTAACTATTACACAGTTTTTGTGTTGTCTGAATTAAGACAGTTTTCTCATCAGTATAAACCATTTTTGCTAAAAGGGCTTCATATGAAAGGTAAATTTTGCATGCAGTTTCTCCTGCCAAAAACCCATACTGTCACTGACAGCACTTGTCCATTTATGTTTTGATGCTGTTTGCTGAATATATTCACTTTCGTCTGTTAAAGAGGCAGCCAACAGACACACAATTCTGTTTCAGTTTTTTTTTATTTTTACATCTTATTTATTGGCTATTATATCATGGTGTGTTTTATTGGTATCAAAACTATTGCTGGCTTTCTGTCTTATGGAACTCTGTCTTATGGAAAACTGAAGAATATTTTCTTGGGTGGCGAAAGCCAGGGTACATTTTTTGGCTAGGCTTGTATGGGCCCTAGGGCCGAAAGCCTAGTACTTACCTATGAACCTATGAACTAGACCTGGCAGTATTCCATTTTGCAATGCTATCAGCTACATTTGAATATTTTCTTTTTGCTGAGTCTGATGCATTTAAACTACTTGATTACAGTGAAGAAACAGTTTAATTCACCATCACATAATAAAATAAATAATAACTAATATGATTCCAGCAAACTTTTCCTTTAGATTTAACTTTATTTGTATATTTTCTTTGTGCTGAATGCACAGTATGCATTTTCAATACTTGCAATGCAGTTGGAATTCAATAATACAAAATACGAGGCAATTTATTATAAGACAGTCATACAAAATGGGACATTCTGTTTTTTGAGACAGGGGTTGAAAATATGGGATAGAGAGAAGAAAAACCCAAATGTGCATCTTGAGGTGGATAAAAGGGATCATGGAAAAGGTTGGATAGGTGAGTCAAAATGTGACACACACAAGACGGGAAAACAAATTGAAAGTTTGTAGGAGCATGTCTGTAACCAAGTCTGATAACAGATGAGATGGCTAAAATATGTCTAAAGATACATAGAAGGAGATTATGTGTTTTCATATGACAGATCAGGAGAAACATAAAGGAGATGAGGAGTACTGATACAGTAGGTCAGGTGAAAGATTTTAGATAAACTCCTTTTTTTCTCAAGAACTTAGAATAATTTGCTTAATTATGGGAAGTAGTACAGTACTGTGCTTAGTTTTGGACGGCAGAGTTTTATGTCTAAATGGGAAAGGAATAATGAAAGTACACTCATGTTTCTGAAGCTATGCTAATGTTTGGAATAAATGACCTGAAATGACTGGTCATGAGTGACAAGTGAAAGAAAGAGAGAACAGGTGAGGCCTACCTTTGGAAAAATAAATAGTGATATTTTCTTTTGGGATTGCATGGCAGTCTATGATAGCATCTGATTATAATTCTGGTGGAAGTCTACAGTGGCTAATTTTCTCTGGTGTTTGTAGCAAAATATTTGACAATATGTATAAATGCAGTAAAAACTGATTCAATGATTGTTGCACCATTAAGATTGCACTGGTATGTATATTGATTTAATTTGCTTAATAAAATCCTTAATTTTTATTTTACTAAAATGCAACAAAAGAATGGTATATATTTTTTCACTTCATTTTCTGTGATAGGTCATGCATTTTTTTTCACTTTTACCCATGAGTGATTGCAAACATATCTCATGGCTGAAGAGAGTTTAAGCTTAGCTAACCAAATTTACCTGATTTACTTGCCCATGGCATAATGTGCAGGATCATTACTGAACAATCATAGAAGACTGAGAGTAATTTGCCACCGATACAAACAATCCAAACAATGAATCAAGGAAAGAGCACATGTCTTGATATTTTTCATTTATCCGTTACTCTTAATTAAGTTAGTTGGCTTATTGTATACTTGTGATACAGATAAAGAAGACTTAAGTACATACATAAGCCATGTTCTAAATTTGTTCCCTGGATGCCTTAGGAACATAAAGAACTTTATTGAGAAAGTGTATTATTTAATGGACCATAATGAAGTAATCTTATTTTATTGGCTAGGAGTTCAGAATGACAAGTGACAGAGAGAGAGAGAGAGAGAGAGAGAGAGGCATAGGACATATAAGAGACATTGGTTTAAATGAATTTTAATTTATTTGCCATTATTCTAATTACAGATAGCTGTGAAACTGAAATGTTTATTGCAGGACTTTGGATCAAGTTTGACTTATAATTTTATAATATTGTCTTTCTAGGACACCAGGATAAAGTAAATCCCTAAATGTGAACAAATACTTATTCATACCTTATACTCCTTACTCTCCCTTGTACTGCGGTGGTGGTGCTGTGGTAGCGTTGTCGCCTCACAGTTAGACGTTGCACGTTTGATTCTCAGTTAGAGCACCTTCTGTGTGTCGACATGCATGAATGGGCATTCCTTTATTGAAGGTTGTGCGTTAGGTCTGGCAAGCCAGCATGTAAAAATCTACTGCCAATCATTAGCGGACCGGAGTTCCGCTGTGGCGACACCTAACCGGGAAAAGCCGAAAGACAGACTCCTTACTCTTTTTAAATCAAGTTGCTGGCTACTGAGATTTGTCTGCATACATCAACTGGGCATAAGCTGATTTAAGTATATTTTCTGCACTTTTTGTGGTTTTATAGTTTGGACTGTGATGCCTCATATCTAGCTCTGTTGAAACTGTCTTGTGTGTGTCTCTGAAGCTCTGCAGTAGTTGTTAGACTGTTTTGAAATTCCTTTAAGTGTTAATTAGCTTGGGGGGTTTCTGGTAACATTAAAATCTGTGTTGGTTACATTTCTAGTAATCATTTTAAATCGAGTTGCTGGCTACTGAGATTTTTCTTTTCAATAATCATTTTTATTGTTATGTAAAACCATTATACATTTCACACACTATTTACATTATGTACAATATTGCTTCCAATGTTTTGGTTCCATTTTGAATTTCCCTATAATACATTAAGAATAAATATCATTTTAACCAAGTACAGGAAAATAAAATCACAAAAAATTAAACATAAAAGCATCTACTATAGACAATTATAAACCAACTCAAGCCAATAATTTGTATTATTTCTACATTTTCTATCTAATCCAAGAATGTGTTGGTACACATACAGAATGTCCTGATGGAAAGTGGATAGGAACCGCTATGCCAAAATAATATTAAAGATTTGTTCCCAAATTTTTATGCTGTTTATACTTTTCTTATTATTTCTAATTAACAATTTGTGCGCTAATATATGCTTAATCGCTAACAGCCTGAAATTTTGCCACGACACCTGTGATGGGTTCAACCAATTTGTGGCTATATATAATTTCATTAGTAAACTAATATTCATAATTACAATCTTTTTTGTTTTGTCCAAATTTTCCAGTGGAATATGTAAAATCAGAAATTCCCAGGAGAGTGTTGAGTTTTGGTAACCCATTTTTTGTAGTTGTAACTTTAAAGAATTCCATAATTTATAAATGCACTTGCAACTCCAGAACATGTGTAACAGGTCTGCTGTCTGATCTACACACTGTGGACATTTAGGTGACTTTTTTGAATCAAATTTATGAAGTGTTAGATGGGTATAATATGCATTGTTAAATATCATCAATTGAGTAAAGACCAGTTTTTGAAGTGATACGGATTTTAATGTTAAGTTAAACGCCTCTACTATTTTACTGTCGCCTAGGGATGGCAATTTCTCTCTCCAGTATTTCGATAACAGAATATGATTATTATATTTTCTCTCTTTTGCCATTTTATACGCTGAGGATATATATTTTCTATCTTGTTGCAATGCTTCCCACAGATGACCTGAAATAACTAGTTCCTCTTTTTTAATTTCAGAACTGGTAAAATAATTTATGGCCAAATCTTTTAACTGCCTCATTATAATTAAATAAGAAATGGGAAGATTCATCTCTTTTAAGATATCATGTACCGCTACTCCTAGGAAGGGGTATAAATCCCTTACAGTTAATTCCTTAATAAATGGATATTTCTTTAAGTATATCAGTTGATTACCAATAGTTATATTAGGGTTCCCATCAAACGGTTGAAACATCATCATATATTTTAAAAGGTTCAAGGAGGCAAACAGAGTTTGAGTCGCCATTGCCCATACCTTGATGTGCTCCATTAACTCATATTTACTCAATGTTTTTATATTCAAAAATGGTACAGCTTTAACATTAATTCCCTTCCCTTTTATATGTTTATAATTTAGCAGTACCCATTTGGGTATCCATTTTCTATTTTCACTGTCCAAGTAAGACACCCTTAAAATCCTATTGGCCTGAATCACTGTATAATACATCTCAAAATCCGGTAAATCCAACCCCCCGCCCGTTTTAGGAGCCATCAGTTTCTCATAGGATATTCTCGTTTTTCTGGGTTCCCACAGAAATTTCCCCAATCCTATCTGAAATTGCTTAAAAAAGGATTTCGTGATTTTAAGTTGTGCTGCTCTAAAAATATATAGCATTCTGGGGAGAATGTTCATTTTTATTATCGCTGCTCTTGCCATCATCGGTAGCTTCAATTTACTCCATCTTTTCAAATCCATTGTTATTCGGTCTCCAGTTGCCTTAATATTGTTGATAAAAAATTCTCTATTTTCAGTTGAGAAGTCAATCCCCAAATATTTTATTCTTTCTTCTGTCCTTACTCGTCCTATCAATGGTAGCATTGAAAAAGGTGTAGGTGTCTTTAGAGGGAATATTTTGGTTTTTTTTAAATTTAGTTTGTAATTAGCAATTTTCTCAAAGGTTTGTATTGCTGTTAGTATTTTTCCAGATTCGACACCGGTGTGGTACTGTATATATTTAGATCATCTGCAAAAGCAGCCATCCTAACCTTTATCCCAAGACGTACAGGAGAATTATAAAAAACATTTTGTTTCATATGAAGAAATAAAGGTTCCAGATACAGATTAAACAGTATGGGAGACAATGGGCACCCCTGTCAAGTTCCATTTTTAATTTGAATCCTTTTGGAACATTCATGATTTATATATAAACTAGTGTATGCATTCTTGTATAAATTTCTTAACATAGAAATAAAAAGCTGAGGTATATTGAAATATGATAATGTTTCAAATAAATAAGCCAAATTAACTCTATCGAATGCTTTTTGAGCATCAATTATTAAAGCATATATGTTCATATTTTTATACTGCATAAGATATTAAAGTATGAAGAGTTAATGTATTATCTGTAGTCTGTCTCCCATCTATAAACCCGCCTGTTCTTCTGATATTATCAAGTTTATTATTTTTTTAATCTACTAGCTAGAATAGATGTCATGATTTTCATATCAATATTCAACAATGATATGGGCCTATAATTGTCTGGATTTTTGGGATCACTATTCTCTTTCAATATCAGAATTGTTCTTGAGGCATTAAAATGAAGATCATTGCTGCCATTCAAATGATATAATTAAAGGTCTGTGAAAGTACGGTGCTCAGAATCCCACTAAAAGATTTATAAAATTCAGAGGTCATACCATCTGGTCCTGGGGCTTTATGTGGCTTTAATTTCTTAATTGCCTCTAGAACTTCATCAACTGTAATCAATGCAGTCAATTCTCCATGAGAATCCTTGTCAATCTTGGGAAAATTAATTTTCTGTAAGAACTCTTTTCTCTCTTCATCATGCCCATGAGTTTGTTGCTCACCATATATCTGATTAAAAATTGATTCAAAAATCTTCCTGACATCTGACTTATCAGTATATAATGTATTGTTATGATTTATTTCGGTAATTAATCGTGTCAATTTCGTCTGATTAATAATACGGGCTAATGCTTTCGAGGGAGTTTGAATGTGATTTGCATATTTAACTAAACTTCTTTGTTCATACAGTGTCAATTTTCTGTTATGCATAAGAAACAGCTCTTTCTGACATCTTAACAACTCAGTTTCTGTTTGTTCAGTGTAGTTACTCATCAGCTCCTGGTCCAATAATTGTATTTTAGTTTCCAGATCCAGTTGTTCTTTATTTTGGAGTTTTTTATAATAAGTGGCTTTCTGAATAAATAATCCTCTTAACAAAGTTTTAGTTGTAGCCCATTCTATATCTAATGGATGTTCATTACGGGGTATATTGTGTACTAATTGTTTAAGTATCTCCTTAACTTCCTGTACTATATCTTCTTTGGTTAATAGGTATGGGTTTAAGGACCAATTATATCCACCATGATTTCTAGTATTCAAAATATCGGTCTTTAAAGTTAAAGTTATTTTAGAATGGTCTCAGATCTGTCTAGCTTGATTAGAAACCCTAGGGTCAAGTGAAATGAACACTTCTGGAATTAAAAAAAAAATCAATTCTTGACCACATTTTATGGCAGCTAGAATAGAAAGTAAAGTTTTCTGCCTTTGCTTGTATGTGTTTGTGTTTAAAAGGGTCATACAGTTTGAAATCTGTTCTCAGTTCTTTCAACACTACCATTGCCTGCTTATTAAAAGCAGTCGAAGCTCCCAACTTATCAGTTTTAGAATCTTGGTATGCATTCCAATCCCCCCCCATCACTATGTAACAGTTGTTATATGACTGTAGAATAGAGTAAATTGAAGCTATATAATAATGTTGGTTCACATTTGGGGCATAAACACATAAAAGTACTATCGGCTTATCCAAACTTTCAGTTTTGAGAACCACCAAACACCATCTGCCTTCTTTATCTATTTTGTCCTCCAAAATTTCTCCTTGAAACTGATTCTTGATTATAATTGCCACCCCAGCACTATTCGTAGTCCCTTCTGCCTTTACAACCTTCCTAATCCATTTCTTGTCCTTCATTGTTTCCCACTGGTCATTAGTCAAATGTGTTTCTTGTAATAGAATAAGACCTGCTTTTGATTTTAAAAACAGATGCAGAAACAACTTTCTTTTTTTCATGTTCTGGAGTCCTTTAACGTTCCAGGAATCTATTATCCACATTCTAAACTATGAATTGATGAATAATGGTATCTATTTTTTATTTTCCACCTTAAATTGACAAGTGTTGGTATTACGTGAATTTTTTGGAAGCAAAACAGCCATCCCATCCCTACCCAGTGCCTATCCACTATTCCTCCGGACCAGGATGAACATAGGTTTTTCACATTGGATAACATTCCCCAAGTAGCTAATCTACTAATTCTATTAACTAACAATAAAATAGCATGCAAAAAACCTACACCAACTATATCTACGTCTATAAAGCCTAACCCAGACATTCCCTACTAAACACCGCACTCAAGTAACTACAGCTCTGAACATTTCCCTAATATTCATGTAAACTAATTGTACCTGACATGTCAAATAATTCACTTTTAACAAACTTTAAATTCAGCAATAATATGTTAGCATTATAATTACTTGTTCCAAAACCTTTTAACTAACAGTTCACCTAATAAGCACACAGTTGTTATACATTTGTTTAAAACAAGCCATTATTTAGGTCAGCTATTTATCTTCAAAACATTCCTACAATATTGCATTTAGTTTTTATAGATCATTACAGTTAGACTTCACCTATATTACACATCTACTACTACTGTTTGCTAATTATGCTATATATATATTTTTTTTCCTTTTTCCCCAAACTGATCACAGTTAAAAGATACTTATTTATTCACTTATTTACTCACTAAATAAAACACAGTAAGTTACAAAACAAGCATGCAAAGGAAAAAAAAAAAAAAGAGAAAAAAAATAACACAAAAAATAGACTGCATTACCTGGATTTACCACTAAGCCATAGACTCTTATACAGCAACAGCCAAACCATACATTTTTATCCATACAAGACACACTTTACCTCATTGATCGTTTTACAGTCATTTTAGCATCAAATGAGTCCCAAAAAGCTTCGTTTTCGATTTACAGCAGCTCTTCTTGCTTCCCAGCAGTTGCAGCAGTCCAGGCAGTTCATTTTTCGAATTTTCGCGCTCGCGACGGGGGAACCAATTCGCGAACGGACCTCTCAGCTGCACCACACTCAAAACGGTCCCCCTGCTTCCTTTACCTTGTTTCCTGCTTCCTCGTGGGTCAGGAGCGCTCGTAGAAGCCATAAAACTTCGTGGAATCTTCGTGTTTCAGCTAGGAAGACGAGATTAAAAGATAAAACGGAGAATTACCAGGCCTGCTGAAGAAAGAAGAACACACAAAGGATTTAGAAGCCTCAGATCCTCGTAAATGAAGTCTCCCATTCACTCTAATGCAGGAAGAAGCCAGGATGGACTGTTCAATTTTCAGACGGTGGCACAGCCTTGAAAAGCTTCAAAAAGGTGGGTCTGGCTTCTTTTTTTGTATTTACAGTGTATTTAATGCCATCAAGAGTAAAGATTAAACTGTTAGGATATTTCATTTGAAATCTAATGTTTTTGTCAATTAGAAACTTACAGTATGGAGCCAGCATTTGTCTAGACTGTCTTATTTGTGCTGGTAAATCCTGTGTTATAGAAACTTTATAACTTTGCCACATTATAGATCCCCCAGATTTTTTTATGGTTAGAAGTATGTTACTCACATCCTGGAAGTTTAATATTTTGACATACACAGGTCTTGGTGTATTTGAAGCTTGGGAATTCCTGTAAGCTCTATGTGCTCTTTCGATGACAATTTTCTGAACATCCACAGAGTCCTTAAGTAATGTTTCAAATATTTGTATGATAGAAGTGGTCAGCTCATTATATTGGATTGATTCTGGGATCCCTCTGATGATTATATTGTTACGTCTTGATCTTGCTTCCAGGTCCAGAATTTTGTTTTGCATCATTTGAATATCAGCCTCATGTGATTCAGATCTTTTAGTGAGCAATGCTATATTGTCTTCATTTGCTGCTATTCTGGTTTCTGCTTGCTGGCTACTGAGATTTGTCTGCATACATCAACTGGACATAAGCTGATTTAAGTATATTTTCTGCACTTTTTGTGGTTTTATAATTTGAACTGTGATTGCTCATATCTAGCTCTGTTGAAACTGTCTTCCCCACCCCCCCTCCCTGTTCTTGGTTGTAGTTTAAATTTGGTGGCTTTTGCAGTGCCCGCCCCACTGTAGATTTGATCTAGGAGACTCCCCCAGTCCCATCTCTTTACCACATTCTACCTAATAAACCCTTTCTGCACTTGCTTTTAGTCCTTTTTAATTTAATTACATTTTTTCAAACTGTGTGTGGACTAATATTGCTACATACTCAAGTGTGCCAGCTTGCACTGCATGTGAATTGTTTTTACTACTATTTTTGCTACTTTTCTGAAAAAAAAAAAAAAAAAAAAAAAAAAAAAAGAAAAATTATCTGCTTTTACTGTATTTGTGTTTCTTCTTACTTTATTTTGCTTTTGCATCACCTTAAAACTACTCAGTTGTATTTATTACTTCTTGGTGTAACTCATTAGTTTAAGCACTTGGGCTTCAGACCAGTTGTTTTACATTAAGAAGTTTTGTGGTCTGCACTGTAGTGGCAGGACAGGTAGCTTACATCCTTCTAAGTTGGGGACTGCTGATTGAAGGCTCAGTGTCAGTTATTCTAAAATTGTATTAATTCTGGTTTAAGCACTTGGACTTCAGGCCAGTTATTTTACATTAAAAGGGTTCATGGTCTGCACTCTTGTGGGAGGAGAGGCTGGACTCTGCCCTTCTGAGCTGGAAATTTCTGGTTAAAGGCTTATAGTGCCTGCATATTTGAACTGCTTCTTATTGAAATTGGTACACCTTGTTTGCTGTAGCATAGACTAGATCCAGGCCTGCTGAATCTAGCTTTGTTTGTATAACATGAGCACTAATCCAGGCATTCTACAAAGTATTCAATTGTATTTATTACTGCTTGGTAGTAACTTGATTAAAGTGTAGCTATCATTCTAAGTCTTTTGGATTAAGCACTTGGGCTTCAGACCAGTTGTTTTACATTAGGAAGGTTTGTGGCCTGCACTGTGGTGGCAGGACAGGTAGCTTACATCCTTCTAAGTTGGGAACTGCTGATTGAGGGCTCAGTGTCTGTTATTCTAAAAGTGTATTAGTTCTGGTTTAAGCACTTGGGCTTCAGGCCAGTTATTTTACATTAAGAAGGTTCGTGGTCTGCACTCTTGTGGGAGGAGAGGCTGGACTCTGCCCTTCTGAGCTGGGAATTTCTGGTTAAAGGCTTATAGTGCCTGCATGTTTCAACTGCTTCTTACTGAAATTGGTACACCTTGTTTGCTGTAGCATAGACTAGATCCAGGCCTGCTGAATCTAGCTCTGTTTGTATGCTTGTTGTTTGTTTGCTTGTTATTTCCCTGAAACGCTAATACCACCTAAAACGCAGCTTTTCAGAGCTTCTGTGGATCCCTAGTGATATCTGCATTGCTTACTGTACTCATTTCCTTGTTTCACTTAAAGGAAAGTTACTGTTTGTCGTTTTTGCATTTAAGTCACCTGTAACACATTGCATTTAAGTTATTTGGCACTTGCTCACAAAAGGCACTTGCTCACTAAAGCAATTATATAAGTCAGCACTAAAAAATTAAAAGCACTACACTCTCACAAAGTCCTCTTGAGTACCTTGTTCCCCATTGGCCCTTTTTTTCAATTATAAAGGAATTCCCAATACTATTCTAGCATGTCCAAAGGTCAGTTGTCAATCTTCTCTCCGGTCCAGCTTTTGAATCTGGGAATCTTGAGGCAATGTTACAACTGCCTCATGTACACAGACAACCCTCTCCTCCTCCCAACAAATTCCAACACATGTGAGAGATGCATCCATATAGCCAAACTGGAGGCTAAGCTTGTTCAACTCAGTACTGGCATAACCAGTCAGGAGGAGAAGGAAACCACACTCAGTACAATTCCAGTCTCACATAGACCTACCACAACAGCAAACCAAACACATAAACACACAAAAACATACTCGGAGGCTCTAAATAAAAATCTGCCTAAGCAGCAGAGACCTCCAAAGCAGACACCCAAGAAACCGCTACCCAAAAACAAAACACATGCAACACATAGCTCACAAAGCCAGTGTGCCGAACAGTCATAGCCCTTAAGGCTAAACAACACACCTGATACACTTGAAATAGGTGACTCTATCGTCAGGCACACTGACGTCCCGCTCACCAGGCTGAACAAGGAGAAGGTCATGGTGAGCTGCCTGTCAGGCGCTAGGATCCGCCACATAACAGAAACACTCAGGTCACTCCAAGGCAAGTACAAATATGACTCAGTCATTGTCCATGCTGGTGTGAATGACCTGAGACGTACCTCCCTGGACTACATGAAAAGAGACATAGAGGAGCTCTCTGAGCATGTGGCCCAGGCCAGTATGACCCTGACCTTGAGTAGCATCTTACCCTCACCAAGAATGATGCAACAATATGAAGACAAGATGATCAATTTCAGCAATTGGCTTAAGTATTGGTGTCATTCAAAGAGGATCCAATGCCTGTCAGCCTGGGATGACATGCTCGACAAGCCACGATGCTTCGCTAGGGACGGCTTGCACCTCTCACCCCTGGGCTTTCGGATATTGGCAAAGGCTCTTGCTACCCCCATAGTGCCTTTTTTAGGCAAGGCTCAAAAGACAAACCCACCTCCATAGGTATCACAAGGGATAAGAAATTAAGAGTAATGCTACTCAATGCCAGAAGTCTAAACCTCAAGATGCATGCACTTGAAACGCTCCTTAGCATGGAGAACATCGATATCTGTGCAGTAACAGAAACTTGGTTCAAGGCTCCCGAGAGCACCCCAGCACTACCAGGTTATACCTCATACCATGCTTTTCGGCCCCAAAACTTGGACCGACCCACAAAAGGAGGGGGAGTATCAATATTCATCAAAGATACCCACACCACCAGGTTGGTGGCACAGCATGAAGCATCAGAGACTATCCATGTGCAATTAACAGTGGGTAAAACTGCCTTCCAGTTTATAGCCTGCTACAGACCACCCTCCCTAACCCAGGAACCCCACTCGGCCTTCCTGAGAACACTGGAAAATATGAAGTTCTCTCCAAACGCCATTATATTGGGTGACTTCAACTACCCAAACATAGACTGGGAACATTACTCTAGCTCCAACACCCTAGCCCAAAGGTTCCTAGAATTTATAAACTCAAATGCTATGGAACAACTTGTTACCACTCCCACAAGAGGGGAAAACATACTGGACCTGATCATCACCAACATGGGGACTCTATGCTCCAGACCAGATGTGTATCCCTCACTGGTAAGATCAGACCATAAACTAATCTCCCTGGTATTCACATCCCGACACCACCCCCTGCCCAGAAAACCACAGTGAAAAACTTCTCTAAAGCAAATTTCACACTCCTCAAAACCGAGGTGGAATCCTTCAAAGCCCCCTGGCCTGTGGAAAATATGGCCCAGACTGCAGAATCCTTTATAAACACATTCTATGAACACCTTCAGGAATGCATGGATCATGCAATCCCAAATAAAATCAAGACCCAATCCTCCAAAGGCAGACGTCCTGTCTGGTGGACCCCAGCCATAAACAAACTATACAATAGAAGGAGGAAGCTACTAAATGATAGAGCAAAATTCCAAAAAGGGAAGGCATCTCTGATCAGTATTAAGGCCAGCTTCGAGAGAAAAATTGCACAGGACACTAAGGAAAATCACAAGGCTTTCATTAGTTATGTTAGGAACCTGGGTGGTAATTCCCAGATATGCTCAGAATTAGTCTAAAATGACAAAAAATACACCTAACCCACAGTCATTGCCAACATCCTAGCTGACAGGTTCAGCACAAACTCCACCCCCCCTCCCCACCAAAAGGGCAAATATCTATCCCAGCAGAGTGCTGCCCCCCTGACATCTCAGATGCTCAGGTAAGAGCCGCCCTCTCCAAAGCAAAAAACACAGCATCAATGGGACCAGACGGTGTCCCGGGCTGCGTCCTACATGAACTCCAAGAAGAGCTAAACCCAAACATAAAACTACTGTTCAATCTCAACCTTACTACAGGATATGTACCCAAAGAGTGGCGTACAGCAACTGTGGTCCCTCTCCACAAACGTGGTGCCTCAACGGATCCTGGAAACTATCGCCCCATAAGCCTGACTAGCTTGGTCTGCAAAGCTATGGAAAGGATCATCATGGACCTCATAAATAAAGATATTGGGGACATACAGACACTGGATCCTACCCAGTTCGGCTTTGTTAAGGGCAGATCCTGCCTCTTAAACCTGGTTGATTTCTTTGAAACAGTCACCAAGGCCATTGACGAGGGGAAGGTGGTCCACACAGCCTACCTGGACCTCGCAAAAGCCTTCGATACAATACCCCACTCGGGCATTATAGATAAGCTCACCAGCTTAAATATAAACCCCTGTGTCACTAGATGGGTTGCAAACTGGCTCAAGGACAGAACCCACATGGTTATAATTGCTGGAGCCATGTCAGACTCCAAACCAGTTACAAGTGGCGTCCCACAAGGCTCAGTCCTGGGACCTCTCTTGTTTGGTATATATTTCTTGGGGGTACAGGCCAACATGGAAGGACTGTGGCTGATCAAGTTCGCAGATGACTGCAAACTGGGCACCATAATCAACTCTCCAGCCGACACAAGCATCCTCCAAAAGGGCCTCATAGAAACAGACAACTGGTGCCAGAGCCATGGCCTCAAGCTAAACACCAAAAAGTGTATAGCCATCCCCTTTGGCAAAAACAAATGCCCACAAATTACCACATAAGTGGTAATCCATTAAGTACAGAAGAAGTAATTAGGGACCTGGGGACCCAAGTTGATAGCAATCTCTCATTTGACAACTACGTGGCCAAAGTGGTTAGAAAAACATTTTATATAGCCCACCTAATCATGAAGGGATTCACATCTAGATCAGGGGAAGTCATCGTGCCTCTTTACTCATCCCTCATCAGGCCCATAATTGAGTACAGTGCCCCTTTTGGGATGTACCTTACCAGACACCTGCAGCAACTGGAAAGACCCCAAAAGTACCTCACCAAGAGGATCAAAGGGCTCAAACAGATGCCATATGCTGCCCGGTTAAAGAAACTCCAGCTCTACTCAATGGCATACAGCCTGTTCAGAGGCGGTCTGTGCCTGACGTATAAAGCCATGTCCAACCCGGAATTAATGGACATGCTGCACCTCAGAAAATCCAAATCCCATCGAGCTACATGCTCAAGAGACTTGAACCTCAGCACTGAAATAAATAGGACATGCTGGAGGGACAGATTCATAACCCAGAGGCTCCCTTCACTCTGGAATAAAATCCCAGTCCAGGTTAGGCAGAGTCCCTCATTGACTCTCTTCAAGAGGAATCTTGATGAGTGGATGGGAGATCGTAGGTTTACCCTGGGTATCACTTCTGTGTCACTGTTAGACAGAGGAACAGTATACTAACCTCAAAAAAGCGCATAGCAAAATTAATTTAAAATGGGTGGTGAAAGCCAAACACATTCTGGCTAGGCTTATAAATGCCCTAGGGCAGATAGCCTAGTATGAACCTATGAACCCTTCTTCACTCACTTCCTTACTTCGATCAATTTCCCTCCCTGGCTTTCTGTAAATATACCATAAGCCTACTTTTCTCTCACTTCATATTGCAGTTCCTTATTGTATTATACTAACTTTTAATTTCTCTATAAACTGGCTAAGGATTCTCTCAATACTAAATCATTGTCATGTAACTCATATCTGTCCTTAACCAATAGTTTCATATTATGTCTAATTTGGTATAATTATTTAAACTATGTTTTTTCTTTTATTATTTTTAAAGATTGTAAAATTGTTGTTCTTAAAATGTTTTGTAATAATTTGGATCTTTTCTCCCCAGACCTCCACTGAAAATGGGCTCCTATCTAGTTAGACTTTCCTGGTAATCAAATGTTAATAAATAAGTCAATAAATACATCTCTATTTCACTTGGGTTTTTTAAAAAAAGCCTAAATTAAAAAGAGACTCAATATTCACTGTTGTACAGTACAGTCAAAATGCATGCAGAAAATGAAACTGGTTATTGTAATCTGCATTAATGATATAACATTTACCAATATATAGAATGTTTTTATTGTTTGTAGTCAATCGTCTTGTTGTTAGTCACAGCCATGGAAATGTAACATGAAATCATGACATAACAATAATTGTTTAATATCCAAGTTTGCCATAGGAAGTAATTTGCTTCATTAAATCAATTAATATTATCCATTAAGAGTAGCAAATGAAGCTCATCATTTTGGATGAAAGAATTACTTTTGACCTAAACTATTTGTGTGTTGCAATTTTTGAATCTTATTTCTGCTTATTGCTTTATACAGCAGGAAAAAATGAGAGTTATTCCTGTTCAAACCTTATATAAAACTATTACAGTTCTGTTCAGACCTTATATGAAACTGTTACATTCCTGTTCAAACCTTATATGAAACTGATACTTCTTGCCATAGCAGTTTTAAAGTTGTTGTCCCAGCAATCAAGATATGACTTTCTTGCTTAGTTAGGGTCATAAACCTGATTGTTCTCATGAATCCAGGTATCTTCACCTCAGTGCAATGCTTCTTGTCATAGTTCAGCTTAATTCAACATTTCAGTCATTTTCAAAGTGCTATAGAAATGTATATTTAACATAAATGTGCTTCAGGGATAACATATCCTTGTTTTCTAACAAAAACAAAACGGAGCTGCACATTTAATATTTTTCATGTTAAAAATGGACATAAAAACGATGTAGATCAACCCACCCAGACCCTGGGAAGTGAACTATATTTGAATTTTATCCCCCTCCCCACACACATATCCAACCAAGCAATGTGTAAATGTTCTTCCCATTTGCATTTTTACCATATCACTGCTTATTTGAATTTTTTTGTTGTTCTGAAATTGTTGTACTTTTTAGCTATAGCATAAACTAGATTCAGACCTGCTGAATCTAGTTCTGTTTGTATAACTTGAGCACTAAACCAGGCAATCTTTTATTGGAGAGGGTTCCCCTGCACCCTAGTGCAGGAGTGTGCAGTTAGAATTCATCTGATTGAAGATTGCTAGAACAGGGCTCAGTTCCAAGATTTTTTATTGGTTAATTTGTTTAGAGCAGTTTGTGCTTGTTTGCTACAGAGCACTGCGTTTGTGCATCGTGGACTGCTCTTTAGTGGTGGGCACTATTGGTGTTATAAATGCAAACACTTTTGCCTGCAGATTTTCCCTTAATACTCTTCTGGTGCTCCATTGGTGAGTTCTCCTAAGTGTCCCTTACTGACAAGTGACACATTCAGTGAAGCTCTTGTGGTACCAACACAGATCCTACCCACTAGCCCTTCATATTTTTTGTCCACTTCTCCTGTCTTCTACTTTATTGGTTCCTTCCTGTCTTCTTCCTGTTTTCTGACCACATCAACTTACCTAGCATTATGGATGGACAATTTCCCACAGTTTCTCCAGCATTTTGGTGGACATGGACATCCTGAGGCAATGTAGCAATTGCCTCTTGGACACTGACAACCCACTTCTTCTAGTCCACACAAATTCATTATGTGAGAGATGCATCTATATCAAGAACCTAGAATCCAGGCTATTTTACTCACAAGTCAGTCAATCTCATATTAAGCAGGTTGTCAGCATGCAAACCTCACCTGCTGTAACTACTAAGCCCACAAAACATAAACCTACATGTGCAAAGGTCCTTACAAGAAGCTTACCTAAACATCAGAGACCTCCCAAACACAAACACAAGCACGTTTCACATAATACATCCTCTGCAGAATATAGTACATATATCACACACCAGTATCTCACCAGTCAAGCCCTTAGGAATAACACAAAAACAAACATCTTAATCATAGGTGACTCAGTTGTGAGACACACAGATGTCCCTGTCACCACCTTGGATAAGGAGAAGGTCACGATCAGCTGTCTGTCAGATGTCAGGATCTGCCACATCACACACGCACTCAAGTCTATCAACAAAAGGCAGTGTTATGACTCTGTCATAGTCCATGTTGGTGTGAACCACTTGAGATGTACCTCATTGGACTATCTGAAGAGAGACATGACTGAGCTCTCATTATGTGTCTCAGACAGGTATGTCCCTAGCCTTCAGCACCATTTTAACTTTTCCTAGGATAATTCCTCAATACAAACAAATAATGACTGACTTCAACAATTGGCTTAGTTTCTGGTGTCATTCAAAGGGAATGCAGTAGCTGTCAGCCTGGGGTGACATGATTGACAGACCTTGACGCTTTGCCAGAGATGGTCTTCATCTGTCAGCCCTGGTAATTCGGTTACTGGCTAAGGCTCTTGCCATCCCCATAATACCTTTTTAGGCAATGTCACAAGAACAGAATTCCTGACGTAAAAATACCCTCTAAAACAACCTCAATGTTATGCTTCTAAATGCTAGGAGTTTAAACCAGAAACTACACTCACTGGAAGCAGTCCTCACCCTGAAAGATGCTGACACTTGTGCAGTCACTGAGACCAGGTTTAAGGCTGTGGAGAGCACCCCAGCTATACCAGGTTACATTTCCTTCCACACATTCAGACCACAAACTGAAAGTGTGAGAACTAAAGGAGGTAGTGTATCAATATTCATTAAAGATAAATATACCTCTAGATTGGTTAAACACGACTACCTTAAATTACTTCAGGTGCAATAGACTGTAGGTAAGACTGGTCTTCAGGTCATTGCCAGCTATAGGATCCCCTCCATGAATCAGGACATCCACTCAGCCTACTTGGATCTACTTGAATCAGTTAAGATACAACCATACACCCTGGTTTTGGGTGACTTTAATTACCTGTCCATAAATTAGGTGAATTATACATTTCTAACTCACTTGGCCAAAGTTTCCTGGACTTTATTAACTCCAATGCCCTGGACCAGCTGGTTGACACACCCACAAGGAACTCTTGGACCTGGTGCTCACCAACATGGGAGACTGCTGCACCAACCCCAGTGTGTGGCCATCCCTGGTGATATCTGACCACAAATCAGTCTTGCTAGAAGTAACTATAACACTAGCCCAACCCCCCCAGCAACAACTAGACTAAAAAACTTCTGCAAGACACATTATAACCTCTTACTTGATGATGTAAATGAAAAGTAAGATATACAGATGGCTGATAACAGTCAGGGGAGAAACAATGTTGCAGAAGACAGGAATATACCACAGCTAAATAGGGAGCAAAGCATCAAGGAAAAGATGAGTTAAGTATAAAACAAAAGGTGGGTAATGCCCTGAGCTGTTACGAATCAAGAAAACCAACAACAAAAACTTAAAAGGAGAGCATGCGTTCAAGAAAAAGGATGTTGGCATTTGTGAGTTGCCAGAAAGACAGAAATAAAAATCAATAATTAATATGACGCACTGGGAGCTGACAAGCAGATGAGGGAGGTGGAAGATAAGGAGGTACCTGAATACAGAATTTTGTAAAGGGATGGACTGCTGGAACTGACTGCTAAAACAGGAAACAAAGAAGGATAAAAAACCGAGAAAGGAAAGCAAAATAAAACAGTGGAAGATAAAAACATGGACACTGTTTCTGAACACAAGGTCAAAACATTCAAGAATATTCTATTACAAGAGAGATCAGACGGGGAAGAAACATAGAAATAATGAACTTGCTAATTATGGATAATTAATCATTATTTGCTTTTGACTGGTCTAATCAAGCATTACGTCATGTATCCTGGCATGGAAGGGATAAACCCCATGTAATGGTGCCAGTAGGGACAAATGATTAAGCAGATGAAACACTGGAGTGAGCAAAGCACTTGATAATGGAAGTGTGACAATGCTGGTATGGTGTTGGGTATATCAGGGATGCCCACAATGATACTGCCAGTACAATGAATAAACATGGCAAGAAAAGGAAGAACAGTTCAATAGGTAGGATCTGCAATGGAATAATCAGTTCTGAGTCAATTCCCGAATCAAGTCCTGTATACTACAAACCAGAAGTGCGTAGATACAAAAGGAAAGAAGGTGCTCAATCTGGATTAGGAGAGCACACTGAGACAAAGGTTCTTTTAAAGTTAAATGATTGTTGATGAGTTTGCAGTAGGCATAAAAATAGAACAGACAAATATAAGGAAAATGTGATAAATAAGCAAAGCTGGAGTAAAAATGAATGCTGTGCATCACAAAGAGGATGGAATGCTGAAAGTGTCAGCTAAATATTGTACTAACTAATGACATGTTCCACATTTCAGGCATACTGGAAGTCTTATGTACAAGGCTCTGAGGTTTATAGTCAGCTAAATGTTGTACTAAGTAATGACATGTTCCACATTTCAGGCATACTGGAAGCCTTATGTACACGGCTCTGAGGTTTATAGTCAGCTAAATATTGTACTAACTACTGACATGTTCCACATTTCAGGCATACTGGAAGCCTTATGTACACGGCTCTGAGGTTTATAGTCAGCTAAATGTTGTACTAAGTAATGACATGTTCCACATTTCAGGCATACTGGAAGCCTTATGTACACGGCTCTGAGGTTTATAGACAGCTAAATATTGTACTAAGTAATGACATGTTGAACATTTCAGGCATACTGGAAGCCTTATGTACATGGCTCTGAGGTTTATAGTCAGTTAAATATTGTACTAACTACTGACATGTTCCACATTTCAGGCATACTGGAAGCCTTATGTACACGGCTCTGAGGTTTATAGTCAGCTAAATGTTGTACTAAGTAATGACATGTTCCACATTTCAGGCATACTGGAAGCCTTATGTACACGGCTCTGAGGTTTATAGTCAGCTAAATGTTGCACTAAGTAATGACATGTTGAACATTTCAGGCATACTGGAAGCCTTATGTACATGGCTCTGAGGTTTATAGTCAGCTAAATATTGTACTAACTACTGACATGTTCCACATTTCAGGCATACTGGAAGCCTTATGTACACGGCTCTGAGGTTTATAGTCAGCTAAATGTTGTACTAAGTAATGACATGTTCCACATTTCAGGCATACTGGAAGCCTTATGTACATGGCTCTGAGGTTTATAGTCAGCTAAATATTGTACTAAGTAATGACATGTTGAACATTTCAGGCATACTGGAAGCCTTATGTACACGGCTCTGAGGTTTATAGTCAGCTAAATGTTGTACTAAGTAATGACATGTTGAACATTTCAGGCATACTGGAAGCCTTATGTACACGGCTCTGAGGTTTATAGTCAGCTAAATGTTGTACTAAGTAATGACATGTTGAACATTTCAGGCATACAGGAAGCCTAATGTACACGGCTCTGAGGTTTATAGTCAGCTAAATGTTGTACTAAGTAATGACATGTTGAAAATTTCAGGCATACCGGAAGCCTAATGTACATGGCTCTGATGTTTAAAGGTTGAATTTAGGTATGAAAATAACAATCATGGAAGAGAAAATCATGACAGGGTGCAACAGAAATTGCCAAAAACTAGAACAACCATGAAACTGAAATAATGAAATACACAATAGACGATGGACTTGACAGTAAAGACTTAATCATAAAAAATAATCTTACCGGTAATCTGAGTAACTGAGAGAATGTCAGAAGAGTAGAGATGATGGAACAACATGTGGCAGCACTTAGCAGTACTAATCAGACTCTGCAAGAGGAAGGAAACTAACAGCAAAGACAGGGAGTGCAATTACAGACAAACAGATAACAGTCTTTCAACTATCTCAGGGCAAAGTAATAAAAAATAGGCAAACAGTTGGTGATAATGGATGAGCTGTGTCATGACATCAAGGAGGGATTAAGGGGGACAATTACATTATGCATCATTGAAAGAAGGATTTGTAAGAAAGAAGAAACCGTTCGCAGGAAAGAGAAACTGTATCTGAGTTAGGCAGGGTTATAGAGGATAGAAGAAACTAGGTAGGGCAAAGCATGTTAGTATTGTAGATAAGAGTTGGAGTATAAAGCAGATACAGAGACAATTATATTTATGGCTATCATAAGATTTTTATTAGAAGTACAAAGGTGGGAATGATCAGTGTCACATAACAACATATATAGCTTGGACTTCCTAGTAAAACTGGATATTAATGAACACTAGTTCTAAGACATAGGATTCAGAAGTAGACAAATGATTTGACAATATGGCAAGCTAAAGATAACAGTGGGATTTATTCTGGAGTTACACAGGAGCAGTTCCATTGATTTGATACCTGAAATTTTAGTTGAGTTTTAATTAAGTTTCATTCAAAATGGTTTTCACTTGTAGTTGGATGCGATTCCATAGTTTAGCAGCACTGTTTGAATACAAAGAGTCATCTGCAGTATTAAATGATTTGTTTATAATAATTAATGAATTTTCTACAGAACATAGATTTCTGTTGGTGAGTGGTAATGTATTAAGTTGTTAAGGACTAGGCAATTTACTTGATATCTGCTTGCAGTTTGCATATTCTTTCCTAGCTGCATGGGTTCCTTCTGAAAACTCCTATTTCCACCCACCTCCTAAACAAATAATGGATGATTATGTAATCTAAAGTGTCCATGCCTACTGCATTTCTCCTTTCCTTTGTCATCAAACATTGTAACAACTTTACTTTCACATTTATTTAAATGAAAGCACTTACACATTCGTTGTATTTTAATATATTTTTTATTAAACGTGGTGGAATTTCCAGTTGGTACGGTATCCTTAATTCTATTTTGGGTCAGAGAACCAACAGTGCCATTTCCTGCAGCCTGAACACTTATTTCATTTATTTTTTTATATATTTCATAACTAATCACATTTAAACCTGCTACTGAATCTATGTTAACTTTTTAATTACTTTATAATTCATCTATAGTTATCTTTTTTTCCATTTCTTTATTCATTAAATCTGTATTTTTTAACTTGTCTATCCTTTTTGATTTCTCTGCTTCCCTTCTTTTTATACAATTTTTCTACATATTCCACCACCATTTCCATAATTTGTGCTTGATTTTTCTTAATTTCTCCATTTTTATTCTTCATTTTTCTTATCATAGTATTTTTCTCTTTTACTATTTTCCTATATATACTGATACATTTTCTTTTTTCTTGTAATAATTGTCTTTGTTTACATAATAAACTTTTAATTTTTATTTCTTCATATGTATCTTTTCCTTTTTCATAGAATTTAATTTTGTTGTGTTCTAAATTTTCAAAAACTCTGTTATATGTAACTACATATTCCTCTCTCTCTCTCTCTCTCTGTCTTTTATTCATTTCTCAACATAAATAACTTTCTTTGTACTTCTTCTTAAATACTATCCACCACTCAGTCCAGTTTTTGTAAAATGTTCTTATCATTAAATGTTCTTTCCATAATCGTGTGGTTATGTCTTCTCCATTGCCTTCTACAGTCCATTCTTTTTCATTTATTCTTTTTATTCCTTTTCCTATTTTAATGTATTCTATATTTTCCTCAGTTTTTACCCATATTGCTAGGTGATCTACAAATCCTGTTCTTATTATGTCTTCTTCTATTATATTTATCCTTTCTGATATTATAAAATAATCTCTGTTTTAAACATGTTTTGTTCATATGTCATTTATTTTTCTTTCCATAAAACTAACTTTCCATATGTCAATACTTTGTTCATTGTTTGTATATCTTTTCCCTTTATTGTTTTTTTCTTTATCTTAAATCACAATTAAAATCCATTGTTATTATTATAGTTTTGTTCACTATAACACAATGTAGTATATGTTGAAATAAGCTTATTTTAATCATTATGTAAGCATAAACTGTTAAAACTCTATAGATTTGTTTCTTGCCATTTAATATCCAGGACAGTTAATCTACCAGTTCTCACTAAAATCTTGTTTAATATCTTAATTGTTCTCCTGCATAAAATTGCAATCTTGGAAAAACGTTCATTTCCTAAGTTACATATTATATGTCCATTCCATAAGTTTTATGTCTGTAGTTTATCTTCTTTTGTTATAAACCTTATGCCTTCCATCACCATTATATCTATATCACAGTTTTTACACAATTCTCGAATTCCTGTTCTCCTTGTTACTTTTATAAGACTATTTACATTTATTGATAATACTCAGATTATTCCATCCTTTATTGTTTAATTGTAAGTACATTGTTTAATCTACTACTTTTTGCTTTACACATATGAATGAATTGTTTTAGGGGAAATACCTCTTATTAATAATAATTTTGGTCAATGGTGATATAGGGGTCAACATCTAGGGCTGTGAGCTAAGTGTTATATTTCTAGTTGCCCTGTTAAATGGTCTCTCATTGTGTGTGATATTGACTTGCTCATTTACGGTCATTGCTTTAAGTTTGGAAAAGCCGAAAGAAGAAGAAGAAGCTTTAAGTATTTGCAAACACTGTACATTATAACAAATTGCCTATTATTTGTAATTTGTGGACAAGCTCACTGACACTGTTGATAATGTGGAAACAGTGTATGTCCTGGTCTGTGATGGTTTATGCAATTGCAGCAGTCAGAAATTGATTATAAGGATAGTATATATGTCTGTTGAAGGGTAGACTAACCGTTGTAGAATGACTTAAAGGGTTTTATATTGATTACTTTTCCCCTGCCCTGCACCTTAGATTCCCTGAATACACTAAGAGAATGCTGCAGTCATATAGTGTGTATCGTTAATACATACCATAGCATGCCTGTTTTGTTGTAGTTACTAACTGGAGTGGAAATAGCTGTTAACCCCCCACTTATTCCATTTCTCTGTCACTTTTTTTTTCATTCCAGTTCACTCCCCTCTGGACAAATTCACCCCAGGGATCACTTCTGTGGCTCTGCTCGACAGTGGCACAGGAAAATAATTTTTTTGGGTGGCGAAAGCCAGGGTACCTTTGGCTAGGCTTATATAGGCCCTAGGGCCAATAGCCTAGTACCTACCTATGAACCTATGAACCATCTAATAGACTGGGCAACTTTGTAGGAGTTGGGAATGTCCGGGATCACTTTAAATATTTGAAACAGCTTAGTGCCTCTCACCATCCTCCTTATAGTGCATGTAGGTGTGTTTTGCTAAACACCAACTTTGCTATCTATATAAAATTAGACTTTGCTGTTACGTTTTGCTATTTCTGCTCTGGGCAAGCACACTAGCAGGTGTCCCTCCATTACGTTACGTTACCATAGCACCCCCATTTCTTTTAATTTCTACCATGTGTTGCTTTTATCCTTATTTTATCTTGTCTGAGCTCCAGAAGTGTAACTTTCCCCATTTTCTGTAGCTGTCTACCTTTCTGTCTTCTGCAAATTTCTTAATTTCTCCACTCCTTTGATTCTGAAACAGGCTCCATACCTGTGGAGCACCAGGGACATAGACAGATTGTTTTTTCTGTTATTTTCTGCTGCCGGCTCATCCCGCTCTATTTGTCCTCGCTGTGCTCAGGCTCATTCTGCTACCCTACCTTACCCCCAATTCCCACCCAACCCCACATAGCCTAGATTTATTTTCCATCCATCTTGTCACCACTCCCTAATTTTCCAGTCATACTACAGCCACATACACACATCACTATCATCTCCCTCCTCTCTCTGTTCTCACCAGTCCCCCTTTCTCCTTACAGGCAGAACGCACTCTCCTACCCCTCCCCTTCACTGCATTACCTGCATACCATAAACTCCTCTCCATTTTTATACTCCATACCTTTAATCCCCTCCTCCACTTACCACACTAACCATGCTCATTAATCTGTAAATAACTTCACTTCTTTTACTACTCTATCCTCACATCATACCATATCAGCATTCATTATCTCAAATCAACGTTTACCTCCTCCTGTATCAATAACACACACTCAAATACAGCATTTACTGCCATTTCTAAATCACTATACAACACCTCTATCTCTCACTGTTTCCATTACAAAATACTCCGGCTATTCCATCCCATAAACTTAGACCTAAATATACACTCATTTAAAAAAATATGACCCTCCCACTCCTAATTCAATAATTACCATCCTCTTACTAGCAGGTGATATCCATCCTAACCCTGGGCCAACTCCACCAACCCCCACATCCCAACAAATCCCCAGTCCTACCCTACTAACCAATACTGCCTCACACAATGCACCCCACACCCTCCTCTCCTACCCTTCATTCTAAAAAACATGTATCCATAATGTCTATCAACAATCAAAGCCTTACTAATAAAACCATTGACCTCCATGCTTGGCTCTCCCAATATTATCCACACCTACTTGTACTATCTAAAACCTGGCTGAAACGCCATAGTCCCAACTCTGAAATCGTGCACCCTGGATACAACAGCTATTGTCTAGACAGGACCACTAAACAAGGTGGAGGTGTAGCAATTCTTCACTCTCAACACCTCTCTCTTTCCCCTATTCCTATTAACCTACCTGATTTTAACCCAGCAGAAATCCTAATACTAAATTACCACCTTAACTACCAAAGAAAAATTACCATTGCTGCCATCTATAGTCCTCCTGGCAAGAACATCCATATTCTCAAAAATATACTTTTCTGGGTTTCTCAAAATCTACCCTATGAAACTATACTGATAGAAGATGTGAATATTGATTGGAAAGCCCTCGAGACCCCTTCACTTGTCCAAAACGTCAATCTGTTTGGCTTCACCCAGCTTATCTCCACCCCTGCAAGACTCCCCAAACACTCCAATCAAGGCACAACAATTGACTGGATCCTCTGTAATAGCCCTAAGCATTATCGCAACCCCACAACTCTACCTGATTTTCTAAGTGACCACCTACCTATCAGTATAGAGAGATACCCACCCCAACAAAAATCACATCTGTACAAAGTCTGTCGTAAACTCAAAGACTTCAACCCCTCCTCTCACAAGACAGTCTTTTCACTATAAACTGGTCCATCCTACACTCTCTCCCTCTTGAAGATGCTGTACTCGAATTTAACCATATCTTCCTAAACACCCTAGACTCATTAGCCTCCCCACATAAAATAAGAATAAAATCAAACTACACCCCCTGGCTCAGTAAAGATACTCGCAAACTAATGCACAAAAGAAACAATGCATGGAAAACTTGACTAAAAAGTAAATCCCCCACCCACCCCCAACTATTTAAAGAACTTAGAAACCAGACTAAGAAACAAATATACAATAATAAAAAGTCCTTCTACACTAAGACACAAACCACCACTCGTTCTAACCCTAAAAACGTCTGGAAAATTATTAACTCTATCCTCCACCCTGGTAAACTCCAAATTTCCATCCTTACACTAACCTTTCTGACCATGAGACCACCTCTCTCCTCAACCAGTGTTTCATGGACTACATCAGCAAACTGACTAACACAGGCCATAACCCCCCCCCCCCCAGAAATCACCCCATGAACCAACACCCCAATCTACAAACAAGAACACGAGGTTCTATCTACACCCTATCTCTATGTCCTATATAAAGTCTCTATTTCTCAAACTTAATCCATGTTCTCCCTCTGCTGACAAGCTCCCCCCTGACTTTTTCAAGCTTGCTGGAAAATCCATTGCCTATCCAGTCTTTATTCTTATTAATCAATCTATTAAAGAAGCTATTTTACACAAAATCTGGAAATATTTCTACATTATCCCCCTTCACAAAGGAGGCAACTTCAATGACCCCTCTAATTATAAACCAATTACTATACTTTCCCTACTATCCAAGATACTAGAAAAATGTACTCACAACCAAATATTTAACTTCCTCCTCCAGAACAAACTCCTTTCCCCTACCCAACATGGCTTCTGACCTCACCACAGCATGTCTACTGCCCTTCTGTCCTTCATCCACACCTTTGCTGAAGCTAAGAACAGCAATAATCTAGTTTCATGTCTGTTCCTAGACTTAACAAAAGCATTCAATATGGTATCACATCCCAAACTTCTAACAAGATTGACTAACCTTAATCTATCCAGCCCAAATCTCTCATGGTTCTCCAGTTATCTCACAGACAGGCTTCAAGTCAGTCAAATGGCAATATTCTTGCTCTTCTTTCTTACCTGTACATATTGGTATCCATTCTTGGACCCCTTCTCTTTAACATCTTTATCAATGAACTCCAGTGCTCCACCCCCCTCTAGCATCATACAGTACGCTGATAAATCCACCCTCATCACATCCTCAAACTCAATCTTACTTCTTCAGACACAAACACTCAACAATCTTTCCGTGTTTTTGAAAATTGGCTAAATGATAATCAGCTTATCTTAACCCCCCCAAAAAACAAAGCTACTAATATTGTTAGATACCAACACTTATGACTCGGTATCCTATAATGAGATACAAATAACCTATAGTAGGATTGATTCACTTTTGTATGACTATGTGTTAGAAGACAGAATAGATAAGACTATATATAATTTTTTAAATCAACCCAACCCTACTATTTCACAGTTTTTTGGAGTACCCAAAGTCCACAAGTCTATTGTGGAACCACCTTTTAGACCAATTGTTTCTGCAAAACATTCGAAAACACATCCTTTAGCAGTATACATAGACAGAATTACTAAGAGTATTGTAACTAAGACAAATCATATACTTAAAGATTCTTGGGAATTTTTAGATAAAATTAATAATAATATGTGGTCAGAAAATTGCATCTTTTTAACTATAGATGTAAAAGATTTATTTACCTGTATCCCAAGACTTATAGGATTTGAATTTTTTGAAGATAGTATACATAAACATCTGGAAGTGCCCTTAGATCAGAAACGGTTGGTTTTGGAATTAATGGAAGTTGTCTTAGACAACAATTATATAGGCTTCCAGGGTGAATACTTTCAACAGGTAAGCGGAGTGGCTATGGGGGCAGCTTGTGCCCCCATTTATGCCAACCTTGTGATGTTAGAATGGGAGGAGAGACACATATTCAATAGTACACATTTTAAATTTATGAAGTGTTGTTATAGGTTTTTGGATGACATTTTTGTTCTATGGGAAGGTACACAGGAACAATTAGAGGAATTCATGGCTTATATTAACAAAACTACTAATTTTTTGTCATTCACCCACACTGTTGGGCTCAACAGTATTGATTTTCTTGACCTCACAGTTAGTAAAGTAGGACTGGGTTTTAAATCTAGGATTTTTCACAAGGAGACATGGTGTAATGGTTATTTACACTTCGATAGTCACCACCCCTTTCATCAAAAAAGAAGCCTTATCAAAGGGCAAGCAGTAAGGGTAGCACGGATGACTTCTGACTTTAAGGACCTTTACGAAGAGTTTGTCTTTCTAGGTGAAAAATTCATTGAGAGGGGTTATCCAAAAGTTTTGGTTGGTGGTATTTTAGAAGAAGTGTACAATGGATGGGGTACAAAATTCAAGTCTTTATTGGGCAAAACATTAGATAAAACAGAGGAATTAGACAAAGAAAAAATAAACTACCAAGGAACCTGTATTACTGAATTCAATGTTTTCACCAAGGAATTCACTAGAATTTTGGAAACAAATTGGTCAATACTTAAGACCAACAAGGAGGTACATGAAGCGGTGGGTAACAGACCCTATTTCACTTATAAAATAGGTATCAACTTTAAAAGAACCTTTGAAAGGGACAATAACTGTGGAAATGTTAAAAGGGCTACCCATGCCTGTGGTAGATGTGGACAATGTGTCCATATTTATAAAAATGAAACTGTACAATTAAATAATGGCTTGGGTAGTATAGTACATTTTTGTAAGGGTAATTGTTACACAAAAATGTTAGTATATTTAGCCATTTGTACACAATGTTCGTCCTTTTATGTGGGAAAAACTGAAAGGGCATTAAAGGACAGGATTTATGAGCATACTAATGATATAAGAGTAAAAAAAGATACTAGTGCTTTGTATAAACATTCCACAGTGTGTAGTTCTTTCAAAGGTTTTAAGTTTGGTATTATAGATCTGGTGAAAAATGATTACAAGGGAGGTGATTTGAAAAATCTTTTATTATATAGGGAAGTGAGTTGGCAGTTGAGGCTGAAGGCTAACTTTCCCCCTGGCTTGAATGAGTATATTAGTATCAAAGCCATCTTGGTAGACAAAGCAGGGAAAGTATAAATTAATTTTTAAACATCAATTTCAACATTTTCATTAATTATATTATATATATTGGTTTCATTTTCATTTTTATATATTTTAAATACAATTTTTAAGGCATCATCTAGATGTAAAAATAAAAATATAAAATAAAAATGAATAGAAATATGAATTAAAGGTATTAACCATATGAGTTTTTAGTTGTTAGCTATAAGCTTCGTTAAAAGTATAAAATTGTAGTAGTTCATGTACAAATAATACATTGGTAAAATATACATAGAAGTTTTTTATTAAGGTAGTATGGTTTATTATATACAAATATATATATATTTTTTTCATTGTGTGGTTTTAATTGATTCATGTGATGCAGATGATTTTATAATTATTCAATTTAATGTACTAATTGTTTTATTGAAGCAATTAAGTGTTATATAAATATGGTATGGTGCCAGTTCTCATTTGTCTGATGAAGTCTACAGTGGTAGACGAAAGCGCTTACTTTTGTTTGGAACAATAAAAGAATTTTATTCATCATCCTTGGCGACCTCAATTACTATTTGTTGGTGTTATAATCTTTATCAATGAACTCCAGTGCTCCACCCCCCTCTAGCATCATACAGTACGCTGACAACTCCACCCTCATCACATCCTCAAACTCAATCTTACTTCTTCAGACACAAACACTCAACAATCTTTCCATGTTTTTGAAAATTGGCTAAATGATAATCAGCTTATCTTAACCCCCCCCCCCCAAAAAACAAAGCTACTTCTCTTTCTCCCTAAAAACAATGACCACCTCAAGGCTACCTTCTCCATCTCTTCATTAGACACCTACACCAAATTACTAGGAATGACTGTTGATGACCAACTAAAATTTGACTCACACATTCACCAAGCAATAAAAAAACTAACCAAAAACTTGGTATGTTATACCGAAACTCAAAAATTTTCTCTGCGGATTCTAGACATACCCTGACCCAAGCTTACCTCCTTCCTAGCCTCCTCTGTGGATCACCAGTCCTCACCAACCTTCAGTCCTGCCTACTTTCTAGACTAGAACAGACCTATAATAAAATTGCCAAACTTGCAGCCAACCTTCCTAAACCTACACTTCATTGTTTAGCCCTCCACAAGCCACAATGGCTTGAATTCTCCCATCACCTAAAACTATCCCAGCTACATCTAACCCACCTCATATAAACAAACCCACTGTCTGTCCCTCTTTCGCCAATCTAGTTTCTTACTATTCCCCCTTCATCCCCTCCACTGCTCTGAGAAACTTCTCCTAGAAACATAGACACCTAAATTGAACATTGTCAATCTCCTATATAAACCATCCATAAAAAAAAATCTGGAACAGCCAACCCTCTAACCTGCGAAACATCACTCAAGCAATAAGCTTCAATAAATAACTGAAACTATTCTTCCAGAAAAATTGGATCCTACCTGACCATGTTCTTGTTCTTTAATTCTTCTATCTCTGCCTAATTTACCTAACCTGTAAAATTCCTAACTGATAATTGCATATTCCTCTTTGTACTAGTTCCCAAACTGTATGCATTTCTAAATATGTCTCTGTCATCTCTGTATATACTGTCAACTACTGTGTTTTTGTATATTGTATGCTATGCTATTAATACTTTAGTCTGTATTAATATGTAAATAATTACTTTTTTATTGGAGCTTTTCTCCTCAGGTCTTCACTGAAAATGGACAATGTGCTCAGTTGGACCAACCCAGTTAATAAATGTGAAATAAATAAATAATTTGTCAATTATTAATTATTACTTTCCATTCCCTTTCTTTCTTCTTTTAATCTATTCCTTTTTTCCTATCTCTGAGATTTATAACTATAAAATTTCTTTTTCCATCTTTAACCTATAGAAGTTTTCGTTTTTAACCCATCCAATTTAAATTTTCATCACTAAATTCTAAAATGTCTTCAACATCTTTATCCTGTTCTTTTTCAGTAACTTTCTTCTCCTTAGTTAATATTATTTCTTCTTTTTGTTTTATCTTGCTCTTTTCTCTCCGTGCTTCTTTACTTTCTTCAATTTTATTTTCAATTTAATTTTCTATTTCTTTACATTGCTAAATGTCCTTTTTGTTTAATTTACAACATTCCAACTCATAGTTTTCCCATGCACCATGTTTCCACAAACATAACACTTTCTTTTTCACAATTATTCACAAAGTGCCTCTCTTTTCCAAATAATTAACATGATGTCCTTCTATATCACTGTTGCAGTATTCTAAAGAAAAGGGATCTCCTGCCCAGGGCAGCCAAATGCTTGGCCAGTATATAAAAGCCTAAGGATCTTGGAAATCACCACACATGACACTGATTCTCCCTGCACAGAACATAGGACATAAAAGGGATGCACAGAAAAAACTACCCAGAACTTTTTTGCCAGCAGTTTGAACACCATTTTATCTAGCTGGTCTCAATGCCTTGTTGCTCTACTGAATGTCTAGCTACCAGATAAGTGCCCCATTGTTTTTTGTTGTTGTTGTTTTGTTTTGTTTTTTGTTTTAGTTTTTTTTTTTTTCTTTTTCTGGTCTTGTATTTTATTTTGCTGTCTAGAGTTTATGTCACTCAAGAAGGGAAAATGTCAGTATAGGAGGCACATTCTCCACAAGGCTTTTCATGAACAGTGTCTTTTTTCTTTAGGTGCTTCCCACTACCATACCTCTTGTAGTATCTGTAAGGCATTTGTGTGTAAGACACTCAGATGCCATTTGTCTTCCTTGGCAATATATCTCAAAAAACAATGGCTTAAACAGTTAGCCCAAGCTATCATGGCAGAAGCCTTTAATTCTGAGGAACTCTCACTAGGTAAGAAAATGGCCAAGAAGTCTTGGAGGGATTCTTTAGCTGACCAGCCTCCACTAAACATCCTTACAGAAATGGGTAATAACTCTATAGGTCATTCAGTGTCTAAATTGGATTTCTCGGGTCTATATTAGAACATCGAACGTTTAAGACTTTGAATGTTCTAATATTGATCCCTATTCAGTGAACGTTGAAAATAGCAAAGCTGCAGAACACCGAATTATTTCCTAGGGAAAGAATTCGGTTGGCTATTTCTGTGGCTTCGCTATTTTTAGCACTGTGGTGGAAAGTTATGGGTCAGGTTCAGGTAAGTGTGCGATTGTGTTGATGTTAGGGTGCGGGTTAGGTGAGTTAGGGTTAGGGTGCGGGTCAGGTAAGTGTGCGATTGTGACAGATGTTAGGGTTAGGGCATGGGTTAGGTGAGATAGGGTTAGGGCGCGGGTGAAGTGAGTGTGCGATAGTGACGGACCTTAGGGTTACGGTTTGGATTAAGGTAAGTGGATAGATAGTAGTGTATTTACAGTTTAGTGTAATGTTAGATGTAGGATTTTAAGTGTATGGGTGTGGATTGCTGTTTTTTTGGTGTGCTTGTGTTGTGTGTGTGTTTCTTGGAACAGCAAAGTCTTTCCCTAGGAAAGAATTTGGTGTTCTGCAGGTTAGGTATTTTCAGCATTCGCTGAATAGGGTCGGTATTAGAACATTCAAAGTTTTAAACTTTTGATGTTCTAATATAGACCCAGATTTCTCTGCCACAGCCCTGTCAGAAGCTGGCATGGAACCATCTTTTCACATATCCTCTTAGGCTTTGCAAGAATCTGCTTCAGACATCAAGGGGGAACTGCGGTTGGTTATCTCAGAGGGCCCTAGAGGGATTCCACAGATACTGGTTAGGGAGAAGGTTCTGAGTTCTCTTATTGAATCTTGCCAAGGGTCAGAACCTTTGGTATTTGTTAGGGATCATGTCCTTTCTGAGAAAAGCTAAAAAATGAAACATGTTTCAGTCCATCCTAAGGATCCTCAAAGAAGATACCAAGAGTTTACTCAAGGGCTTTTTTTCTGCCTTGCTGGCCCCTCCATAAAGGGTTTAGGTACCTGCTCCTCCTTGGTCCCCTACTCCTTATAAATGGCTTAGAGAACCAGATTCCTCAGATGAGGATTCAGTGTCTGATGAGGGGTCTTTGTGCTATTCTTCACAGATGCCTTCACCTTTGGCTTATAGTTCTGATGAGGAGGAGTCTGTTATGCCCTGAGCCTCCTTTTGAGGAATTGGCCTTTGGGGACACAGTTGCTAGGATGATGAAGTACTGTGATTATTTTCAAGTGTCTGATATTCGGAGAAGATATTATGAGTTGCTTCAGGCAGATACTCCTAAATCATTGCCATTTCCTCCTGTGATGGCTGCCTTGTTAGATACTTTCATTGCTGCTTCCAAGTTTCCTGATTCTTGCTGAGGATTATTTTGTATTTAAATGTCCTTCTGTTGACCCTGCTGTGAAATCAGTTTCTTCTGACAAACATTCTAAGCTCTTGCACTCTTCCAAATCTTTGCCTTCTGATAAGGATAGTAGGGCAATGGAGAGGATTGCTGAGAAAGTTTACACTGCTTCTACTTTGGCCTTTAGGGCTAATTACCAGACCCACATGACCAGGTATGATCTAGCCTTGTTTCTTCAGGCTTGTCAGGTTTTCTCTGACCACCCTTGATTCTAGAGGTAAATTCCCTTCCTTATCTATTTTAGGTTCTTCTTCTCAAATGGCTTACTTCTCTATTATGTGCACCTATGATGCTGCTGATGCCTCTTTCAGTGATGTAGCTTTTGGGTCTGTCATGAAGGATCATTCTTGGCTTCATCTCCAGTCTCTACCTGAGGACATTAAGGGCACGTTGTTGGATGCTCTACTGGATAATAAACATCTTTTTGGGACTGCAGCTGCTGGCCTCTTTAAATCTCTTGAAGAGAAAGGGAATGTATTGCAGGACCTCAAAAATATTTTTGTCTCTCCTATCCCTAAGTTCCAGAGGAATTATCCTTTTAGATCTGCTTTTGTTTGCAAGCAACCACACCAGGTCTCCAAGGGCAGCAAGGGTGGTAGGTGGGCCCCCTCTGCTAAGGCTTCTCAGATTGCTGTGACCCAGAAGCCTCCTTTATCTGATAAGCCCGCTTCCCTTTTACAATTCACCCATCCTCTTAGACCAGGTTCCTTGGGTCCTCTCTACCATCTCTCAGAGTTACTGCATGATATGGAAGTCTCTCCATTCTTTTTCAGGGATTCTTCAACTTCATCTAGAGCAACTTCCTCATTTTCTAAAAGTTTTTGGGTCTCTGGTGAACAAAGGAACCATTCAACCTAGCCCCTCCTTCCCAAATGGGAAAGTGTTTTTATTCCAGGATGTTCGCGGTTCTTCAAAATAGGGCAACTGGAGATCTCTTCTAGATTTCTCCCTGATCACCTTTCTCAAGGTCTTTTCTTTTTGGATGCTTACTCTTCAGTCCATATTTCCTCTTTTAATACCCCAGGCTTTTCTGTTGGCTTTGTATCTGAAAGATGCTTACCTTCATATCCCTATTCACCCTCTTTTCAGAAAGATTTTACATTTCTCTGTGTCTTCCTTTCATTTTCAGTTATCTGCTTTGCCCTTTGGCCACTCTATTGCCACAAGGGTATTCACAAAATGTCTGTTTCATGTGATTGCTTTCTGCAGGCTCCAAGGCATTCAGATTTTCTTTTATCTGGATGACCTGTTGCTTCAGACACTTACTGTGATTTGCCTGTTACATGATCTGGAGTTCACTAGCTCTCTTATAGGACAATAGCATCATAGGATCATAGGAAGTTACTAGGCTGTTGGCCCTGAGACCCTTATAAACCTAGCTAAGAGTTTAGCCCATGCATAGACAAATCAGCACACAATGCCCCTGTCCAGCAGGTACACGGGTGTATTTTCTATTTCCCATCCAGTTATCCAGATTGCACTTAAAAAGGGGTAAAGAGGTACTCTGCTTGACGTGGAGAGGGAGTTTATTTAACAGATTCTTCAAACTCTGGGGTTTACTATCAACTTCAAAATTCCGTCCTAATTACATCTCAAGGTCATGTGCACCTGGGATGTAGGATTCCGTAAGTGCCAATGTTGGCTTCTCTTCCAGCTCCAAAAGTTTTGCCATTGACAGTCCTTTCAGTTTCTTCTTCCTCTAACTGCCATGCCAGCCAGGGAGTTTCTTTGGGCCCTGGGATTACTGGCCTCTTTGATTCCAATGCTCCCTCTTGCCAGACTGCATATGTGGAAGCTTCAGTGGTATCTCAAGTCAGTTTGGCTGCAGTATTGTCAACCTCTGGGTTTCAGTGTACCTCTCCTTCCCTGTCTCAAGAAGGAATTTGAGTGGTGGATTCAATAGTTTGCTCTCAACCCAGACCACCCCTCTCAGCCTCCAGTCCCTTCTTAAGAACTGTCCACTGATACCTCAAAGACGAGGTGGGGTGCTTATTTTGGTCAGCTGAAATGTCAGGGTCCCTGCCACCCCATCAGAAGTCAGACCATGTGAACATCTAAGAGATGAGAGCTCTGATTCTGTCCATTCAAGCTTTTCACCTCGTGTTCTCTCCATGCCCCATGAAAGTGTTTACAGACAACACTATAGTGATGTGGTATGTCAACAAGCCAGGAAGAACAAAATCTTTCCTCCTCTGCAAGATGGCTCTTCAGGCTTGAGATATGGCTCTCAATTATCAGTTAATTCTTCAGGGAGTATACATTCCTTCAGACCACAATCTAGTGGTAGACTCTCTGAGCATGTCCAAAACATAGTCTCATAAATGGATGCTTCACAGAGACATGTTTCTGGATGTTGTCCATTGGTGGGGTATTCCTTGGGTAGATCCCCCACCCCTGAACAGGCACTTCCACTCTTCTGTTCTAGAGTGCCATGTGATCTGGCATGGAAGAAGGACACACTTTCTTTTCCTTGGATGGGGATATCTCCTTATGTTTTCTCTCCTCTTCCCCTACTTCCAAGAACCCATGCAGAAGATTCAGCTGGACTCCCCAAAAATCTTGCTACTGACTCCCTTTTGGCCAAGACAGCACTGGTTCCCCCTCTTAGTGCATCTCGCCAGGGCCATCACCACAATTTACCTCTCTGGTTGGATCACTTCTCACAGGATAAGTAGTCTTTCATCCATCCTCACTTGTCCACTCTTCAACTGAAACTGTGGGTGATAGAGCTTTGGTGCCTTTCAGGCACCTGTTTTCTGAGAATGTGCTCAGGGTTTTACAGGAGGCAAGGAAACCCTAAACCAGAAAATCTTATATGTCTAAATGGAAAAGATTTTCTGTCTGGTGCTGTGCTTGTAATCAGGACCCTTTTTCATTGGGTTCCTTCTGGTCCTGTCTTATTTGTGTGAGTTGCTCCAGTCTGACCTGGCCAATTCTTCTGTGAAGGTCTATTTGTTAGCCATTGCTGCTTGCCTGTCCTTGAATCTACCTCTGGCTTCTCATTTTGAGGTCAAACAATGTCTTAAAGTCATCCAGCATATTAACCCTCCAAGGAAACCTAGTCATCCTCCTTGGGATCTTGATTTTGTTTTGGAAAAATTGACTCAGGCTCCTTTTGAGCCTGCAGATTCTGCTTCTTTGTAGCATTGAACCTGGAAGACTGTTTTGTTGCTGGCTGGTACTTCTACCTGGAGGGTTTCTGAGTTCCAGGCCCTTATGGCCATTTCTCCTTTTTGGTTTTTCACAGGAACAGTGTGTCCCTTTGTACTAATCCTTCTTTTTTGCCCAAGGTAGTGCAAGAGTTGTCATTGAATCCATAGGTACAACTCCCTTCCTTTTTTTCCTTCACCTCAGTCTGTTAGTGAGAGGGTTCCACATACATTGGATTTGCACAGACAGCTCAGCTACTATTTGGAAAAAATTAAAGCCATTCATAAGTCTGATGAGATTTTTGTTTCCTTTAATCACAAGAAATTGGATTTGCCTGTTTCTAAGCAAACCATCTCCTTCGGGGTATGTAAACCATTTCCTCTTATTATACTTTTCATGGTAAATCTGTCTGTTTCTGTTAGAACTCATCCCACTAGGGCTGTTCCCTTCTCTGGTGCCTTCTTCAAGGGGTTGCACACCATTTCCATCCTTGAAGCTGCTGTTTGGTTTTCAGTGCATTCATTTGCTATGTATTATAAGTTGGATATGGTTTCTAGGGCCAGAGCAGGTTTTGCTGAAATCATTATATATGGGGTTGCTGAGGGCTCTTCTCAGCTTTCCACCTTTCCTTTTGTTTCTTGAGCTTTTTTACACTGTCTTCTGTTTAGAATACTGCAACAGTGATATAGAAGGACATAGTATAGTTGTGTAAAAGCTTACCATAACAGTAAATGCCATTCTCATCAATGTTGTAGTATTTGCACTCCCTCCATCCAACCCCATTTTGTTTATTCTGGTTTTTGTTTTAGATTCCTTTCTGGCTGAGAGTTTGCTCTTTTTCTTCTGCATTTTTTTTCTTACTGGATGTGCATGGAGTCCTTTGTCCTATGAAGACTGTTCTCTTCTTGGGATATTAAGTTCTGGGTAGCTGGTTTTGTATGTCCCTTTTATGCCCTACGTTCTTTGCAGGGAGCATAAGTGTGAACTATGGTGCATACAAGATTATTAGGCTTTTGTACACTGGCTAAGTGTCAAGCTGCACTGGGCAGGACATCCCTTCTGTTTACAATACTGCAACAGTGAAGAGAAGGGCATCTAATTTTATGGTAAGATTTTACAGAACTGTACTTTCTTATATGCCCCCAATACTTTACCAAACCTTGGTTCCCTTCAACTTTTATAACACTCGGTATATGTATAATCTTATCATTTTCCATTTTCAAAATGAGATAGCTGTCCCATCCCTCAGTCCATACACACCTGTCATCATATATTATTACAGTGTCCAATGGATCTTTACAAATATCTATCAATAGTCTTTTTAAAGTGTCTCCTTGTATCTCATTCAAGAATTGTATATGTAATTTTTTCTTCGATTCTCTAAAAGCAGTCTTTATCACATATTCATTCCACAGATTTTAAGTTTTCTTTTTTTTTTTTTTTCAAATTCGCTAATAAAATTCTCCATGCTTTGGACAGTCACAAAAATAATGTCACAAAAAGTTTATTTGTTTATAAGAATAAATGTTCTTACCTCTTGAATTGTAACACCTGTGATTCCCTTGAACTGGTCCAGTAATCAAGGAGCCTCAATCCTCACCAGTGGCAACAGTGAGGAACATACACAATGGGAGGATGACACACACAAAGTAAAGTACAATTTCCATTAAGACCACACGGAGATCACAGTCAGTCTGGGGCTGGTTTCTCCCTCTTTCTCGAGACCCCCAATAAGACTCCCCACTTGGCACAACTATAGGGTTAAGATCTCAGCCGAGCAGTCAAGCCAAAACCTCCAGCACCCTCTCTGTCCAACCAGCAATTTGTGTTCCTGCCCATGTAGCTGACACACACACACACAGACACACACACACACTTTGAGATTTGATTTATATACAAACACACACAAACACTCCTGGGAAAGGCTGGCACAGGTTTACTAGTTATGCCCCCTTCTTCCCAGACCATAAGGTAGTTATCACTGCCATCAGGCAGCTCTTTATCAGCTACTATAAGGCCCTTACAAAGGGTGACCAATTCTGCTGCGTAATGTTACTATTATCCAAATGGTAAGTGTGACCAACAGCAAGGCTATTTAGGAGTGGCCTGTACAGTGTCACCAAATACATATGAAAGTACTCTAAGAGCTTAAATATCTCTAAACAAACTAACCACAATTAAAAGGTTTAAATATATTTAATAATGAATAATAAAAAAAAACAAGACAATACTCAATAACTCAACACAGTGACAGCAGAGTTCAGAATCACAGGAAATATTTTAAAACAACATTACAGGACATTCTCAAATAAATACAGAAAATGGGTCTATATTAGAACATTGAAGTTTCAAAACTTCGAATGTTCTAATATCGAACCCTATTCAGCGAAAGCTGAAAATATCGAAGCAACAGAAAACCGAATTTTTTCCTAGGGGAAAATTTGGTTGTCCGTTTCTGTTGCTTCGGTATTTTCAGCTCTGTGGTGGAATGTTACGGGTTGGGTTCAGGTAAGTGTGTGATTGAGTGTGGGTTAGGGTAGTTAGGGTTAGGGTGCGGGATAGGTTTGTGTGCGATTGTGTGGACATGAGGGTTAGGGCGGGTTAGGTGAGTTAGTGTTAGGGCGCGGGTTAGGTATGTGTGCGATTGTGTGGATGTGAGGGTTAGGGCGGGTTAGGTAAATTAGGGTTAGGGTGCAGGTCAGGTAAGTGTGCAATTGTGTGGACGTGAAGGTTAGGGTGGGGTAGGTGTGTTAGGGTTAGGGCGTGGGTGAGATGAGTGTGCCATAGTGATGGACCTTAGGGTTAGGGTTTGGGTTAAGGTAAGTGAATAGTTAGTGGTGTGTGTATAGTTTAGTGTAGGGTTAGGTGTAAGATTTTAGGTGTATGTATGTGGATTGCTGTTTGTTTGGTGTGCTTGTGTTGTGTGTATGTGTTTTGGAACAGCACATTTTTTCCCTAGGAAAAAATTTGCTGTTCTGTATGTTCGATGTTTTCAGCTTTCGCTGAATAGGGTTCGATATTAAAATATTCGAAGTTTTGAAACTTCAATGTTCCAATATAGACCCACAGAAAGTATCTAAACTAATCTATCTATCTCTAAGAGAAATAGTATACCTACATTTTACTCACAGATTAAGGCAAATAGAGATAGGAAATGCTGAATATGGATGTTTTCAGGTCCAAAGACAAATACAAAATGTACAGGCTTTCTCTGAGAGATAGTTCTTAAATTAATAACAACACATTACTGCTGGGTCAGGTGGATGACATCGCTATTTGTCACCTCTGCCTTAAGTTCCCAGGCTAACACATACCAACAGAATTTAACACCTTTGTGTCAAAATTACTTACCTCTCAGAAGTTTGCCTAGAACTGGAAGTTGTAAAAAAGTTAAACACTTTTACATTTGAAACCTTTAATTATTTCTGTTTCCAGACAATAGAAATAACTTCTAGCTGTAGATATCCTGGATCCTTCAGTGAAACTGAGATAAACACAGTCATAAACTAATCCACTTATTTTCTTAGAGTTTGCAAGTTAACGCTGTTCTTTTCCAGTATGGTACACAGTGGTTACAATCCTGAAGCTCAGTACAGAATATACAGTTCAATACACACACTTCTGCACCAGTAGTTTAATATCCCATAACATTTAATTTTCTTACATTTGTAAGACAAGCATATGAATCATATTAATATTCACAAATAATATAGAATTATTTGCAACATTCCAGCTAGCTGGGCTGGCAGCCTCACAACACCAAAGGTAAAATAACATTGCCCCATACATACCTGTTTAGTGTCACTTCAGATTTATTTTGCAGTCTCACTACTAATTTTCTTTTGTTTAAGTTATCTGTTTCATCTTTCTTTTTTTAAATGTGCTAGTCGCTGTCTCAGGATATGAATTCTTTTTTTCCCCTATTTATTAATCTCTACAATTTCTCCATTATATATCCTCACAACACTTTACTGCCATTCTCGGGTTCACTTTGATTTATCATCTCACTCAGTATAAAATCCTGCAACCCTCCTGACTGAAGGATTGTAATGACACACTCCTCTGTGTCATTTTTAAAATCAGTAAACAGCTTTTGCTGCAACAAGATCTCCAGATCTATCCCCACACTGTATCTCAATTTGGCATTCGCCTCTGCTCCCTCACTTCTAGTTTCCATAGTGAGCAACATCCTACCAGGCAACACTGAGCTAGGAGTGAGACAGGGGCTCATTGTACCTCTCAACCTCTTAACACAAAAAATCTGTACAAAGGCTAAAATAATGGGGGCACAAAGGACCAAAAATAGGACCAGACTTTAAATATTGTTCTTATAAACTTATAAAGTTTATAGAATAATAGGTTTAACATCAGCATATATTTTCTGAAGGAAATGAAGTCTGAGACTCAAATTAATGTCATTATTTAATGACTTTAATCCTCAATGATTTTCAGAAAATCACAAATTTTATCAGGAACAGACCACAAATATGAGTCAAAAACTTGGTAAGTCTGTGAAAATCTGGAGAGTTGAGAAGTATGGTGATCATAATCACTGATGATACTCATCATGATTACCATAATGGAGCAGGGGAAGTTCTCTGATGTCCTGTCCAAATTTACCCTAGTAGAGTAAATACTACCTTGAGTTTACCCCAAAAGAGGTTGCCAGTCTAGTAGAACTCACCTGGTCAACAAAGGATATATAAAATTAAAAATCTTCCATTTCTAGTCACACAACTTCTGATGTACAACACAGGACTAAAAACACTAGCCCTCAAAAATGTAGAAATGAGTAAGAAATGGGCAGAAAAAACTTTTTTTTCATGGAATCAGCTCCCATGTTCAGATTGCCAGCTACAAAAAAGGCAAGTGGCCAACAAGGATCAGCAAGAAAAGTGAGATGGCTTCAGATGACCAGTCTCACAGTAACATGTACCAGATGCATATCATCATCTTCATCATCATTATCATCATCAATCCCGTTTTTCCCATTTTCAACATGTGGTCAGGGTACTATGTCAACAGTCGGCATCTCTCTCAATTCAGTGCCCTCTCCTACCTTCTTTGACAGTCATGCCTGAAAGTATATAAACAAACTGTTAAGAAAAAAAAAAAGAAAGTAATGTATGTTAAAATTGTTTAGAATTATTGGATTCTATTGCATAATTAGCTAGACAGTTTAGGGAAAGTTAATGCAGGGATGTTGAAGTAGGCAGAAATGTTAACCTTTTAAATAGGAATTAAAGAAAACTCCTTAGAACTACTGTAAGCTAGAGTAGAGATAACTCATGCCTTTTACTGAGCCAAAAGTATTTATTTTCCAAAATGGCTAGCCTCCCATATTTGGGATTGTAAGATGGTTTATTCAAGCTCTCTAGGATTCATAGGGTGGTCTACATTGTAAACCGCAGATAATTAACTATTTCAAAGGTTTGCCTTTCCCTAGACTTCTAACATCTCAAACCTGAAAGTTCAAGGATAAACAGTTTATATTATGCTTCAAGGATTCATATGGTGTGTTACATCATAAATGACACATAATTAATCCATGTATGCATGAGGGCTTTCTTAGATATTTATAAAGCACAGCAAAGGATAGCAAAAGATGACTTTGATGTTGACACTTTATACCATGGTATTACGTCCACAGATACTATATGACCTGGATTCCCTTGACTGAGCACTCAATAATGAAGTTAGACGTGCAATTTAAGGCCCAGCAGCTGAACATACACAATGAAGGTGTAATCTCATGACTGCATTTTATAAAACATACAACTTGTTAAATGCTGCTATATTGCAAGTCTTTATAGATGTCATAAACAAATACAAATTACCCAGTCTACATGAACAGCTACTATATTCACGAAAAGAAGGAAGGAGAAAAATCTCAAAGGTAACTCTAGACATAGATCCTTGCTTCCACTTTTGCATAAGCAGACTATGCAACTAGTCAGACTAACATTCAAACCGACATTGGCTGAAAAAGCTTTTACAAAAAACATCCAACCTACTGGAGCTGTATGTCTGTCCATATTAGAAATTTAACTCAATTAGTCACATTTTGGAAACATCTCAATGTATGTTTGCTTCAAAATAAATAAATAAATACATACATGCATGCATGCATACATACATACATACATGCATACATACATACACATAAATAAATAAAGTCTAAGTGCAACTACTTCATGGATTCCGGTAGCTGATGACAGCACCAAATATTTCACTTGCAAATACTCTCAGCAGGAGTAGATAAGTAGACGTGCACACATCTTGTGTGCCACATGTTATTAATCTTCCTCCAGGGGTGTTTTGTTTTTGTCCCCTATAGGCAGAGGTCATATAGATTCCTTCATCTGATTGCTACTCTGGGTATACCTACTCTGTATACTTTACCAATTAAGCAGATTTCCTTATCAGTCAGATAACTCCACTTATGTAGAGTACGGGTGGGGGGAGAAATAGTGCTCTACTGGCACTGTGCATCTCTTGACAACATTTCACAACCCTTCTGATTTTTCTACATGACACCTAAAGCTGTTCTGTGCCACCACTACTGCCTAGTATTACTGCTACCTCATCAGACCAGTATCTTCCAGTACTACTGCCACCTCCTCAGAACAATACGCTACATTGCCAGACCAGTAGCTTGCAGTACCCAAGAATAATTGGCCACCTCCCCAGGCCAGTACCTTCCAGTACTACTACCACCTTCCCAGAACAATAGGCCATCTTCCAAGACCAGTACTTTCCAGTATCTCTGTAAGCTGCATTATACCTTACTACTTAGCAGCTATTTAGTGAAGTACATTGCATCTTTGTAGTATGCATTATACCTTACTACATAGCAGCTGTTTAGTGAGGTATACCACAGCTTTGTAAGATGTGTTATGCCTTACTATTTTGCAGCTATTTTGTGGGGTATATTGCATCTTTGTTAAGATGTATTATATCTTACTAAGCAGTTGCTGTAGAGCAATATCATGTCCTGGTCTGGAACACCAGTCCTTGCAGTACGTTGTCCTGCACCTGAACTCTATTTGCTGGAGCAGACAAAGCTTCTATATGCTGTTTGTTCATTGACACCATCTATGCTTGACAATTGCAGCAATGAACAGTAGTGTACAAAATAGAGTGTGCAGAATGGATTTCAGCTGCTGTACACTAGGTTTATGAAAGTCTATTGAAAATTAGAAAATCATCTCACATTTCTTGCAGAAATAAGATAACACAGATTATGGTTTTGCATATGTTCATTTTTTATGTGTACATCTAATCAGAACCAAATGATGGGAATAAATTGGGTAATAAGAATGCCGAGAATCATAGCTCTCAACCACCTGTTCCCAAAATGTGGAACAATACTTCCCATAATATGAATCAAATAGGCAGAGTGTGGCACATTTAGTAATGGCTTACTAACAACTTCAACTCAGAATCTTATAGGATGGTTCAAATGTATTACTTTATACTTTGAAAAGTTCTATTATTGAATTAATAGGACTCTGTATTATTTAGCATGCATATTAGTAAGAAAAATTCTTAATACCAAGTGTGTCATACATCCTTTCAAAGTGGAACAGTGTGCAATATGGGTTTTTTAATGATCAAAATAAGGACGTTTCCACATAATGAAATACACTTTAGAGGTATGCCAAGAATGCTAAGGAAAAAAAAATGTACACAGCAATGAATAAGGTGGGAGGTGGGCAGGGGTAGGACTACGTAATCTTATGCAGTATGTAGGGCTAGGACTACCTAATATTATACAGTATGTAGGGCTAGGACTACCTAATATTATGCAGTATGTAGGGCTAGGACTACCTAATATTATGCAGTATATAGGGCTAGGACTACAAAATCTTACACAGTATGTAGAGGTAGGACTACCTAATCTTATGCAGTATGTAGGGCTAGGACTACCTAATATTATGCAGTATGTAGGGCTAGGACTACAAAATCTTATGCAGTATGTAGAGGTAGGACTACCTAATCTTATGCAGTATATAGGGCTAGGATCACCTAATCTTATGTAGTATGTAGGGCTAGGACTACCTAATATTATGCAGTATATAGGGCTAGGACTACAAAATCTTACACAGTATGTAGAGGTAGGACTACCTAATCTTATGCAGTATGTAGGGCTAGGACTACCTAATATTATGCAGTATGTAGGGCTAGGAGTACAAAATCTTACGCAGTATGTAGAGCTAGGACTACCTAATCTTATGCAGTAATTAGGGGTAGGACTACAAAATCTTATGCATTACATAGGGCTAGAATTACCTAATCTTATGCAGTATGTAGGGATAGGACTACCTGATCTTATGTAGTATGTAGGAGTAGGACTACCAAATTTTATGCAGTATGTAAAGCTAGGACTACTTAATCTTTCGCATTATGTATGGCTAGGACTACCTAATCTTATACAGTATGTAGGGCTAGGACTACCTAACTGTATGCAGTATGTAGGGCTAGGACTACCTAATCTTATGGAATATGTAGGGCTAGGACTACATAATCCTATATAGTACGTAGGGTTTGGACTAACTAATCTGATGCAATATGTAGGGCTAGGATGACCTAATCTTATGCATTATGTAGGGCTAGAAATACCTAATCTTACCCAGGGTGTAGGGCTAGGACTACCTAATCTTATGCAGTATGTAGGGCTAGGAGCACCTAATCTTACACACTATGTAAGGTTAGGACTACCTAATCTTATCCAGTATTTAGGGTAGGACTACCTAGTCTTCTAGTATGTAGGACTAGGACTACCAAATCTTTCACATTATATAGGGTTAGGACTACCTAACCTTATGCATTATGTAGGGCTAGGACTACCTAATCTTGTGCGGTATGTAGGGCTAGGACTACCTAATCTCACACAATATGTAGGGCTAGGACTATGTAATCTTAAGCAGTACGTAGGGCTAAGACTACCTAATCTTCCTCATTATGTAGAGATAGCACTACCTATTTTTATGCAGTATGTACGGCTAGGACTACCAATTCTTATGCAGTATTTAGGATTAGGACTACCTAATCTTATGCAGTATGTCGGGCTAGTACTCCCTAATCTTAGGCAGTATGTAGGGATAGGACAAACTAATCTTATGCAGTATTAAGGGGTAGGACTACCTAATCTAACGCAGTATGTAGGGCTAAGACTACCTAATCTTATGCATCATGTAACGAACAAATAGGTAAAATGATATTTAGAAATTGACCCCTTCGGGGGCCTTCTACCCTCCCATCTCTCCAATGATTTATATCTTTTTTGCAGAATTCTTGAGTAAAAAAGTTGGGAGGAATTTTTTTTTTTGTCTTGTAAAATGTGCAACATCCTAATAAATTATTGTGAATTGCATTTACTATATAATGATAGGCATGCATGTTTCAGATTCTGCATCTTTTTAGAAACTGTTTCCCAATGAAAATATTATTATTATTATTATTATTATTATTATTATTATATGTGTGCAAGCAGGGCATAGTTATCAACTGACCATGATTATTATTTCCTCATATCCGTGGTCTATTCCTTGTAAAAGCTGTGGTTGTGATCTGTTCCTTGTAAATGCTGTGGCTGTGATCTGTTCCTTGTAAAAGCTGTGGCTGCGATCTGTTCCTTGTAAATACTGTGGCTGTGATCTGTTCCTTGTAAATACTGTGGCTGTTATCTGTTCCTTGTAAAAGTTGTGGCTGTGATCTGTTCCTTGTAAATACTGTGGCTGTGATCTGTTCCTTGTAAAAGCTGTGGCTGTGATCTGTTCCTTGTAAAAGCTGTGGCTGTGATCTGTTCCTTGTAAATACTGTGGCTTACTGGTAAAGTGTAGTGGACTGTAGTTGTTAAATAATAGCAAACCTGAGTTTCAGACTTCACACTTCATATGTCTACATACCATGCATTTATGCAAATTCATAAAAATGTATGTTAAGGAGTCCCATCATTTAGAAACAGCCTGGTACCCAAGGTACACTTAATCAGTAACAACATGCATAATAACATAAGCCTGAAGATGTCCCCTAATTTCACAGATAAGCCACACACAGAGGTGTAGATGAGATATAGACATCATTGTAGAACTATACTTCAACAGTTATGTGAGTTTTAGCATTAGCCTGCAAATGTTCCCACAGCTACATAACTGAGCTACAGCTACATAACTGAGCCACAGCCCCATATGTATGTAGGTAAGTGCATGTCTGGCATTTCTCCAGTGAAACAACCTATATACAGTAGGTAGCACTGTTCTGAATAACTCCTAAACAAGAGCTTAAAATTACAGATTGAAAAATGTCTCTAAGTCAGATACTTCTGCACCATTAGGACATCCCTGCTTAAACCCTCTTTCACTTTGATAGAAATCTTCATGGTGGCTTGGTTATTGGTCATCATACTAATACTTGCACTGCTTAGCAAATTGGAGACTTCCAGTGGCCTCAGTGTGATCCGGAGGCTGCACAAACTAGGAACACTCTGCACAGTGGACTCACACAGAATCCCAATAACTGGTGGCTAAACTGTCTGTGTACAAGAAAGACCATGAACCTGCTATAGTTAGCATACCAGGCATGCATTCTCTGTGGGACATTACAGCCTTCCCCAGAATTATCATGAAATATAAGACGATGTCCTCTGATTCATACTCCAGCCATGATTTCTGAATTTCGAGCATTGCATTCTAGTGCTGCTGTTAAGTGTGCTGCAGGTGCATAAGTAAGCAGCATGCAGGATCACTCATGTGCAGCATGCTGGTGGTGTGCACTGAATATTACATGCGCGTCATGGTGGTGTGCACTGAATCTTACATCCATGTCATGGCACTTGTGCATGTCACCAAAATGTAGTGATCCATAGATATATGTGGATTCACACTTCATTTTAGAATATATGTACAACACAGGCTACTATATACTTGCAGCTTAAGCAGATGTATCACCATTAGGTTCATAGGTTCATAGGCTGGTACTAGGCTATTGGCCCTAGGGCCTATACAAGCCTAGCCATAACAATTTCCTGGCTATTTCTTACCACACTATTTACTTCCCTGGACCCCTGTCAAGTAGGGCAACTGACATGATCCCCGGGGTGAATTTCCTTTCTCCCATCCAATCATCAAGGTTCCTTTAGAAGAGAGCCAAAGAAGCACACTGCTTGACATGTATGGGCAGTCTATTCCAGAGTCTGGGGAGTCTCTGGGACAGGAACCTATCCCTCCAGCATGTTTTGTTTATTTTGATGACAAGGTTTAGATCCCTGGAGTGTGTGGCTCTGAGGGATTGGGATTTCTTTAAGTGTAGCATGTCCAACAGCTCTGGGTTTGACATGGCCTTGTATTTTAAGCAGAGATCACCTCTGAGTAGAAGATATGCAACAGAGTATAGCTGGAGGTTTTTAAGGCGTTCAGTGTAGGGCATCTGCTTTAGGCCTATTATTCTTTTAGTGAGGTATTTCTGTGACCCTTCCAGTTGTTGCAGATGTCTTGAGAGGTACATACCAAACGGGGTGTTGTATTCTATAATGGGTCTAAAGAGGGATGAGTACAGTGGGACAATGACCTCCTTTTTTTCTGAATGAAAAGCCCTTAGTAATAAGATATGCCACATAGAAGGATTTCCTGACTGTTGTGGCGATGTGGTTATCGAAGGTGAGACCACTGTCCACCTGTGTCCCTAAGTCTCTTATCACACTTTCAGTGTTTAGTGTACTGCCACCTATGTGGTAATTCATGGGTACATGTTTTTTCCCAAAGGGGGATAACTATACATTTCTTGGCATTGAGCTTGAGCCCATGGCTCTGGAACCAAGCATTTGTTTCTGTAAGGCCCTTTTGTAGAGTATCCACATCATCAGGGGATTCAATAATGGCTCCCAGTTTGCAGTAATCTGAAACTTTGTTAGCCAGAGTCTCTTAGTGTTAGCCTGTACTTCAGGGAAGTAGATGCCAAACAAGAGCGGTCCCAGGAGTGAACCCTGAAGTACTCCACTTGTCACTTGTCTATAGCTGGATTTGAAGTCTGCTACTTTTACAGTGTGGGTTCTGTCAGTAAGCCAGTTGGCAACCCATCAAGTGATGTAGGGATTAATGCCCAGCTTAATAAGTCTATCTATGATTCCAGAGTGGGGGATGGTGTCAAAGGCCTTGGCGAGGTCCAGATAGGCTTTGTGGACCACCTTACCCTCATCCACAGCTCTGGAGAATGATTTGAAGAAGTCAATCAGGTTCAGGAGACAGGACCGGACTTCACAAACCCAAACTGGGTGGCTTCCAGTGTTTGAAGGTTGCCAATGCCTTTGTTTTTAAGTTCCATAATAATACATTCCATATCCTTGCAGATCAGGCTCATCAGACTGATGAGGCGGTAGTTCACGGGATTCAAGGTGGATCCCCCCTTGTGGAGTGGGATAATGGTAGCTGTGCACCACTCAGTGAGCACGAAGCCTGAGATGAGGCTATGATTAAACATGACACTTAGGAGAGGTGCCAGTTCATTTTGTAGTTCATGTAGTACACAGCCCGGGATGTCATCTGGTCCCATGGATGCTGTATTCTTAGCTTTGGAGGGTGCATTTTTTACCTGTGTGGCCATTATTACCAGAATTTGGCAATCTTCCGGTATTGAGATGGACCATTTAGAGGGTGTGAGGGGGGTGAAGTTGGTACTGAACTGATCTGCCAGGATATTGGCAATATCCTTGGGATCAGTATATTTAATGCCATTCTGTTGTAGCTGAGAGCAGATCTGAGCATTGCCATTTAGATTCTTGACATTGTTAAAGAATGCCTTGTGGTTGTCTTTGGAATCTTTGGCAATTTTATTTTTGTAACTAGCTTCGGAGGATTTTATGAGGGATCTCAGTTTCTTACTGAGGCTGGTAAGGAAGTTTTTTGCAACCTGGGATTTTCCTCTTTTCTGCAACAGTTTCTTCCTTTTGTTATAAAGTTTGTTTATGGCAGGGGACCACCAGATTGGCTTCCCTTTTTTGGAGGACAGCATCTTTGTTCTATTTGGGATGGCACGATTCATGCATGAGTGGATGTTCTCGTACAGTGCCTTAGTGTAGGATTCAGCAGTCAAACTTTCAGTTCCCGTCTGCATGGGTGTCATGAAGTTTGTCGCTTCTGACTTGAGTAGCATGAAGTTGGCTATGGAGAAGTTTTTTATGGAGGTTTCCTTACTAGGGGTGGTGGTGGGATACGAATGTTAAGGGTGATTAGCTTATGGTCAGACCTGACCGATGAGGGGGTGTGACCATAGGTGTGGAGCATCGATTTCCCCTGTTGGTAATGACCAGGTCTAGGATATTGGAGCCCCTGGTGGGACTATGGATTAGTTGATCCAGGGCATTGGAATTTATGAATTCCAAGAACTGTTGGGCAAAATTGTTGATACATGAGTAGTTTTCCCAGTTAATGGCAGGGTGGTTGAAATCACCCAGTATTAGGGTGTTTGGTTGTATCTTAATATTTTCCAGTATGTTTAGAAAGGTGTAGTGAGAATCATGGGGCATGGTGGGGGATCTGTAGCAAGCTACAATTTGGATTGCAGTCTTACCTAGTGTTAGTTGCACCTGGAGAATTTCAAACGCATTGTGTTGGGCAACTAGCCTAGTGGTGTGAATATCCTTGGTGAATATGGACACTTCACCTTTAGTGTTTTGGTCCTTGTTTGGTGGCCAAAAAGTGTGATAAGAGTTGCAGCCTGGTATTGCAGGGTGCTCTCTGGAGCCTTGAACCAGGTCTCAGTTACTGCACAGATATCAATGTTCTCCATTTTTAGGAGTGCCTCAAGAGAGTGCATTTTGAGGTTTAGACTTCTAGCATTGAGTAGCATTACCTTCAGAATTTGCATGCTTGTACATGTTACGGTGGTAGTTTTGTCCTTTGAACTTTGCCTAAAAAAGGCAGTATAGGGGTGGCAAGAGCCTTAGCCAGTAACCTGAACCCCAGGGGTGACAGGTGCAGACCATCTCTGGCAAAGCATTGTGGACTGTCGATCATGTCGTCCCAGGCAGACAGATACTGGATCCCTTTTGAATGACACCAGAAGCTTAGCCAATTGAAGTCAATCATTTTGTCCTTATATTGTGGTATCATTCTGGGCGAAGGAAGGATGCTACTCAGGGCAAGGGTCATACCTGCCTGGGCCACATGATCCGAGAGCTCTTCCATGTCTCTTTTCATGTAGTCCAGGTAGGTACATCTCATGTCATTCACCCAAACATGGTCAATGACAGAGTGATATTTGTGCTTGTTGTGGAGTGACTTGAGTGCATGCATTATGTGGTGGATCCTGGCACCCGACAGGCAGCTGACTGTAATTTTCTCCTTGATCAGCCTGGTGAGTGAGACATCAGTGTGCCTGACTATAGCGTCACCTATGACTAAAGTGTTAGGTACATTGTCTTGCCTTAGGGGCTGTTGCTGGGTGGCACACTGGTGTTGTGAGCTATGTGACACTTTGGCTGTGATTGGTGTTTGTTTGCATTTCAGCTTCGGAGGTCCTTGTTGCTTGGGCAGGTTACAGTAAAAGGCCTCTGCATATGTGGATTTAATGTTACTATGTGTGGATGTTGGTGGTGTGGGTTTAGAAGGGCAATGTTAACACAAAAAACACTGGTAATGCCTAAGTAAAACCACCACGACTTTATTAGCATTAACTGATTAGAAGAGCAATGTGTTGCTTGAGGTGTAGTCTGGATGTTAACCTTCTCCTTTTGACTGTCTAGCACAATCTTGGGTGGAGAGAGCTTTGCTTCCAGTTTAGCTATGTAAGTGCATCTCTCACATGTTGTAGTGTTGGGTGGTAGGAGGAGAGGGTTGTCTGTGTACATGAGGCAATTGCTGCATTGCCCCAGTATGCCCAGATTCACCAGGTGGACAGGAAAAATCACAGAAAGCTAACCCTTGGACATGCCTGGTTTTGTGCTTTTTTTTTGTAAAGTATAGGAGCTGTTTTTCCTTGCCTTAGCAAGGTACTTTGCAATCATAGGCTGTTTAGTGCCTACGATTAATTTCTCCTTATTAACAAGGAGAGTTGAGTGCTTGTATCAGTTTAAGGCTTTCCAGCAGGAATTACAGCAAGTGCTAGTCACAGGGATGCTTAAAGGTAAGATGAAAAAAAATGGTTCATCCTAAACCCTGCAGTGTGCACCAGATAAGTTAGATGTGAAAGTAGGTAACTTAAGTCTTACCTGTCTAAAAAGTTAAGTTTTAGTGGAGTCACTATTTTTAAAACAGCAAGATAGATTGAAATACAAAACTGCAAAAAGAAAAAAGGGGGAGCAGCAGCATCTCCAGCACAGAAGTTTGAAGGATCTTTCTGGTGTCAGAGTGCCAGGACCTTAACACATACAGTGCTATCACTGCAGCGCCATTATAGGTTCATAGGTTCATACTAGGCTATCTGCCCTAGGGCATTTATAAGCCTAGCCAGAGTGGGTTTGGCTTTCGCCACCCATTTTAAATTAATTTTGCTATGCCCTTTTTCGAGGTTAGTATACTGTGCCTCTGTCTAACAGTGACACAGAAGTGATACCTGGGGTAAACCTATGATCTCCCATCCACTCATCAAGATTCCTCTTGAAGAGAGTCAATGAGGGACTCTGCCTAACCTGGACTGGGATTTTATTCCAGAGTGAAGGGAGCCTCTGGGTTATGAATCTATCCCTCCAGCATGTCCTATTTATTTCAGTGCTGAGGTTCAAGTCTCTCGAGCGCGTGGCTCGATGGGATTTGGATTTTCTGAGGTGCAGCATGTCCATTAATTCCGGGTTGGACATGGCTTTATACGTCAGGCACAGATCGCCTCTAAGCAGGCGGTATGCCACTGAGAAGAGATGGAGTTTATTTAACCGGGCAGCATATGGCATCTGTTTGAGCCCTTTGATCCTCTTGGTGAGGTACTTTTGGGGTCTTTCCAATTGCTGCAGGTGTCTGGTAAGGTACATCCCAAAAGGGGCATTGTACTCAATTATGGGCCTGATGAGGGATGAGTAAAGAGGCACGATGACCTCCCCTGATCTAGATGTGAATCCCTTCATGATTAGGTGGGCTATATGAAATGTTTTTCTAACCACTTTGGCCACGTGGTTGTCAAATGAGAGATTGCTATCAACTTGGGTCCCCAGGTCCCTAATTACTTCTGCTGTACTTAATGGATTACCACCTATGTGGTAATATGTGGGCACTTTGTTTTTGCCAAAGGGGATGACTATACACTTTTTGGCATTTTGCTTGTCTGTTTCTATGAGGCCCTTTTGTAGGATGCTTGTGTCGGCTGGAGAGTCGATTATGGCGCCCAGTTTGCAGTCATCTGCGAACTTGGTCAGCCACAGTCCTTCTGTGTTGGCCTGTACCTCCGAGAAATATATACCGAACAAGAGAGGTCCCAGGACTGAGCCTTGTGAGACACCACTTGTAACTGGTTTGGAGTCTGACATGGCTCCAGCAATTCTAACCGTGTGGGTTCTGTCCTTGAGCCAGTTTGCAACCCATCTAGTGACATAGGGGTTTATATTTAAGCTGGTGAGCTTATCTATAATGCCCGAGTGGGGTATAGTATCGAAGGGTTTTGCGAGGTCCAGGTAGGCTGTGTAGACTACCTTCCCCTCGTCAATGGCCTTGATGACTGTTTCAAAGAAATCAACCAGGTTTAAGAGGCAGGATCTGCCCTTAACAAAGCCGAACTGGGTAGGATCCAGTGTCTATAGGTGTCTATAGGTCCCCAATATCTTTATTTATGAGGTCCATGATGATCCTTTCCATAGCTTTGCAGACCAAACTAGTCAGGCTTATGGGGCGATAGTTTCCAGGATCCGTTGAGGCACCATCTTAGTGGAGAGGGACCACTGTTGCTGTATGCCAATCTTTGGGTACATATCCTGTAGTAAGGCTGAGATTGAACAGTAGTTTTATGTTTGGGTTTAGCTCTTCTTGGAGTTCATGTAGGACGCAGCCCTGGACACCATCGGTCCCATTGATGCTGTGTTTTTAGCTTTGGAGAGGGCAGCTCTTACCTGAGCATCTGATATGTCAGGGGGGCAGCACTCTGCTGGGATAGATATTTGCCCTTTTGGTGGGGGGGGGGAGTTTGTGCTGAACCAGTCAGCTATGATGTTGGCAATGTCTGTGGGTTCGGTGTATTTTTTGCCATTTTGGACTAATTCTGAGCATATCTGGGAATTCCCACCCAGGTTCCTAACATAACTAAAGAAAGCCTTGTGATTTTCCTTAGTGTCCTGTGCAATTTTTCTCTCGAAGCTGGCCTTGGATGATTTTATGAGTGCCCGTAGTTTTTTGCTAATACTGATCAGAGATGCCTTCCCTTTTTGGGATTTTGCTCTATCATGTAGTAGCTTCCTCCTTCTATTGTATATTTTGTTTATGGCTGGGGTCCACCAGACAGGACGTCTGCCTTTGGAGGATTGGGTCTTAGTTTTATTTGGGATTGCATGATCCATGCATTCCTGAAGGTGTTCATAGAATGCGTTTATAAAGGATTCTGCAGTCTGGGCCGTATTTTCCACAGGCCCGGGGGCTTTGAAGGATTCCGCCTCGGTTTTGAGGAGTGTGAAATTTGCTTTAGAGAAGTTTTTCACTGTGGTTTTCAGGGCAGGGGGTGGAGTCGGGATGTGAATATCCAGTGAGATTAGTTTATGGTCTGATCTTACCAGTGAGGGA
>NC_056727.1:75072286-75227286 GCF_019279795.1 Protopterus annectens | reverse complement strand
TAGAGATAATGTAAGCTCTAGTGTACATTGCATGTATATAGTGATAATGTACTAAGCCATTCCAATAGTCTTGCTGCACAGTCACACCGACTATTTGGATATCAGTAATATTACACAATTAAATCAGTCACTCTTTGGGAAGGGCCTTAGAGTAGCTTATAAGTAAGGATCCTATTGGCAGTGATTACTACCTTATAGCCTGGACAGAAGGGGCATAGCTAGTGAACCTGTGCCAGCCTTCCCCAGGAGTGTCTGTGTGGTTGTATATAAATCATATCTTAAAGTGTATGTGTGTCAGCTACTTGGCAGGGACATGAAACACTGGTTGGACAGAGAGAGTGCTAAGAGGACTTGTCTTGGGACCCTGGCTAAGGACCACACTCTATAGCTGTGCCAATGGGGAGTCTTACTGGGTATCTGGAGAGAAAGGGAGAAACCAGCCCCAGACTGACTGTGATATCTGTGTTCTCTTAAGTGAAATTGTACTTTACTGTGTGCGTATTTGTTATCCTTCCTAATGTGGATGCTCCTAACTGGTGTTAGTGGTGAGGATTGAGGCTCCTTGATTACTGGGCCAGTGCAGTGGCATCACATATTAATTGGTTGGCAGTGGTGGGATATCCACATCACATATTAATCGGTTGGCAATTGGCTTGTAGTGGTGTGGATAGTGAAATTCTGTAGCTTGTGTACAGTGATCACTGAAGGTTTTTTGTACTCAGCCATGCAGTGAATATTCAGAGTTCAGATAACAACTGCTTTATTTCTTTTGTTAGCTTAGTTAGTCAGGGATAGGAGGCAAGCATGTCAGCAGATGAGTATGGCAAGCTGACAAAGACCCAGTTGGCTGAGGTGTGCCAGGCTAAGGGACTGGTGCATGGAAACCTGACTAAGGCAGACATGATTGCAGCTATGGTCACAGCAGCATCAGAAAACAGCAATCAGGAGGGCAATCAGACTGGCCATGGAGATGTACAACACTCAAAGAATGGACAGCTCAATATTTCTGCAGAGGACTTAAAAATGCATCTGGAGCTAAAGAGACTTGACTTGGAGGCCAGGGATTTGGAAACAGAAGCAGCAGAGAGATTGTAACATCTACAGACTGAGGAGAATGAGAAACTGTTATGCCTGGAACCTGAGGAGAAGAAAGGCAGAGGCAGCACAAAACAGAGATGCTGACTCTTCAACAGAGTCATAGAGGTAATGGGGAAGGGAGTAACTAGACCCAAGAAGCACAAAAGTTCAGTACATTTCTTCCGCAGTTTACAGAAGGGATAATTTTGATAGTTTAATTCATAAGTTTGAGAGGGTATGTAAACATTATGATGTTGACCAAAGGCTCTGGGTACGGTTCCTGACCCCCTTACTCCATGGTAAAGCTGTCTATTTTGTTCAAAATGTCTGACCATGATTTCTTAAATTATTCAGCTGTTAAGAATTGTTTGTTAGGAAATTTTAAGCTAACACCTGAAGCTTATAGGAAAAAAGTTGTGTGAGCATAGATGCAAGGCAGATGAAAGTGTGTGTGAATATGTTGCTGAACTGAGCACCCATTTTCATAGATTGGTGAGTGGATGTCAGGTCACCACATTTGAAGGGGCGGCAAACCTTTTGGTGAGGGAACAAGCCCTTAGCACTTTGCCTAAGGACATGAGGATCTGGTTAGCTGATAGACAATCTGCTACTTCAGATGAACTTGTGAAGAAGGGAGACCTATACCTAGCAAGCAGGGCATCTCTGCACAGACAGGAAAGGGAGCCCCAGTACTGCTCATGGGTCTAAAGGAGCCCATGGTGGGTAGCCCAGACTGCCCCAACAGAATCTGCCTGTAGGAGGGGAAGCCACTAGTCCAGGTGCATGTCCAGGACCTAGAGATAAATGTTCTGAATGCAACCAGTGGGGCCATGTGGCATGCAGATGTCCATGGAGGCAAGGTGAGGAACAAAAATTGAGAGAGCCAGTAAGTGGGAAAGACAAAATGCCAATAGTAGGTTGTCTCAAGACAACAAGGGTGCCAAACTACCATCCTGTAGATGTCCAGATAGGGAGGGATTTGGATGAGGCAGTACCATGTACTTATGCAGTTACATATAGTCAGGCTAGAAAACAAGCATGTGGGTCTGGTGGTCTGGGGAGACCCAGACAGACTGCATACTTGCAGCCAGGACTGGTAAGGTCATTACTTCAGGGAGGGAGCTACTCTGTAGCAGTGAGACTGAAGGTGAGCCACAGCTGCTTGTGGGTAATTATGTTGCCTTGGACAGAGTGACTGCAAAAGTAGAGGTGAGTAGTAGTACCCAGGCTGACAGTGAGGCACCACTGTCAGGGGATGCCAGACTTCTTGTGGAAGGAAAGCTGGGAGGGGTTACAAAGAGAGAGATTTGAGACAGGCTCAGCTCTCAGACCTTACATTACAATGTCTGAGGTAAGTAGCTAGTGAGGCACTTGATTCTCAAGGGAAGGGGGAATCTGTATACTGGGACAAAGGGTTAGGGTATAAAAACTGGACCCCTGAGGGAGGGATAGAAGGTGAGAGAATACAGCAGTTAGTAGTGCCTAGAGCCTACCATATGGCACTTGTAGCCGTAGATCATGATATTCCCTTTGCAGGTCATATAGGCATAAAACCTCATCATAAAAGGGTTCTCATGCAGGAAAAAAGAGGTAATTGTTCCCCTCTACTCGACACTCATCAGACCCATTATAGAGTACAATGCCCCTTTTGGAATGTACCTCACAAGACATCTGCAGCAGCTGGAAAGGCCACAGAAGTACCTCACAAAGAGGATTACTGGCCTCAAACAAATGCCCTACACTGACCGCCTCAAAAAACTCCAGATTTACACCGTAGCATATCACCTACTCCGAAGTGATCTCTGCCTAACATATAAAGCTATGTCAAACCCAGAGCTGTTGGACATGCTACATCTAAAGAAATCCCAATCCCTCCAAGCTACATGCTCTAGGGACCTAAACCTTGGCACCACAATAAACAAGACATGCTGGAGGGATAGATTCCTGTCCCAGTGACTTCCCATACTCTGGAACAGGCTACCCATCTATGACAAGCAAAGTTCTTCATTAGCACTCTTCAAGAAAAATCTTGATGAGTGGATGGGAAATAGGAAATACACCCCGGGGATCACTTCTGTGTCTCTGCTCGACAGTGGCACAAGAAAATAACTTTCTTGGGTGGCGTAAGCCAAGGAACCTTGTTGGCTAGGCTCATGTAGGCCCTTGGGCCGATAGCCTAGTACCTACCTATGAACCTATAAAACATACAAAGAGACATATTATGCAGAATTTCTATTGGTCTGGAATTTCCAGAGATGTAACAGGGTACTGCAGGATCTGTGAGCAATGCCAAAAAGTAGGCAAGGCAGGAGACAAGGTGAACGCTCCTTTGATGCATTTGCCTGTGACTGAGGATCCATTTCAGAGGGTAGCTATGGACATTGTGGGGCCTCTGAGTACCCCCAAGTTCCATAGAGGTTTTAGATTATGCTGCAAGATACCCTGAGGAGTGGCTTTGTCATCCATTGAGGCAGAAAAGGTGGCAAATGTTTTGATAGAGATTTTCAGCAGGGTAGGTTTCTCAATAGAAATACTGACTGACTGAAGTGCCAGTTTCATGTCAGATCTGCTGGCCTATCTGTGGAAGTACTGTGTAGGTGAAGCACCTGAAGACCACCCCCTGCCATCTCCAGACTAATGGTCTTGTTGAGAGGTTAAACTCTACAATCAAGACCACATCACGGGCATTTGCAGACCAGTTTAAGAGGGAGTGGGACAAATATTTGCCCCATCTGTTGTTTTCTTACAGAGAGGTTCCCCAGGAATCCACATGTTTTTCACCCTTTGAGTTGTTGTATGGGCACAGGGTAAGGTGACCTCTAGATTTAATTTGAGATGGGTGGGAAGGTGAGTATGAATCTCATAAGGAGTCTGTTGTGGCATATGTCCTAAACCTCAGGACAAGGCTCAGGGAACTCATGGGCTTGGTCCAGGAGAACCTGGTAGAAGCCCAACAACAGAAAAAGGTATGGTATGACAGGAATACTCGAGCTAGAGAGCATGCTGAAAGGCAGCAGGTAATGGTTCTCATTCCTGTCAGACACAACAAGCTGCAAGCAGCGTGGGAGGGACCCTACAAGGTGGTAAGAAAGGTAAGTGATGTTAACTACATGGAAGAACTGCTAGGCAGGAGGCAGGAACACAAATTGTACCATGTTAACATGATGAAACCTTACCATGATAGGGAGGCCCTTGTGCTGAGCATTTGTAGTGGATTGCAGGAGGATTCTGAAGGAGATCTGGTGACGGATCTCCTCTGTGAGGCTCAGACTGACACCTCAGTGGAATGGATAGCAGTGTCCCAGCAGCTATCTCCTACCCAGGTTTTAGAAATCCGAGCAATGTTACAGGAGTTTGGAGACGTGTTCATTGTGAAACCGAGGTGCTCCCACCTTGTGCAGCACCAGGTAGATACATGACCCCAAAGACCTATTAGGCAGGCCCCTTATAGGGTGCCTGAGAGAGTCAGACACATTCTGAGGGAGGAAATACAGGAGATGTTGGGACTAGGGGTAATTCAAGGGTCTAACAGTCCCTGGGCCTCCCCAGTGGTGCTGGTGCCAAAGAAGGATGGTAGCACCAGGTTCTGTGTGAACTACAGGAAATTAAATAGTCACACAGAGTCAAATGCTTACCCCATGCCTAGGACAGATGAGGCTCTAGATCAGCTGGGTGGGGATAAGTATATTACAATCATCGATCTTACCAAAGGTTACTGGCAGGTGCCCTTGACTTCCAGTGCTAGCCAGAGGTCAGCCTTTGTGACTTCTTTTGGTTTGTATGAGTTCAGAAAGATGCCCTTTGGGATGAAAATGCCCCAGTGACTTTCCAGAGGCTGGTAGATCATATCCTAGAAGAAGCAGGAGGGTTTGCCCTTGCTTACATAGATGATATTGCCATCTACAACCATTCTTGGCAAGAGCACCTTCAACATGTCATGGAGATGCTGGGCAGATTACAGAGGGCAGGGTTGACCATTAAACCAAGCAAATGTCAGGTGGGTATGGCAGAAATCTCCTACCTGGGACATAGAGTGGAGAATGGTAAGATCAGGCCAGAACCTGCCAAAGTGGAAGCCATTCAGGCATGGCACATACCTGTTACCAAAAAGCAGGTGAGGGCATTCTTAGGGACAGCAAGGTACTACAGAAAGTTTGTCCCCTTTATAGTACTATAGCTGCTTTCCTCACAGACCTGACAAGGAAGAACAGGCCAGATAAGGTAGTGTGGACCCCAACATGTGAGCAGGCATTCCAAAAGCTTAAAGAAGCTTTGGGAGGACCCGCTGTGTTAGCCAGTCCAGATTACAGCAAATAATTTGTTGTGCAGATGGATGCTTCAAACCATGGGGTGGGGCTGTACATGGCCAGATTTATTCAGAGGGAGAAGAGCACCCAGTGGTTTATCTCAGTCATAGGCTCCAACCTAGTGAGGACTGCTATGCAGCTGTAGAAAAGGAATGTCTAGCCATAGTGTGGGCACTGCAGAAACTTCAGCCTTATCTGTATAGAAGAAAATTGACTGTAGTTACAGATCACAATCCCTTAACATGGTTACACCAAGCCAGCCAGAAAATTGCCAAGTTGCTAAGATGGAACCTAGGGTTCAACACATATGATATGTCACTGTAGCACCACAGTAGGATTAGGAATGTCAAAGCAGATGGGCTCTCAAGACAGGGAATGGGGTAAGGCATACTCAGATAGACCTAACCCTCTCAAGCAATGTTTCTCAATGGTCACTTGAAAAACTAGCTTGTCTTCTCTGGGCGGAAGATATGTGAAGGCTGCCAGCGCTTAGCTAGATAGAATTTTGTAGAAAATTCTGTCATTTGTAAATATTAATATAAGCCACAGGCTTGTTCTTTTATATGTAAGAAAATTGTATTAAATGTTAAATGTCAAAAATGTAACAACAGTGCACTCTGCTGGAAGAGAGTTTATAAATCAAACATTGTATGACTGTTTGATCTCAAACTTGGAGTAGTGATGTCTGGACCAGGAGATTCTTTCTGTTGTTTTGAGACCAGAGTTAGTTGCTAGATTTTACATAGATAATGTCTTTAATTGCTGTGGTTTCCTGACCAGGTGCAAGATCAAAGCTATGGTAAACTCTGAGTTTCTATTAGCCTGGGAACCAGATAAGAATGATGTGATCTAAAATGATTCAGCAGTGATGTATTATCAATTTAAAAGGCTGTCTCAGAGAGAGAGAGAGAGAGTATTTTGGAGTGTGTCTAAAGTTGACAACAACTCACCAGCCCTCTGATTTTTCTCTATATGTAAATGTATTTTGAACTGTGATTGTTCTTAGGAAATATAAAAAATAATAAGTTTAATCTAGCTGTTTTCTATATTTATGTCAGAACTATTCTACAGTATTATTTTAAGCGTTTTCCTGAGATGTCTGAACTCTTCACTAGCACTGTGTAGTAAGAAGTATTATCTTGTGTTTTTATTATTTATTATTAAATATTTTTAAACCATTCAACTGTGGTTGTTTTGTTTAGAGATAATTTAAGCTCCAAAGTACATTGCATGTATATAGTTATACTGTAAAAAGCCACTCCAATAGTCTTGGTGCTCAGTCACACTTACTATTTGGATATCAGTAGTATTGCTCAGTGAAACTGGTCACCCTTTGGGAAGGGCCTTAGGTTAGCTGATAAGTAAGGGTCCTGGTGGCAGTGATTGCTACCTTATAGCCTGGACAGAAGGGGCATAGCTAGTGAACCTGTGCCAGCTTTCCCCAGGAGTGTCTGTGTGGTTGTATATAAATCATATTTGAAAGTGTGTGTGTTTGTGTGTGTGTGTGTGTGTGTGTGTGTGTGTGTGTGTGTGTGTGTGTGTGTGTGTGTGTGTGTGTGTGTGTGTGACTGTGTGTTAGCTACTTGGGCAAGGACACAAAGCACTGGTTGGAAAGAGAGAGAGTGCTAGGAGGACTTGGCTTCGGACTCTGGCTAAGGAACCCACTCTATAACTTTGCCAGTGGGGAGTCTTATTGTTGATCTGGAGAGAAAGGGAGAAACCAGCCACAGACTGACCGTGATCTCTGCATGCTCTTAAGGGAAATTGTAGTTTACTGCATATGTATTTGTTATCCTTCCCAATGTGGACACCCCTCACTGGTGTTAGTGGTGTGGATTGAGTACTGGGCCTGTGCATGGGCGTCACACCAGCGTTGATCAGCTTTCCTGTCAATCAAGTTAAGCAGGCAGGAAAAGCTGTTGATTTTATTACCACTCAGCCAGTTTAGCCAGAGTTTCATATATATATATATATATATATATATATATATATATATATGTGTGTGTGTGTGTGTGTGTGTGTGTGTGTGTGTGTAAAATCTACAGACAGATATAGATATAGCTATAAATATAGACAAATAGGTTTCAATACTTCTGTTCACCTGTTTATTTTATTGCAGCCAGATTTTGAGGAGAGTATAGTTAATGGTAAAAAATATAAAACTGTACTATAGAGAAACAGTAGTAGATTGACTATAGCACAATTAGGTCTATGTCCCTTTCTTTAGCTGGGCAACCTTTGGGCACAGAAGGCTTTAGGAGGTACATGCCATATAGAATCTGAATGACACAATTATAAGATTGTATTGAATAACTGGGTACATGTTTTAGTACTTTCATTGTTTTGATTATGTTATATAATCTTAAATGAGATTATTTGATATATTAGTGAGAGGGGCAGCCAGCTGTTTTTTTCTGCCCAGAGTCATTCCTCAATTTGGCAACCACCACCCCCCACAACTTCACGTAAAGTTCTTTTCTCATTTTAAATTGCAACAAGCTCCTTGCTATAAACTAGCAAACAGCTACTACTGTCCATACCAGATGCAGAAGTATGCATTGAAGACTAAATGGGATATCACACCACCCAAACTACACCACTGATTTTTGTTCATAGAGCTAATTGTCAGATGTATGTATTATGTGAACAATGTTTATTTGCTCTTTTAATGTTGCTTTTTAATTATTTATCTAATCCTAAAATATCACTGTTGTAGCTGCAGTTACTGCTTTACTGAATTTATTGGGGCTGTTGTGAGGCAGCCTGTTTATATTAACTCTTTCACACCTAACCTGAGTGGAATTTCACACATCCTGACACCTGGAGATTTCCTGCCTGGGCAACTTTCACCTGAGCTAAAATTCTGAGAATGCAGTTTTCCAGCCTATCTGTAAACAAATGCATGTATCTCAAAAACTATAACAGTTACAAAGAAAAGTTAAAATGCAAAAGTTATTCAGCACACAATCCTTTTCACAATGGTGATATAGGTTCATAGGTTGATACTAGGCTATCTGCCCTAGGGCATTTATAAGCCTAGCCAGAGTGTGTTTGGCTTTCGCCACCCTTTTAGATTAGTTGACTGTGCCTCTGTATAGTAGGTCACATAAGGTAGCCCTTTTAAGGTTAGTTTACTGTACCTCTGTCAAGCAGGGACACAGAAGAGATCCCAGGGGTAAACTTACGATCTCCCATCCATTCGTCAAGATTTCTCTTGAAGAGGGCCAGTGAGGGGCTCTGCTTAACATGGATTGGGATTTTGTTCCAGAGTGAGGGGAGCCTCTCGGATATGAATCTGTCCCTCCAGCATGTCCTATTTATTTCTGTGCTGAGGTTCAAGTCCCTGGATGTAGCTCTAAGGGATTTGGATTTCCTGAGGTGAAGCATGTCCATTAATTCTGGGTTGGACATGGCCTTATATGTCAGACACAGATCGCATCTGAGTAGGCGGTACCCAACTGAGTAGAGCTGGAGTTTCTTTAGCCGAACTGCATAGGGCATCTGTTTGAGCCCCTTGATCCTCTTGGTGAGATACTTTTGGGGTCTTTCCAGTTGCTGCAGGTGTTGGGTAAGGTACATCCCAAATGGGGCATTGTATTCAATTATGGGTCTGATAAGTGATGAGTAGAGGGGCACAATGACCTCTCTTGATCTAGATGTGAACCCTTTCGTGATAAGGTGGAATATATAGAAGGTCTTTCTAACCACTTTGGCAACGTGATTGTCAAAGGAGAGATTGCTATCTACTTGGGTCCCCAAGTCCTTAATTACTTCTTCCATACTTAATGGATTACCACCTATGTGGTAATTTGTGGGCACTTTGTTTTTCCCAAAGGTCATGACTATGCACTTTTTGGCATTTAGCTTTAGGCCATGGCTCTGGCACCAGTTATCCGTCTCTGTGAGACCCTTTTGGAGGATGCCTGTGTCAGCCAGAGAGTTGATTATGGCACCCAGTTTGCAGTCATCTGTGAATTTGGTCAGCCATAGTCCACCCGTGTTAGCCTGTACCTCGGAGAAATATATACCGAACAAGAGAGGTCCCAGGACTGAGCCTTGTGGGACGCCACTTGTAACTTGTTTAGAGTCTGACATGGCACCTGCTATTCTGACCATGTGGGTTCTATCCCTGAGCCAGTTTGCAACCCATCTTGTGACATAGGGGTTGATATTTAAGCTGGTGAGCTTATTTATGATGCCCGAGTGGGGTATTGTGTCGAAGGCTTTTGTGAGGTCCAGGTAGGCTGTGTGGACTACCTTCCCTTCATCTATGGCTTTGGTAACTGTTTCAAAGAAGTTGACCAGGTTCAAGAGGCAAGATCTGCCCTTAACAAAGCCGAATTGGGTAGGATCCAGTGTCTGGAGGTTCCCAATGTCTTTGTTTATGATTTCCATGATGATACGCTCCATAGCTTTGCAGACCAGGCTAATCAGGCTTATAGGGCGATAGTTTCTGGGGTCTGTTGTGGCACCACCTTTGTGGAGTGGCACCACTGTTGCTGTACACCATTCCTTGGGTACATATCCTGTAGTAAGGCTGAGATTGAACAGTGACTTTATATGAGGGTTTAGTTCTTCTTGGAGCTCGTGTAAGACGCAGCCTGGGACAACGTCTGGTCCCATTGATGCTGTGTTTTTTGCTTTGCAGCTCTCACCTGTGCATCTGTGATCTCAGGAAGGCTACATTCTGTTGGGATAGACATTTGCTCTTTTGGGGGGAAGGGGGGGGGGTTTGCACTGAACCTTTCTGCCAGGATGTTGGCAATGTCTGTGGGTTCAGTGTATTTTTTGTCATTTTGCACTAACTCAGAGCATGTCTGGGAGTTGCCTCCCAGGTTTCTGACATAACTAAAGAAGGCCTTGTGATTATCTTTAGTGTCTTGTGCAATTTTTCTTTCGAAGCTGGCCTTAGATGATTTTATGAGGGATCATAGTTTCTTGCTAGTACTGATCAGAGTAATGTCAGCTCGACATAATGTTAACTTTATGCTTGCCAAGAAATTCAATAATATGTAAATAGAATTATTGAATGTATGCAAACAAGTTTAAAGTTTGAAGTTTGACCATAAGTGGTGGACCCTGACTATCAGTGTGACTTTTGTTCACACAGATGTGCTCTTTATTTTGCTGCAGTGCAGATTTATAGATATCACTTCATTTTGATACATTTGCAAACTAATGAATACTATGCACAATTGCAATTTTAATTGGCAAATAAATGTAAATATCTGCAAAGCAGTGCTAGTCGGACACTAACTATTAGTGCAAACTTTTTTCAGCATTATGTACGCTTTCAGTTGAGACCATGAAAAACCATATAAATACCCTTTAGTTTATGTTATTAAAATAATTATTAATATATGACATATACGTAATAAAATTTCTGGAAAATAACCCCAATATTCTATGGTATGAAGAACCACAGCTTGTCTGAATAGGCGTACCTGATCTCTGTGGTGTCTGGGTATGTGAAATGCTATTCTACAATGTACCCAGGTGAACAGTGCCTGAGGTCTTTAAAGAAATATGATTATTAATGAAAATACGCATATTGTATAAATAAACGAGTATATTGGCAGCAGGCAGACAGCAGGTATGAGACACACTTTTTGCAGCATAATGTAGGATTTCATTTGTTGCCATGGGCATTGTAGTGGTTTATACATCCATTTACACATGCAGTACAATAAGGAGAGAGTGTCGATTAATAGGTAGGAACTAAGCAATCTGTCTGCAGACCATTATATGCCTGATCAATAACCCTTATTCAAAGGTTCCATCCAGCCTCAAGGGGGGCAATACAAGATAGGCTAGGGGAGAATCTGAAGTTGATCTATGCCTTATTTATCTGTTGATGAAGGTATAGTTGATTTGACTATGTATTTGAAGAACCATTTGTTCTGTGAAAAAATGGAAATCAAAGAGGCTAGACACAGATCCCCATGGAGGAAATACAAGAAAATGATCTGAGAGAAAGGGCTGTCAGTCTGTTCTGATGACTTAAGATGAGTAAGGGAATTATTATTATTTTTTTAAACAAATACATGCCAAAGGAGATATTATGCTCAATAACGGGTATGATGAGATACCAGTAGGAAGGAATTAAGACTCCGTTGGATTCAGAAGAAATGACTTTCAGAAATTAGATGAGCCAGACAGTTGGCTTTCTGAACTATTGTGGAGAATTGATGGTCAAACAATAGGGAATATCTACAAAAGTGCCTGCATTCCTTACAGTAGTTTCTGATCTTGGGGTGTGTCACGGATGTGGTATGGGCAAATGCAGAAGTGTATGAAGTAGTTTTAGTAGGTGCTTGTGGTTACCTATATATAATCAGTGCTGAAGTGGTTTCTATATGATCGCTGACTTTGATTACGTGTGCACGGTATTTTCACTTTCTTCACATTTCTGCATAGTCGTGTGACTGTGAAGTTGGAGTGTGGGGGCAATGCTCTCACCATGGAGGGTGTAGCAGAAGCAGTGAGTTAACCCCTGTAAAAAACTCTTTTGAAAACTTTTCCATTAGGTGCTTTTGACTGCATCATGTTGCAGTTACTTTGATTTCAATTAAATGGTGTTTCAGTTAAGTGGGTTGTCAACCATTTTGAGAGTGGTGTCTTCATACAAAATTGTCATTCTGTTATTTTTTCTGTAATCATGCAAGACACACAGACACACACACACACACACACACACACACACACACACACACACACACACACACACACACACACACACACACACACACACACACACACACACACACACACACACACACACAGTCATACCAATACATGTATGTATTGGAACAATGTATATGGAGTCTAGCATTTGGCTTAGAGGATAAGGGAGCTGTTTCCCACTATCAAGTGGTGCAAGGTTGGATTCCCTCAGCTTCCTTTGCCTAAACATGGGACTTTGAGCAAGTCACTTAAGCAGGCCAAGCCTGAAAAAGGTCCATTGAGATCAGTGGTCGATCCCAGAAAACAAATGCAAATAAATATGTGCATTGTGTTTATATCCACTTACACACATGCCTTGGAATGATTAGGGTTGTGCTCAGAGAGCTAACAGATTCATAGATTGTTACTAGGCTAAAAACCCAGGGGGCTTTTCTTAGCCTAACCACATTTTATTTAAAGATTAATGATATCCTGTATCCAAATAGGACATTGAGGGTCAGATGTGTATAAGCTATCTCTGTCCATAAGATACATGGGTGCTATGGCCGTTGTAAATTTCTTATTCCTTATCCGCATCCACTAGTCTTGGTTTTGCTTAAACTAGGTAATAGATAGACTCAGCTTCACATGGATGGGAAGCATATTCTATAGGAGGGGCAGTCTCTGCGACATATATCTGTCTCTCCAGCATGTTCCGGTTAAGTCACAGACAAAATTCGGGTCCTTAGACTTTGCATCTCTGATACTGTTTGACTTAAAAATATGCAGGAGATTCATAAGTGTGCAGTTTGCAGATGCCTTGTAAGCCAGACATAGATTACCCATTAGCAATCTATAGGAGACTGAGTAGAGTCAAAGGGTTTTAAGGTGTTCTGCTTAAGGCAATTTTGTTACTCCTTGTATTCTTTTTGTAAGTAACCTCTGAGGTCACTCTAGTTGCTGCATATGCCTGGTCAATTACATACCAAACAAAGCATTGTACTCTGTGATTGGTCTGATAAAGGCAGAGTACAATGGATAATGACCTCTTTGGACCTAGATGCCATTGCTAAGTTCTGCAACATAAAAGGATTTCCTCACCATTGTGGCCAAATGGAGGCCGAAGGTAAAGCTACTTACTGTCTACAGTCGTATCCAAATCCCTAACCACTGGTTCAACACTTAGGGGTGTATTGTCAACAAAGCAATTAGCCCGGATGGTTGACTTCTCAAAGGGTGTAATTATGCATTTTTTTGGACTGGGTTTAAGACCATGGCTTTGGCACCATTTGTTAGTCAGAGAGAGGCCTTCTTGGAGAATGATACTGCTTGCAGGGCAGTCAGTGATATCCCCCCAGTTTGCAATCATCTGAAAACGTACTCAGTCAAAGACCTTCAGCATTTGTTTCCATTTCAGAGAAATAGATGCCAACAAAACAGCGGGCCCAGAACCAAGACCTGGGGAACTCTGCTAGTGATTGGCCTCTTGGTGGAGGTGGCCTCACCTATTTTGATCTCCTGGGGCCTATCAGTAAGTCAGTTGGCTATCCAGTGGGTAATAAAAGGGTTTAAATCTAAATTAATGAGCATGTCTATAATACCTGAGTGGGGTATTGTATCAAAAGCCTTGGCCAAGATGAGGTAAGCTGTGTGCATAGTCTTGCCTTCATCCAGTGCTTGGTGATCTTCTCAAAAAAGTTCACCAGATCTAATAGGCATGGCTGTCCTTTAACAAAGTCAAACTGTAATGGGCTCAGCATTTGCAGCTTACATATGTCCTCATTTCTCATGTCTATGATGATTCTTTCCATGCCCTTACATAGGAGGCTGTTAAGACTTATGGGCCTGTAGGTACGTGAATCAGTGGTTGGACCTCCTTTGTGGAGGGGAATGACTGTAGCCATCTTCAATTCATTGGCACAAATCTGCACTGCAGTATTAAGTATCCTGGGCTATTGTCAGAGCCCATCAAAGCACTGTTTTTGGTTTTGGAAAGTGCATCTGTGACCTTTTCCCTACTAATGTTTTGGGGTATTGTGAGTATCATAGAAATTACTCTTTTCCTGAGGTGCAACAATTTGGAGTCACAACAGATATTTGAGAAGTTCAGAGTGTCTCCCCTCTTGAGGTGTCCATTGCAAGGGCAAGGACTTGTACTATTTGAAATACTTAGGATTTTAGTGCAAATAAGAAAAAGCAGTCTAATTCCAAAATAGTAGTTTCTCAGATTATTTGTCCTACTTCAGTATATAGTGGATTTAAAGTATTAACTTTATATGTTAAATTTTCAAAATGCTGGGAATATCAGTATCATATCTCACAAATCTAATATGGAGACCTTTCTCTGCATGGATTGTACGAACAAAGCCATATATAAGTAAAAAAAAAAAGTATTCCCATTTTTGTTTTTTATCACTTAAGTACCATTTTGGCTAACAGGCTGAAATCACAGCTTATGTGACGCATGTGGCATCAGTAGATCCCAATATATATACCCACATTTCCGTGTAAAAATCTAATTCTGCTGCCCTTCCCCAATTATGTTGTAGTCTGCAGATGCCTTTTCAAATGTCAAGTACCAGATATTGCAATGGCATAATATAGGTGATTCATTTGGTCACAAAGCTCACATTGCAAACTGAACCACTTTGACTGGAAATCACTAAAATATGTATCTCATCTCCCAGCCTCTCTTGGTGGTCAAAATATAACTTAAAATGCACCACATTAAAATTGTAAGTGATAACAGTGGTACATATTGTTAGTGAAACACACCATAAGCTCTCACACTGCTGAGTATGACTGCATTATAACACGCAAGTGCACATGTAGACAGATGAACACATACTCACCTACACACACGCAAAGTCAGACACACACACATATGCGCACACACATATACACACACACGTACACACACATACATCTACGCTCAAGCATATGCACACACACACACACACACATATATATATATATATGTGTGTGTGTGTGTGCTTTTGTGTGTGTGTGTGTGTGTGTGTGTGTGTGTGTGTGTGTGTGTGTGTGTGTGAGTAAATATATGAACACAAATGCATATGCACATGGACATATGCCCACTCATGCATGCACCCACAGATGCACACTCATGCATGCACTCACATATATTCATTTGCACATAAACTCACAAATACACCTGACCAAAACCTGCAAGGGATTAGTACTATTTAGCATTTCAGTCTATCAATGTGCTAATGAAATGAAGATATAGAAGAAAACTGAAACACTCACAGTAAACATGGCAACACAGAGAGAAGGTACTGACATCTGAAAGAAGCATACTAGCTGGAAACTGGCAAAACAAGTATTGTAAGTGTCATACATATGTCTGTAAATAATACTGTCAGTGATGAATGCTAATTCAAATGAGTATAATAGTGCTAATTAGACAGATGAAATAATATATCTCTATGGAAAAAGTTTTAAATATGTTTTAACAGTAGGGCAATGTGTTTTGAAAGGATTCACAGACCAGGCAATAACTATTTACGCAGTAGATGTTAAGAAAGCTGGGGCTCTGATTGTGTTCCTGAAACAGGAGAAGAAGTACCCTTTTCATGAAAATGATAAACAAACAAGAAAAAAGCTGCTACTTATAGAATGCCACATATGAAAATATTTAACATGCAGAGGGTTTAAGTATACATTTGAACAAAGCTTACCATTTAATTAATGAAATACTAGTATTAATAACAAAAATGATGACTCAGCAAGTATGGAACTGTATAGACTACAATTGAGATGATTTTCCAAGGCTAACTGAGTTATACATACCCTACAGATTCTATTTAATATGCATTGGTAGCCTTCCGTATTAGGGAAAAAAATATCTCATACAAGCCAAGAGGGAGATTTTGTCTTTTTATTTGAAATGAGTAGCTAGAGCCATTCTTTTAATGCTGTTACTCTGGTTCACTTCTTTGTCATTTTAAAATAAGAACCTTTAACAGTTGATGAACTAAGCCATGTCATAAATAGTTCCACTAATTAAATAAAGCAGTGGTTATTTAATTGGCTAAAAACCTATTTTACACAGTAGCATGAACTGTATGCAAATTCTCAGAAGAGAAAATAACTTGAGGTAAAGATGGTGACTGTTTTTGAAGGCATCACTAGCATTAATGTCATGAGTGAAGCACCCATTAGTGACAACTGCACAGACCTTTCAATAGAAAATTGTCCTGCACTACCTTTTAAGTATGAAATGCTAATTTCCAATTCAGAGTTTTTGAATTGGAGGACTGCATTTTGCATGGGATTTTGTTTAATTTTCTGCTGAAAAAAGGCATTTGAAACACAACTGCCTACAGCCAACTGTCAACAAAAATCAACGGTAATAGCACCCAGGCTGTCACTGATTTATGTGGTGATGTGGTAATCTTCTCATTTTAGCCGGATCTTTCTTTTTCATAGAGAATAGCTGGATGTCTTGCGAGACACTTATGAATATCGGGAGGTATTATTAGGGTGATAATGGGACAGGATTAAAGAAGTCTTCGCTAGTTCAAAGTGTCAGTTATAGAAAGATAGACAGGACAGAAAGAGAGACAGTACTCTGAACTCTTCCTCATTCGGCATTCATAAGACTCAGGTAACCAAGCAGAGAATTATTCCATAATGCTTTGTGAAAGGCTAAGAGTAAACTGGATAGTAAGGTTATGCTGTCCGGTCCATAACAGTTACATATATCAGTCTCACTGTCAAAAGGTAAACTGACTGATAGTGAATTAATAATAAGGACGTAATGGGAAAAGAAGACTTTAAGGCATTGCTATCTCTTTTACAGAAGAAACAGCTATAGTGGAAACTGCAGTGTCTAGCAAAGCATAGAGAAATCTAAGAAGGGAAAATGAGAGAGGCAGGGGTTTTGACAAAATACCACCAAGAAATTTGTGGTACTATATGCAGCACTCAAAACAACCAGTTATTTAAGTAAATTAAAAAAAATATATATATATATATATATAGATATAGATATATGTGTGTGTGTGTGTGTGTGTGTGTGTGTGTGTGTGTTATATACATTTATACATATATACATATATAGAGAGAGGCAGTGAGAGATGATACATAGATAGATAGGCAGATAGATATTTTATTTATTTTACTTTTGTTTACCAGTTTTGATGACTGGATTTCGGTCAAAAACCCCTTTTCAGCAGAGGCCCACTGAGAAAAAAATACAACATATTACAAACATTTTGACACAGAGATTCATTAATATACATGAACAGACTTAAGTAAAATGCATTAAGAATTACACATGCATTGCTAATTATACTGCATTTAAATGAAGAAATGGCAGCTGTTACACTATAAAATATACTTATGCATTTGTATATGTTGAACACACTGAGTATTTGAAGAGTGTTTTAGTGGGTTTGTTAAACAGATGCTAGATATTGTGATTACTGCTTAGCAATTCAAAGAAATTGACATGATGGAGGAAAGTACAGTAGGTAATGCAGAAAATGTTAAAATTTTAGTTAAAAGGTAGGGTATAAAACAGGTTTATAGATAATTATATATATGGCTATCATAAGCTTTATATTGGAAGTATGGAGTTGGGTGTGAGCAATGTCATAAAACTATTTATATGACTGGGAGATGTTAGTAAAATATTCAGGTATTAGTGAAGACAGGTTATGGGGCATAGATGGATAAGGAGAGAGAAAGAGATGGGAAAGTAGATAGACAGACTCACAGATAGATAGAAAGAAATATATTGGTTTCAGGCAACATAACTCGGCCTTGTTAACAAATACTATGGTTCCGTATTTAGTCTAGAAATATCTGTTATATACTGCAGTTAAGATACTTGGGCACAATACATAACAATTTCTAATTACATTTTATGCCTGATGATACCATTTAGTTATCTCACAAATCATAACTTGCGTAAAATTTAGAGCTCTTAGTTGCATAAACAATCAATAATTCCATACAGCAAGCAATGAAGCAAACCATTATCTGTACAATTCCAAACTATAAACAATATTCTTGAATTCAGGGCCAGATATTCCTATTTTTAGAACCCTTCACTGACTTGTATTTAGAGAAGTATAAGACTCTTTAAAGTGCCTTGTACCATTAGTTAGCTTCCTCTTGTTTTCTAGGATGGCAGTGGAGGACCACATGCTGTCTGTTGTGGTACTGTTTCAGAAGATGGGTGCTTAGGAGGGCAGTGGCAAAATAGAGGATTATGAGCAGGTCACCAATCATAGCCCACTTATTATGTGTTCTCAAAATGAATGCCAATACATTTACCTGGAAAGCAAAGCTTAAGAGGTGAATCTTGGCATTCATGTCTAGGACACATAATTAAGGACATGAGCAGAGATCCAGTCATAAATGTCTGAAGTACATTGAGCTTCATTTGCTCCATGTACTACTAGTTACAGTGAAAAATGCAAATGTGTTGCTCATTTTCAAAGCCATAAAGCACTTAGCCACTTAGCTAATGCTGTCAGAAAGGCAATGTAACACACAGTCCCATGCATTTACACTCACCTTCAATGCCTCTGAAATGTCCAGATTTTCACAGAATTCCAGATCGTTGCCTCATATCTGTAGTCTATTCCTCATAAAGTCTGTCTTTTTCAGACAAATTACTGAAGACTAAAGACACTAAATAATGACATACATTTACTTTTCAGACTTTGTATCTTTTAGAAAATGCAGGCAAACACATAACCTGTTATTCCAGCAATGTTCTAAGTTTAACTGGAAGTCAGGATATGTTACTATTGCCCAGCAGGTGGAAACAAATCTTTTATTCTACCTCCATCTTAGCTGGTCAGTACTGGCAGATTTTTCTGCCTAGTGAGGAACCCGACCTCAATGACTTCAGCAGGGGGTGCTTAACATTTATTAAGGTTGGGTCTCGTACCACCCTTGTGCTTCAATGATTTGCCTTTTCCCTTATATAGGAGTGTAATCACCCTGCTCCATGCACTACAATAGTGTCATGTTCATCTTTATTGCTTAATATCTACAAACGGGCAAAAAAAAATAATACCGTGATATCAAATAATGATGTATTGCTATAAGAAATTCAAACGTAGAACTGCTAAATGAAGAAATGTCATGCTGGCACAAAAAAAAAAAAAATAAATAAATAAAAAAAAAAAAAAAAAAAGGAAGCAATGGGAAATAGATGGATCAGCATAAATTATACAGTTAGTTATGCTTCCATGTTAACACACCCCATCCATCAGTACTGCCTGCTGATGTTCTGAAAGGTAAAGTAACTCTAAAACCTTTATTTAGTGAATTCTTAATTGGATGATTATTTCATTGATTAAATGCATGCAATTAAGTGTATGCTTACTAGCACAAAGATGCACTCCGAAAAGGCTTTTCTGAAAGCCAAGGTGCCATACAAGTGTTACTTGCTCTTAATGGTATTAGAGTTTGAAGTTTTGCTGTTAACTCTTACTGCAGAAGTTATTTTTTTAATACATCAGTTTGTGTACTAAACTGAGTGAATTCATCTGGCCTGGAACTTGTGGTGTGAGGTCTAACTCTAAAATGTGTTAATCATTCATCTGAATTTCAGCAAAGCATTTGTAATAGTGTTGCATAAAGGAATACAGGGACAGGTTGTTAACATAGAAACATATTCACAGGTGATACAGAATAATGTATATTGTAATAAAAATGTATCAATTAATAAACTTTGGTTTTGGTGAGATGCCTGCTAAAGTAAATCCTTGTTACTGTTTGTATTTAATGTACATCTTTCTTTATCTTCATATGTACAGCCCACCTAGTGCCTATGTCACAATGTGAAACTGTCCCAGTAGCTGTTTTGTTGTTAAAAACAACATCATAAACATGCACGTAATAAATATTTGAGATGGGTCTAGTTTAGAAAAGTAAAATTCATAAGCAAGCACAATAAATAATTGAAAAGGACCTTATTTAGTAAAGTTCAAACTGAAATGGTTGACAATGAGGAAAAAGACATAGTCACATTGTGACATAAGAGAAGATACTTATGTTGAAGTTAATAAAGATCCGGGTGCTATGTGCTATGTTTCTTACTATGGGATCTATCTAGTTTAATATATAAGTTTATCATCAGATTTCAATCATAACCAATATATTTGAGATATGGATACGAAAATTCACATTGAGGAGATTGGCATCCATGTTGAGAATATATAGTAAGTTATGATCTATGAGACACAATCATAATTCTTTCTAGTGTTTGGAACTTTATCTGCTCCAGCTACAACCAGATAATGAGAAAAAAAAAGGAAAGAAAAAGTCTAAGCCAAGTGTTAAGTGTTTTTGAAAGCTTTTAAAAGCTGGTATAGCACTTTAGTGATTGTGTTCTTTGAAGATCAAATTGCTTTAAAAGCTGCTGGATGCTTCACTCTATCTCAGTTTTTGTTTTTACAAGTATTGTTGAAGAAAACATCTAACAGCTTTTAAAGCTATTTTGCCTTCTGCCACTGCTCTTTTCTGGCTCTCACTCTCTGCTGTCAGTCTACTCATTAGACCCAGTCTATACAGTGCTAAGGGGTGCTTAACAAAAGGTTGTTCAGCACCATTCTGACATTAGAAAGGTGATTAAGAACTTATTTTTGTTGGAGCATAATAATAATAATAATATATATATTATAAAGAAAATACATTTTTCCTTACATCCATGCTGCCATCATTGGCTTGCACATTCATGCCTATTGTGGTTCACAGGTAGTCATGCAAGTGCATGGTACTGGAAGTTGCTCATAATACAGCCTTGGGCAGGTCCACAAATAAATATAAGTCTGAATCAGGAACAATCACTCGAAAAAAGTTCATTAACATGATAACAACACTAAAAGCCTTGGAACTTCACAATAAAAAACAGCTGTGATCATTAGTGTGCTCATTGCACTATGGAAGCTCAATAATATGCAACATGTGGAGTGTTTAAACATTGTGGAAGCAGAAACTCTGTCAATTATACAACCAGTCAGGAGAGGCAAGCAATTAGGGATTGCTATTATTTCTAGTTATTTATTTATTTATTTTTTAACATGTAGTGTAGTGGCCTGTTGTTTGCTGAACTACCCTAAACCATGCTGGAGTAGAGCAATGAGCCACCAGGTGTAGCAGGAGATGGTACAGACCCTTACTGCTTTTGTCACATGCTTCATCTTTGATGGATACCAAGAGGTCTGGTGGATAACCTCCGTGGATATACATATCTAAACGCTTTCCAATCTCCACCAAAAATACTGCATCATCTGATATCATCCAAGCGAGTCAGACTAGTTTTCCCTTGACAATTATTCTTTTTTTTTAAATTTGGGATGCCAACTGTCATAGTGAAGATAAGAATTAAAAAACAAGTTTTCTTACGTAAAATGTTGGAGCTAAAGCAACCCTTTGAATAATCTTTTAAAACTAGGACATCAAGCAATGCCATCTTGTCCTTGTCAAAGTCATGCATGAATTTAAGAAATGGGGTGCTATTGTTGATGTACATTAGCAAACCATTCAATTTCATCAAACAATCAGTCCAAATGATAAATATGTCATCCAGACACCTAATATAAAATGACCAACTGTCAGCAAATGTACTATTGAACACAAATTGCTTCTCCCAATATGCAATGAATAGGTTGGCAAAGCACGGGGCACATGAGGCACCCATTGTCACTCCACTCATTTGTTTGAACAGTTGTCCTTTAAAATACAGAAAGTTGTTGCTCAGGACTAATTCCGCAAGTCGGTTAGCCATGTTGATGTCATTGTTGTTCAAAAGCCCTATGTCAAAGAGCATACTTTCCATCAAATCAAGTCCCTCCTTGTGTGGAATGACAGAATAAAGGTCTTGTACATCTATTGTGACAAGAATACAATCTGGTACAAATTGTAAATCTGCTAATCTGGATAATAAACCCCAGGAATCTTTACAGATATGGGTAATACAACTGGTGGATGGCTGCTGAAGTAAATTATCCACATATTTAACAGTGTAAAAAGTTTTGCTCCTGCCTGCATCCACAGTCAGTCTCAGTGTTGGGTTTCAGATGTCTTTATGAATTTTTGGTATACCGAATATGCCTGCCACCACTGGGTGTTCATTGGATAGGTATTCATAGGCACTTTTGTCAATTTGTTCTGCATTACCATGTCGTATAAACAACTGTCAGCTTTAGAATAAGCAATATTAAGTTCATTTTTTGATACCTGTGTGTACCTGTCAGTAAAAAGGAGCTTGACCATCTTATTGTTATAATTAACAGCGCAGTGATGCAGCAGTTAATGCTGTCGCCTCACAGCAAGAGGTTCTCCGGTTCGATTCTTGGCTGGGGTGCCTTCTGTTTGGAGTTTGCATGTTCTCCCTGCATTTGCGTGGGTTTCCTCTGGGTACTCCAGTTTCCTCCCACATTCTAAAGACATGCTTCTGGAGCATTTCTCCCCGGGCCTCCACTGAAAACAGGATCTGTGGAACCTAGTCGGACTTTCCCGGTCAACAAATGTTAAATAAATAAAAATAAAAAATAAAATAAATTAACGACATCCATGATGACAATGCCCCCTCCTTTATCAGGTTTCATTATTCTGATTGTTTTGTTGTTTCAAAGATCACTAAAAGGTTTGCTTCTTTCTTTGATATCATCATTGGAGTCACTGAACTGTGAATTATCATCTTAGGTATGTGAATGACTGAATGATATGGGTACTCCATTAGGATCCCCTCCATCTGTATTGTTATGGGGGTATTTGTGGTGATTGGTTCTTTTCTTTTGGACTTATTTATGGCTTCTGGTTGAGGTTCTGGGTCTTCCACCAATAACCTGGTCTCATAAATTCAATTTGAAATAGGCAATTTGGCTCATCTTCTGGAGAAAATCAATCAACAACTTAATGGAAGCACTGGTTACCCTTAAGGTATTTCTTCTCAGCTAACTCAGTGTTCTGGGGCTCTTTCTGCCTGGTCTAACCAGCTTAGAGCAGGAGGGAACATAAGGGAACCATCCAACTTATTGATTTTCATACTTGGAAAGGTGATATTTTTGATTTTTCTTCTACCATATCGATATCTATAAAATGTGGTCCCTAACCATGAAATTATTGGGCAGCGTACCTTCGCAGAACAACTTAAGTTATTTGAAGAAAAATTGCTAACCTTTAAGAAAGTTCAACTAGACAATGCGTATTTACATGAGAATTTAAAGAGGGGTCTTATTCCCAAGGGTCTTCATTTGTGGCAGTACCCTAATGGGGTATATCTCAATTCTGACTTTCACAAAGCCCTTCTTAATATTTTTAATAAGGCAGGTACGGACATCATTCACCTCATAATACATGAAAATGAGATGAAGTTGGATAAACTTTCTCAGGATCTTGACATTATTAATGGTAGTCTTACATCTGATGCCTTATCTGAGGATTATTCCATAAATTATAACAATTTATTCAAGAAAATAGATATTTGTTGTACCATTCAAAATAGGAAAAACAGAAAACTGCAAAGCACTTCTGAAGCATTTGCAAAGGGAACACCATATCCCCCACCCCTAGTGTCTCACTACAAAACCAGCCAATCAGGACAGTGCATTCAGATGATGGACAGGGCAATATTATAAATTCAGGTGAGCATGACATCGTGATTCAACAGGAAGTAGTTTCAGACACAGACCAGTCTCTAAGGCATTCTGAAAGACTGAAACAGAAAGAAGGAAGGCACAATGGACATTTATAGCAAGAATTCAACTCTGGGGATAGAAATTCAAACTTTGAACATTTAGGAGCTCGCCCAAAAACTGCTGGGACTTACTTTAGACATAAAAATAATGAAAATAACAAAAAGAACCCACGGTCAAAAAACCTCAAAGGGAAGAAAGACACCAGGAAGAGGAGCGTTTATCAAAGCAGGTAGGTATACCAGGACTTGTAGAGCAGACTTATTGCTACAGTAACACTGACTTTCATTCCACCATGGGTTTTTTTTGATGAACAAACCTCTGTAAATCATTGTGTGATTTTTACTGGCAGTAACGATGCTGCAGTGGGTAATGGTAATGCTTGCAGCCGTGAAATTCCTGATTGTGAGAATAATTCTGATAAGAAGCATGTTGGTTGTCCTGTTTTGAATGAGACATCCCCAAGTCTTATGTTTGGTAATAATACTGCAGATTACACTGAAAGTTGTTTTATAGAAAATGTTAATGACAATAATGTAAATAAGTCAGAATGTTTCTTTACACACAATATGAGTGCTGGTAACTTTAGTACTAAAAAGGATGGGGATGATTTTTTGAATGCCGACTCTGACAACAATTTTTTTGATTCAGCAGATACTAATGTAGCAAACATGGGATTTCAAAGAGGTTACACTGACATAAACAGCACAATTTGTTTTGATTGTTTTAAAACTAATGGTAATGATTTTACTGATGTTAATAATTGTTCTGATGGGACAATATCAGATTTGCACTACGATACACAACACATATTGGTTACTACTTCATATTTGGTAGACTCTATTTGGAATGATTCAGTTACATCATTTTTCAACAAGTAAGTTACCAGTGTCAAGTGTAATAACTTCAGTCATCCTGGTCAGAGAATTCTGGAACTGACATAACTGCCCCATTATTAAATGCACCCCAAATCATGAAAACAATTGTACTATGTCTGCTGTTATAACTGACAGTGGGGGTAGTGTATTAGAGGGGTTGGAAGATATTACTGCACACAACGTTTTAGATAGGTTTGACAATTCTTGTACTTTTAATGACAGAAGAGCCAGCATTGAAGGGGCTGGAACTGTGTCTCCTTATAATCAACCTATTCTCTCTCCTTCCTTTTCTACCCCCCCCCCCCCACACCAACACAGATGGAGGGTATCCTAATGGGGTACCCATATCATTTATTCATTCACCTCCCTTAGATGATAATTCACAGTTCTGTGAATCCAATGATGGAAATCTACTTTTGAATTGCTTCAGGCCTTTTAGTGTGACTGAGGGGAACAACAGTCATCAAAATATAGAATCCATTAACCTTGAACTAGTTGTTGGTGAATCATGGTTTTTAGTAGTAGCGGATAGAAATAGCAGTACGGTGGAAGATGTCATAGGACCCAGTTGCATCCAAAATTCTACTAAAGATTTTTCATATATAATTTTTCTAGTGTCAACATCTCAACAGAGCATGCAAATGTTCTGAGTAAGGATTTGAGTTTTGTACCAGGCAGAAAATTCAATTTAGCTGAAACACCCATACATTTAAAATTATTTACTCGTAAATTAAATTTAGCCCTTTGGTTTAAGTTGGCAGTTACTAACACTAGGGCTCACTTGAATACAGGTTTCAAGAAAAACAGTTCTTTGAACCTGGCCTTGAATAATGGGTTAGTATTGTTCGAAAAATGTTCTGAAAGGGAAATTCGAAAACCTTGTTTAATGCCCCCAATACTCTAATGTAAATGATAAAGTTAACCTATCAGAGAATGAATCAAAACGTTTTAGTGATCTTTGAAACAACAAAACAATCAGAATAATGAAACCCAATAAAGGAGGGGGCATTGTCATCATGGCTGTTGAGGATTATAACAATAAGATGTTTAAGCTCCTTTTTACTGACAGGTATACACAGGTATCAAAAAATGAACTTAATATTGCTTATTCTAAAATTGATGTTTGTTTATACAACATGGTCATGCAGGGACAAATTGACAAAAGTGCCTATGAATACTTATCCAATGAACACCCAGTGGTGGCAGTATATTCGGTATACCGAAAATTCATAAAGACATCCGAAACCCACCACTGAGACCGATTGTGGATGCAGGCAGGAGCAAAACCTTTTTACATAGCTAAATATGTAGATAATTTACTTCAGTCATCCACCAGTTGTATTACCCATATCTGTAAAGATTCATGGGATTTTTTATCCAGATTAGCAAATTTAAAACCCACCACTGAGACCGATTGTGGATGCAGGCAGGAGCAAAACATTTTTACATAGCTAAATATGTAGATAATTTACTTCAGTCATCCACCAGTTGTATTACCCATATCTGTAAAGATTCATGGGATTTTTTATCCAGATTAGCAAATTTACAATTCGTACTGGATTGTATACTTGTCACAATAGCAAGATCTTTATTCGGTCATTTCACACAAGGAGGGACTTGATTGGGTGGAAATTATGCTCTTTGATATAGGGCTGCTGAACAACAATGACACCAACATGGTTATCACACTCGCAGAATTAGTCCTGATCAACAACTTTCTGTATTTTGAAGGACAACTATTCAAACAAATTAGTGGAGTGGCAATGGGTGCATGTGCCCTGAGCTTTGCCAACCTATTCATGCCTTATTGGGAGAAGTAATTTGTGTTCAATAGTAGAGTTGCTGACAGATGGTCATTTTATATTAGGTACCTTGATGACTTCTTTATCATTTGGACTGATTCTTTCATGAAATTAAATGATTTTCTAATATACACCAACAATAGCACCCCCTTTTTTAAATTCACCAACAACTTCGACAAGGACAAGATGGCATTTCTTGAAGTCCTAGTTTCTAAAGATTATTCAAAGGGTTGCTTTAGCTCCACCATTTTTCATAAGAACATTTTTTCTAATTCTTTTCTTCACTACGACAGTTGGCATCCCAAATTTCAAAAAAGAGCAGTTGTCGATGGACAACTAGTCCAACTTGCTTGGATGATATTGGATGATGCGTTAATTTTTGGTGGAAAGTGAAAAACTTTTGGATATGTTTAGTTTCTGTACCATTCCCTGTTACCAATCTTTGATAACTCCTGTCATTCCTTATCCTCAGTATGGCCATTGACCTCTGGTGATAATAATTCAGGTAGGTCGTACGAACAAGCCTTGATTGTTACTTTTTCTTTAAACGCTTACCACATTGTTGATGCGATTAATCAGTTTTGGCCTATTGTTATTTCCATCAACAATGGTAATGTAATGTTTGGTTCCAAACCTAAGATAGTATTTAGGAAAGACAAATGTTTTAAAAGTTTACTGGAAAGGAATTTCGGTAAACTTAGTACCAACAGACCAAAAGGTATGTTCAAATGTAACCACTGTAACTACTGTCAACATATACTCTGTTGTGAGTCTTTTTCATCAAAGGCAAGAAATTTGAGGTGAAAAAATATTTTAATTGTTCATCCAGGGGAGTGGTTTATGGTGCACTTTGCCAACGGTGTAAAACCTTTCACATTGGCAAGACTGGTGGAACTTAAAAGATACAACATATGAACATCTCAAGGAAATCAAGAAAGGGAAAACAATTAATGCACTGTACAAACATACTTCTGCCTATCCTGGTCACCTTTTTAAATTTGTGGTGATTAATTTCTTGGAACCAGAGCCAAGGGGCTTTTACGCTGACAAATATCTTCTCAAAAAAGAGCTCATATGGATTCTTGTGTGTGCTGTCCTTACCCCCCTGGTTTGAATGAATGTTGTTCTATTACACCTATATTAAAGCTAAAAGTCTTGAGGGCTGATTATGTCATGTTACTCATACATTTGTCACTGTAACGCTGATTTTTTTGCCATTTCTGTTCTCAACATTATTTTTGTTTTTATTGTTACACTCATGGTAATTTTTTATGCAATTTTAATTGATATTCACAGCAATTCTTGTTGAAGTTTTATAATCAATGTGTTTACTGAACTAAAGTTGACTCGTGAATGTTTGATCACATGTTGATCACATGATGTATAAGGATTATTTATGGTTGGAGATCACCATGTCAAGCAGTTCTGAAGAAGTCTTTGCTAAAGACAAAAGTGCTTGACAGCATTTGATCTGTTTTTGCTGTCAATAAATTGGGTTTGCGGTTTGGACCTTGGTTTGTGTGGTTCCTGGGCCTCAACCTTCACTACTTGAATACAGACATTCCTGATGTTGGGGGACTGTTTGGGGACAATAATAATGGCAGTCATATGCTGGCACAGTCAGAGTCAAGGTGGTAGTGCTAAATTTGGGTAATGTGATGGCCAACATGGATAATGTGATGGCCATATCCCATTCCCCATGCACATACACAGCTTTCTACCCTCAGACAAAGGGTGCCACAGCAGGACAAGATGTTGCCAGCACAGCAGCAGTGGGAATGCCTTGTATCTTTTGTATCTCTGTTGGTGTTTCAGTTATTGCATGTGTCTGGACAGATATATGCCAAAGGAGCATTTTTTTAATGATTTGCCCAATGATGGCTAAGAAAAGTTGGACAATAACATCCTTAGATATATACACAGTCCCTTTGTTTATAAGCCGGGGTATGTGGTTTTACAAAGTATACAATAATGCATTTTTTTTGGCATTTAGTTTCAGACCATAATTTTAATGATTTGCCCAATGATGGCTAAGAAAAGTTGCACAATAACATCCTTAGATAGATGCACAGTCCCTTTGTTTATAAGCTGGGGTATGTGGTTTTACAAAGTATACAATAATGCATTTTTTTTGGCATTTAGTTTCAGACCATGATTTTGACAGCAGTCATTTATTTCAATGACTGCTGCTGGCTTACAGTCATCTGCAAACTTAGTTAGTCAGAGCCCTTTGGTATTGTTTTTTTACCTCAGCAAAGTAGATGTCAAACATGAGAGGTCCCAGACCAGAACCCTGGGAGGCACCACTGGTGACTTGTCTCTTTATGGAGGTATCTTTCCTTATTTGGATTATCTGCATCCTATCTGTTAGCCATTTGGCAAACTAGCAGGTGAAATAGGGGTTTATTCCCAGTTTATGCAGCTTTTCTACTATGCCCCAGTGGGGAACTGTGTCAAAACCTTTGGCCAGGTTGAGGTATGCTGTGTGCACCATTTTGCTTTCATCTATTACTTTGGTGACTTTTAAAAAAGTACATCAGGTTGAGTAAGCATGACCTGCCCTTGACTAAATCCAAACTCAGGCGGGTCCAGTGGTTGAAGGTTCCTTATGTCCTAATTGATTAATTCCATGATAAGTCTTTCCATAACTTTGCATAGGAGGCTTGTCAGTCTTATGGGTCTGTCATTGTCTCGGTCTGTGCAAGGTCCTCCCTTATGCAGGGAATGATTGCAGCAGTACTCCAATCATTTAGTACAAAACCTGGGTGGAGGCTGAGACTGAACAGTGTTGTTAGAGGTGCAGCTAACTCATGCTACATGATACTTAAGATGCACCCAGGGATGTTGTCAGGACCCACTAATGGAGTACTGTTTACTTTTGACTAGTTTCTAGCCATAACAATTCCCTGGCTATTTCTTCCCACACTGTTTACTTCCCTGGACCCCTGTCTAGCAGGGCGATTGACGTGATCTCCGGGGTGAATTTCCTTTCTCCCATGCAATCATCAAGGTTCCTTTTAAAGAAGGCCAAGGAGGTGCTCTGCTTGATATGTATGGGCAGTCTATTCCAGAGTCTGGGGAGTCTCTGGGTCAGGAACCTATCCCTCCAGCATGTTTTGTTTATTGTGATGACAAGGTTTAGATCCCTGGAGTGTGTGGCTCAGAGGGATTGGGATTTCTTTAAGTGTAGCATGCTCAACAGCTCTGGGTTTGACATGGCCTTGTATGTTAAGCACTAGCTGGAGTTTTTTAAGGCAGTCAGCATAGGGCATCTGCTTTAGGCCTGTGATTCTTTTAATGTGGTATTTCTGCAGCCTTTCGAGTTATTGCAGATGTCCTGAGAGGTACATGCCAAATGGGGCGTTGTATTATATAATGGGTCTAGTGAGGGATGAGTACAGTGGGACAATGACCTCCTTTTTTCTGGATGAAAAGCCCTTAGTGATGAGGTGTACCACATAGAAGGATTTCCTGACTGTTGTGGTGATCTGGTTATTGAAGGTGAGACCACTGTCCACCTGTGTCCCTAAATCTCTTATCACACTTTCGGTGTTTAGTGACCTGCCACCTATGTGGTAATTCACAGGTACATATTTTTTCCCAAAGGGGATACCTATATATTTCTTGGCATTGAGCTTGAGCCCATGGCTCTGGCACCAAGCATCTGTTTCTGTAAGGCCCTTTTATAGAGTATCCACATCATTTGGGGATTCAATAATGGCTCCCAGTTTGCAGTCATCTGTGAACTTTGTTAGTCAGAGTCCCTTAGTGTTGGCCTGTACTTCAGAGAAGTAGATGCCAAACAAGAGCAGTCCCAGGACTGAACCCTGAGCTACTCCACTTGTCACTTGTCTGGAGCTGGTTTGGAGTCAGCTACTTTTACAGTGTGGGTTCTGTCAGTAAGCCAGTTGGCAACCCATCAAGTGACATAGGGATTAATGCCCAGCTTAGTAAGTTTATCTATGATTCCAAAGTGGGGGATGGTGTCAATGGCCTTGGCGAGGTCCAGATAGGCTGTGTGGACTGCCTTACCCTCATCCACGGCTCTGGAGACTGATTTGAAGAAGTCAATCAGGTTCAGGAGACAAGATTGGCCCTTCACAAACCCAAACTGGGTGGGGTCCAGTGTTTGAAGGTTGCCAATATCTTTGTTTATAAGTTCCATGATAAAACGTTCCATGGCCTTGCAGATCAGGCTCATCAGACTGATGGGGCAGTAGTTCCTGGGATCCAAGGTGGATCCCACCTTGTGGAGTGGGATAACTGTAGCTGTGCGCCACTCAGTGGGCACGAAGCCTGAGGTGAGGGTATGATTAAACATGACACTTAGGTGAGGTGTCAGTTCATTTTGTAGTTCATGTACTACACAGCCTGGGATGTCATCTGGTTCCATGGATGCTGTATTCTTAGCTTTGGAGAGTGTGTTTTTTACCTGTGTGGCCGTTATTACTAGAATTTGGCAATCTTCTGGTATTGAGATGGGCCATTTAGGGGGTGAGAGGTGGGTAAAGTTGGCACTGAATCAATCTGCCAGGATATTGGTAATATCCTTGGGATCAGTATATTTAATGCCATTCTGTTGTAGCTCAGAGCAGATCTGAGCATTGCCATTTAGATTCTTGACATAGTTATAGAATGCCTTGTGGTTGTCTTTGGAATCTTTGGCAATTTTATTTTCGTAGCTAGCTTTGGAGGATTTTACAAGGGATCTCAGCTTCTTACTGTGGCTGGTAAGGGAATTTTTTGCATCCCGGGATTTTCCTCTTTTCTCCAACAGTTTCTTCCTTTTGTTGTAAAGTTTGTTTATGGCAGGGGACCACCAGATTGGCTTTCTTTTTTTGGAGGAGAGCATCTTGGTTCTATTTGGGAGGGCACAATTCATGCATGAGTGGATGTGCTTGTGCAGTGCCTTAGTGAAGGACTCAGTAGTCGAAATGTCACTTCCTCTCTGCATGGGTGTCATGAAGTTTGTCACTTCTGACTTGAGTAGCATGAAGTTGGCTTTGGAGAAGTTTTTTTATGGAGGTTTCCTTACTGGGGAATAATTAAGTAATGGTTTAATAAAGATGTTTCTTGTTTAAAAAATAATTTATATAATATGGTTTGCATTATATGATATATAGCAATATATGTGAAGCATAATGCGTTTTATTTTTAACTTGTTAATACAGTTTAATTACTTATACAGTATATAAATGTAAATGTGCCTGTGTCACAAGTGATAATTCAATAAAGGTGTTTTAAAAAAACTTCCAAATGAGCTTTACTGCTGCCTTCTCTGTGTGTTCCCAGTTTTAGCACATAGTGCATGATTTTTAATAACCTTTAATAATACAGAACACTAGCCCCACACATCCAGGGAAATCAGAAACTAAACAAACAAACATTGAGAACCAAAAGAATGACATAATATCAACACAAGAATATCATATTCTAAAATACTAGTACTAGTAATAGTTTTACAATATGTCATCTTCTTGTAAAATAGATACAAATATTCTAACAATCTGCTATAGTCAGGTGATTGTGTGATCAGTGTATGAATTTGGTATAGATACTTTAGAAAATATGAGACACTCCTTGAGAAGCAAAAAAAAGTTCCTACATAGGCAAATAAAAACTGTAAATGTAGGTCAAGCTACTGCCAATCAAATTCTATATGTTTTTATATTAACATCCATTGTGCAGATAATCATTAATGAAAGCACTGCATTATTCCTAAGTGGTAAATGTTTTCTTAAAGCCCATTAGATGTGCTATATATTTTATCCTACTTAACCAGCAACACTGAGACAAAACCTATCCATACGCATATGCATATAATCAACAGCAGGAGAGAGAAAGTGTAATCATGCATCCAGCAATACCATTTCTTTCAATTTAATTTTGACTGCGGAAATCTATCAATGAGCAATTTGAAGAATACAAATGTAAGCTAATGGAGTACCTTGAATTTAATAACATTTTTATAATCCTGATCCATGTGATATCTGCTAAAGACCACCATTAAAGTCTTCAATTTTGTATAACAATTTCTTTTCGTCCACCTGGTACAATATAATAGAACATCAGATGGAATAATCATGGTTATTGTCATTTCAGATTAATTGGATATATTACCACCAATTAATTATATTCTTTAGAGACAGATTTCATTATGTCCTTAAGTCTGCAATTGTTTTTAAAGTTGTATTAATTGTACATATTACGCAGTGATATGAGTCCGCATACAGTTATAAAAAAGCAAACAATCTATTACCATTATTATACATTTCCATATATTATATATATATGATTTATTTCTTAACAATTATTATTTAATTTAACAATACTTAGATTGCTCAAGGCCTGTCTTCCCTAAAATGCCCTCTTCCTCCTCCTCTTCCTCCTCCTCCTGAATATTATTCTCCAGGTAATGAACCCATTTATGTCTATGTAGTATGCTCTTTCAGTTTAGTAAAGATCCACCTCCATTTATATTATCTGCTTTACAACGTTCAGTAATTCTGCTACATCTGGTCTGACTTTTGATTTCCTTTTTCTAGTAATTGCTTGTTTATGTTAGCCAACAGCATTAACCTTAGTGGGGTCTTCGTATGTCGAAGCAATTCAGTTTCTATGTCCAAAGTCTAAATAATCAGTTGCTTAGTAACAATAATTTGCACCCCCAGCATTTCTGACAAAGTTCCTTGTAGAGGATTTTTAAAATCTATCAACTCTTTACATTCCCGTAAAAAATGTTCCTAAGTGCCCCTCAGTTTACCATCATACCTCCAACGATTGTTGCCTACCCATGCAAAAATTATGTGAAGTCTAGTTTGGGTCTGAAAATACCAGTGCAAACACTTCTATGCAAATTGCTTGGTCTTCTACATTTTGTTTCATACCTGGGAAACATACAAATATTCCATTGTTCCTTTGTGTATCCCCTTTCTATTCTCATTACTCTATCATTTTTTAACCTCTTTTGATTGATTCTTACAGATGTCATGCATTACTTTATATGCCCTACTAACTACCCTTTTTTAACTGGAGCTGCTGTTCTCTACTCAACTACAAATTTAACCAGACTTGGTTGCCTTCCTGTATCCAGCTCTGCCAGAACATTGGAGTATTGTCTATTGCAAATCATCAATGTAGCCCATATGTAGCTCCATAATTATGTAGGCATGTTAGTTGTTTTAGAACATAACAGTTTAGAACTTTAAAACCACCTATTAAGTCCCTCTGGATCACATTGTTTCCAAATATTCAAGTATATGAAGGTATGCTACTTCCAATTCCATCAAGTTCGATAGTTGTCATGACCACCATTAGATGATGCCATTGTGACAAGGCTATGATATAATAACAGCTAGATAACCCAGCCTGTTTGTTTAAGATGGTATAAATAATATATTGTCTTATTTATTTTAAATATTGTATTGATGTATTTTGTAAAAAGGTGTTGGTATATATCTGGTTAAGAGCACAAATTTAGGTTAAAACATTATGATTTGCAGTTGCATTCTTCTAAAAAAAAAGGTAACTAATAATTTTATCCAGATGTTTATTTTACTCTTAAGTTCTTTATGTAGTGATTCTGCAATGTCCATGACAATCTTTTCCAACGTTATCAGTAGGGTTACAATAAGATAATGGCATTCAGTGGCTATTATAACAGACCTTTTTCAGTAAAAAATTCGATGAGCTGTATTAAGTAAATGGAATATTTGTGCTTTACTCCTTTTATGATTTATATCTAACAGACCATGTAGGAATCAAATACCACTTATTGCTGAGGAATACTTAACATTAATTGTGACAGCCAAAGAACACAGACCTTGCCAAATTAAGCGTAAATGATAGGATCTATGCCTCTTGAACGAATCCAAATGCACAGTAGTATCACTTTGTAATAAGACTGAAATCTTTCTGTAATAAGAACAATCACTACTGGGGAAATAGGTCATCCTAGCCCATGCCTTCATTCATTTGAAATTGATTGGATAGACTGCATTGATAGATACCTGATTGTAATATGGGACAATTTGTATTTATTAATAGAGTCTGTAGATGAAGTCATCATTTCAAATACTGACCTGTTAGCATAATTGCATCAAATCCCTGCGTAAATCTGTCAAGATGGCCAGCACTTTTATTTTATTGCACTTTTATATGCTTATAAAGTCAAAATCGAATGATGTTCAATCCTACCATTCTTCTTTTAATAAAACCTTTATGTGCATGAGAAAGCTTATTCTGCAATATATGTACATTTTTACTTCCTAAGTTCTTTGTCGAGATTCCCATAAAACTCTTTAACTTCAATTTTAAAATAAAGACTTTTTTAGTACTGTGAGAAAGATTTGTCATTATTAATTTAACAAATGTCATTAAGTTTGCCACCCTAGAATAATTTGGGAATTGTCTGTGGTTCTCTACTAACTTGAACAAGTTTAATAGTAAGAGTGTCAGTTCATGTCGAAAAGCCTTATTCAAGTCTCCTCATACCATTTAACTGTTATGATTTACTTCAATGCAACTTTTCCTTAGCCAGTAACGCTTTTGTTTCAGTTTACTGAGTAGGTGGGCTTTTCTGCGGACTGTTTCCAGCCATGATCTAGGTCACAGGCTGAGTATAATGAGTTGTACATGGTCATAAAACAAACCACAACCAACAAAATCTCTAGTCAACGATTACATACATTTTTGTAGAGTTTCCAGTTTACACATCACAAAAGCAGGATGCAGCTATAACTAAAAATAATGAAAACAGAATCCATAAATTCAGTAGATATTAAAATAATTGGCAGTTCTGGAAACAATTAACAGATTAAGGTAAGAGGGTTGGAAGTATAAGCATATATGTTAGGGTACAAAAAGGATAGTAATTAATGCAGAGCACAGATTGTAGTAGGACTTAGACTGAAGTGAGACATTACTGAGCACAACTTCAGAATGAGATAGGGGGTGAAAAAGCAAACATAACATATTTTAATATAATTTCAGGTATTCCAGGCCTTTGTTCAAGGCTGTGCATGGTTTATTGTATTTTATTGTGGCATTTTGTTAATATCTAGTAAGGTCCTTTCATTTTTTTAATTTCAGCTAAATTGGTTCCCTGTGGGAGGTAAAACCTGCCATTGTATTTGTCACTATTTTATTAATTTAATGAGGAGCTGTATGGGGTGTTCCAGCCTGATACCCATGATACATATCTCACTCATCATCACCATCAGCCCCCTTTTTCCCCATTTTTTTGCATGGGGTCAGAGAATCATGTTAACTGTTGCTATCTCTCTCGATTCAGTACCACACTCCTGCCTTCTATGACACTCATGCCTGACTGTCACAGATGTTCTTTCACACAATCCATCCAGCTCTTTGCTGGATGTCCTCATTTCCTCTTACCTTCTTCCTGTCTGTCCAAAACCTTCTTCAGCAGACTGCTCTGCTTTTACTCCCTAGGTTTCTATACCATACAGTAGTACTAGTCGCGCCACTGTCATATACACCTTACTTTTCCGATTCTTTGGCATTCTTCTGTCATAGACTACACCTGACACTCTATGCCAGTTGGCTGCAGACCCTCTGATTCTAGCTTTGACATCTTCATTCAGACCTCCCTTCTCCTCAACCAATCCTCCCAGATACTTGAAGCTATTTACCTGTTCCACTATCTTCACCTCTATTTCAATTCTCAGCTTCTTCTGATTTTCCAGTTTGTTGCCATTACCACTGTCTTAACTGTGCTTCGTTTCATCCCATGTCTTCAGTTTTGCATTCCTTTTGCTGGACTTCTTGCACAGAATCTGCCTTCAATGACACATCATCTGCATAAGACAACTTTGTTGATCTGTCCCCTCCAACTTGTTTGCTAATGTAGTCCATCACCAGTATGAACAGCAGTGGGCTCAGAGCTAAACCCTTGTGGACACCCACTCCCACTTGGAACCCATCTGTGAGGCCAAACATTGTTCATACTTGAGTCAATGGGTCCTTGTACATAGTCTGCACTAATTCTACCAGTGTCTAGTTGCCCAGCCTGGGTTACCTGGGAAAGCTCTGATGAGTGAAAGCTGGATGTAAAACCAACCAACCTGCCAAATGTGAGCTAAGAATTGCAACACTTAATATGGGTTCACAGACAAGACACAGCATGAAAGTGGATGACATGATGATAGGGAGGAGGCTGGACATTCTATGTATCCAAGAGACAAGAGACAAGATGGAAGGTCAGTACAGCAAAGCCACTTGTGGGATCCAGAGTCTACTCAGGAGGGAAACAGACCAAAAGTGGTGTGGGAATTGTGGTGAGAGAGTGGCTTCAGAAGGCAGTGAGGAATATCATCAGAATTAGTGACAGACTCATGGCAATCAGACTCCAGTGTAATGATAGGGCAGTATTCATAATCTCAGCTTGTGCCCCACAGCAGGGTTGTGAGAGTGAGGAAGAGAGTGCATTCAGACAGCAGTTGCAGGACCTACTAGATAAAGCAAGGACAACATGAATTAGTGTTGATAATGGGTGACTTGAATGCACATATCGGGACAGACAGGACAGGATACAATGACTGCATGGGTCCACATGGGTGGGGCAACAGGAATAAAGAAGGAGAGGCCATTCTAGACTTCTGTCTAGCAAATGACTTGATAGTTGCCAACACAAGGTTCAGAAAGAGAGATGGTCACAAGATCACGTACAAGAATGGCCAACATGCAACTCAGGTAGACTTCTTCTTAGCAAAGAAAAGGCACTGGGGAAGAATCCATGATAGTAAAGTCATCCCCAGTGAAACAGTCTGCCCACAGCATAAACCACTGGTTGCCACAATCAGCTGCAAGCACTGGTCAGAAAAGATTCTAAGGTTAACAGAGACCAGGCTGAAGACCTGGAAGTTGACTGGAGAGAAAATACAATAGTTCAAGGAATTACTCAGGGCGCTAGCACCCCATGAAGAGGAGGAAATAGGTGGAGTTGAAGAAGAATGGCAGCGCCTCAAAATAGCATGTGTGAGGACCACAGAACAGATATGTGGCTGAGCCAGGTATGGAAACAAAGTCCATAAGGATAATAAGGATACATATCTCACTATCTTTCTTCTATTGCACTAGGCTAATATTTTCAAGAAGTTTATTCTTTTAGTCCAGTAAAACTGCATATATTTTTTGAATAAATTATGCTTTTTTAATAAATTAAGCAAGCTTTAACATAAGAATCATGTGTCCTGCTTTAATTTATCAAGTTATTATCCCTGAAAATATCACCTTTATGTTGTTGTTGTTGTATCTTTCGGCTTTTCCCGGTTAGGGGTTGCCACAGCGGAACTCCGGTCCGCTAATGATTGGCAGTAGATTTTTACGTACTGAGTTGCCAGCCCTGATGCACAACCTTCAACGAAGGTACGCCCATTCATGCATGTCTCCACACAGAAGACACTTTAGCTGAGAATCGAACAGGACAACGTCTTACTGTGAGGCGACAACGCTACCGCAGAACCACCACCGCAGCACTACCTGAGTTAATTGTCTTTGATGTATCCGAGTGCTATGAAAGCAAAATCTTTTGTACATGGATTCAGTGTTCTCCAAGCTTCAGTTAAATTAAATTCCTCAAGCATAATATGTTTTGGAGTTCTATCAATTCCTCTAGAAATCTGTTGAGGAAGGTATTGAGTACAACACTAAAATCTTTGCCAAATGAAACAACGCATGCTTTCTTCCATCAGTTCATATTGGTTTTCTATTTTACCAAAAAGGGTTGTTAAGGATTTCAGATCATCTTGGTTCAATCTATAAAAGATACTTGAAATTAGTTTGATTCCTTGCCTATACAAGAATTATATCCCTTTTGCCTATTGAATCAGTGCACATTTTTTATTTTATTTTATATGTGTTAACCGGGGGTGTCTGACTGAGCCTAAAGGCTCTTTTTCAGCAGAGGCCCGGGGAGAAAAGCACCACAAAGAAAAATTACAGATACATTTAGTTATTTAGACATGATCAGTATACACATAAATTACAAGAGACATGTTTTTACAGTGGTATGCCGCAGGTAGAATACATACATAGTACACAGTTACAGTACATATGTTGTTGATTAGCCAGTGTTTGTGAGTAAGACTGAAAACTATTATCGAGTGCTCTAGATTTAGTATGTATATGTTATCCGATTTCACTAGCCTGGGGAGCAGTCATGGCAATGCCAACTTTGCTTGAGATGTTGCTTGATGAGGTCTTTAAAGGAGGCTTTGGATGATGTGTTTTGAATGCTAGTAGGGACAGAGTTCCATTTTGTAGCCACTGAACTACTATATAGTGCATCTCCAAAGCTATTGTAGCTGTTGGTGACTTCTAGTAGTAGTTTGCTTGATGATCTAAGAGGCCTTTTGACTGAGTGATGTTGTACTAGGTTTTTGAGGTCAGGGCACTTATTGGGGAGGTAATAGATAGAATGACAGAGGCAGAGCTGATTGTAGGTTAAGAGGTTGGGCAGTTCAAGCCAGTGGAGCTGTCTCAAAGCAGTACAGTGATGAGTTCTATATGAGCAATTTGCAGCAAAGTGGGCAATTCTGTTATAGCAGGCTTCCATTTTGCTTAGTTCAGTTTTGTTGAGATTAGTCAGAATGGGAGATGCATAGAGTAGGGTGGATAGAAGTTGGGCGCGAGCAGTGGCTGATCTTGTGTTGTTGGTAAGAAATGGTTTGATACGGTAGAGTGACCCCAGTTTGGCATGTACTTTTTTAATAGTTAAGTTGAGATGACTATCAAATTTTAGGTGGGAGTCTATGGTTATTCCCAATAGCTTAGCCTGTGCCACTGGAGCAATTGAAGTAGCATTTGCGGAGTAGATAGTGAATTGACTGTTAGTGTTTTTGTTAGAACTGGTTATAATAATAAGCTGAGTTTTCTTTGGATTGAGGATAAGTTGGGCTTTGGTAAGGTAGTTTTCAATGTCAGAGAATGCTAGTTGAGTTGTTTGCAGGAGAGTGGGAATGTGTTGTGCAGCACAGATTAAGGCAGTGTCATCTGCATACTGAATTATAGATGCATGCTGTGTGGAGGTATGGAGGTCATTTGTGAAGACTGTGAATAGTGGTGGTCCTAAGATAGAACCCTGTGGGGCTCCTATAGTTATGGGCAGCTGAGGAGAGAGAGAATTTTGCCATTTCAGAGCTTGGTACCTGTCAGTTAAGTAGCTTTGGAACCAGGAAAGAGTGGAATTTGATAGATGATATTGGTTTAGTTTGTTTGGCAGGATTTGGTGTGAGACTGTGTCAAATGCTTTGGACATATCCAAAAAAAGAGTTGACACTTGTAGGCCTTCATTTTAGAGATGGTTTACTGTGTCTGTGAAGCAGAGGAGGGCTGTAGTGGTACTATGGGCAGGTCTGAAACCATGCTGAGTAGGTGACAGGATGTTGCTGTCTAGGAGATAGTTTAGCATCTGGGTATGGATGCATTTTTCTAGGATTTTGGCTAGGGGGGAGAGTAAAGCAATGGGTCTGTAGTTATTAAGTTCAGTGGAGGTCCCGCCTTTATGTATGGGTGTAACATAGGATATTTTCCAGAGTTTGGGCACATAGTTTTCAACAATTGATCTGTTTATGAGAGTGGAGACTGGGATAGCAATAGCATCTGCTGTGAGTTTCAAGAAATAGCTGGGGAGTAGGTCGGCTGCTGTTGATGAGGTTTTTAGTTTGGAGAGCATGCTTTTGATTGAAGTGGTGGAAACTGTTTTGAGGGTAAAGCTTGTATTAGTGTTATTTGTGTTAGGGGGGATAGTCAGGAAGGAACTGTCCTGTGATACTAAGGATAGAATTGAGTTCACAAAGTGGGAGTTGAATTGTGTTTCGATGGGAACTTTAGTGCCAGGGGTGGTTGGTTTGGGGGTAGCCTTTTGGGTGGATTTTAGTAGCTGGTTTACATTTTTCCAAAATTTTTGTGGGTTGTGTTGGTATTTAGTTTGTAATGTTGTGTAGTAGGATTTTTTTGTCCAGCCTAATGCATTTTTTTGCACGGTTGCGCAGTTCTTGGTACTTAGTTAGGTTTTGTGTTTCTTTGTTTTTTTAAAAGTAAAGCCAGACAGTGTCTCTGGACTTGAGTTTTGTTGAAATATGCTACAGCCTGGTCAAGTGGGAGGGTTTTTAGGGAGGGGTCCAGGCACAGTTACAGAGTAAAGTGTTGAGGACCTCAGGAGAGAATTTTTTTGTGTTTCTAGTGGATATATAGTTAGTGGTTTTGCATATGCTTGTTCTACTACATATAAAGTATATTATGTTGTGGTCACTTAAGGTGTCTGGGAGACTGCCTGTGTGAGGGTACAATGTGGGGTTGTTAGTTAGGACCCAGTCAAGGATGGATTCCCTTTTAGATTTTTTATCACATCTAGTTGGAATTTGGACTAGCTGCTGGTAGCCATGGAGATTTATTAGATTACTTGGTGGTTCTGATATACAGGTGAACCAATCAAGGTTGAAGTCCCCCAGAATAAGGGTTTCTTGTGAGTATGTGGAAAAAAACCAGGATAAGAAGTCTTCAGGGCTAGCAGGTGTATTACCAGGTGGAATATAGATCACAATTGTGGTGATGACCTTTTCAGAGTGAAGTTGAAGTTGTGAGATAAGTATGTCCCAATTATTGGGGGAGGGGTAGGAGTTTGGTAATTGATGGACAGTTAAGTTGGACTTGTACAGTAAGGCAGTTCCACCCCCTTTACGAAGTGGTCTGTTTTGTCTAATGATATTGTAGCCGGTAGAGAGAACTTCTGAGTTAGCTATATTTTTATTTAGCCAGGTTTCTGTTAAAGCAACTATGTCTGGGGAGTAGTGTGCTATTGTGGCCTGGAGTTCAGGTATTTTATTTTTGATACTTTTAGTATTAATATTTAGCATTAAAAGATGGTTGGTTTTGCTGTTGTTTTTGATTTGCCCAGGGATGAAGAAAGTAGGGGTGTTATGTTCTGACATTTGTATTGGAGCAGTTTGTGTTGGACAGGATGGATTTGGGCCTGGGTTGGGGTGGATATCCCCACTTATGGTGAGCCTGGAGTTAAAATGGTTATACAGATGTTGGAGTTTGGTGAGGAATGTGAGAAAGTATTGTGTTTTTTTGGAGTAGGAATGAGAGCATATGTGTTTAGTTCTGAATTGGTCCGTTATGTAGTTCTTGAATAACTGTGGGCAGATATTATTATAATGTGTGGTGTCTGTATACGAGAGTGCATAATGTAGTGTTGTGCTACTATGTTCAGGAATATTGCTACAGTGATAACTTGTGGTGTTGTAAAGAATTATGAGAAGACAGACTAGACTTAGTTGTTTGATAGTCATGGTTATAAAGTTTAAGTTGTTTCTAGGTGGGGGGGGTCTGAATAGGAATTATAGGGTTGCACTATATGTGGATGGGGAGGTAGTGTGAGTGATGTAAAAATTGCCTAGTGAGAATGAGAGTGATTGGGAGTATTTTGTGTGGAGCAAGTTGGTGTGGTATAATGTGATATGACTTGAGGAGCTGTGATTGGTGGAGGTGATGTGAGGGTGAACTGTGGGTGTGGCTGTGATTACTATAAATGTAGAGGTAGTAGGGGCAGGAGGGAATAGGGGGCAGGGGAGCTGAGAGAGCCCGATCATTAGCGAGGGTGAATGGAGCGGGGCAGAGCCAACAAAGACAAGAGAAAAAAGTAAGCATTACTTTACAAATCTGAACACTTTAAACAAATTCCTGAGGTCTAATGGCTTACCGGCAAGCAGAATGTAATTGCTGAAGACCACTTGTGTCCTGTTGGGAGACTAGAAATTTAAAGATGCTCAGCAGGATTCTAATATAGACTTTGTATTGGGGGAGGGAGATAGCACAAGGGGTGCAAACCAGGTGGAATGCAAAGAAACCAGAGAGGCAATCAGTGTAAATCAGTGAAGGCCTCAGAGGGGGTAAGTAATAATTCAAACTACCTGTAAAGTGAAGGAGAGAAGAGACAGCAAAGTTTATTAAGGTTGGGAGTGTATCTCCATATTGACTTTCTGATTAGTAACCAGTTTGTGCACAGATTAGAGTAGGGAGATGCATTAGCAATGAAGGGGGATGTATAGAGATGCAAATAAACAGGTGGGCCTCCAAGTGATACAAAGTAAGGTAGAAAGCACTGATAGGGCTGCTTGATGGTTAATTTAGTCACAGGGATGTGAATTAAATGTATACTGTCTATTGGACAGTTAGGATTACTGTACTAGCGGGGGGGAGGGGACAAGGCTACAACAGTCAGTTTTATTAGCAAGCTGAGAACTACTAAGAAATACTGCTAATGTAGTAGCTTCACTCTCATAAAACATACAAGTAGAATGTCTGGGTGGACTGACCCTGCTCTTGAGGCTCAAAATGTATTTCCTTGTTTAGTTTGCAGTACTGATTCCTTCTTATACTGTATCGGTGGAGTGGTAGCCGCAGATATTAATAATATGCACCGGGGAGATTTATAAATTAGAAAGAATTAGCATAGCTAGCTTTTCTTTCCCTCTCCCACCTATGCATAATGTTACTTGCAATTGGTTTCCTTTAATTTCCTTTCCTGAAACATGACTACAGTATATGGGCTTTACTTTTTCTGATCTGAGTCATTATTTTCTTGGTTTTCAAAATAACAGCCATCCTTTTATATTCCATGATAGAAATTTAATGTGTGAAAGTCCTGCACAATTCTGTCTGATATCAGTGAGCTTCAAGCCTTTGTTACGTATATGCTATATGTTATTTATTTGAAACTTGGGGCTATATTTAAAAGCAGGTGCTAAATTCCCATATCTGTTATATTGTATCATCCTGTATGTATTTAGTACTTCTAGCCTGAATGAAAATGGCATAGTCCCAAGAAATTAGCTGCATGGTACCTGTATGGTAACTATCTTCCTACTCCAGAATTTGTAAAGTAACAAGTGAAAAAATGCTAAGCATTATCTAAGATAAATTGTGGACTGAGATACAAAGCCCTAAGATCTAAACATGTTTATTTTCAAGCTTAAATGCAGTAAAATATCTACAAACCTGTAATAAACCCATGTGAATATATTATCTACTATAAACTACCTAGCAAGGTATTAGCTGTTGAAAGCTACCCAGCTCATAAAAAAATAATCTTAACAGCAAAAGTCTTAAGTTAAACAATCAGGATAAGGGCCACCTCCACCTGAAACATTTGAATGTGTGCAGCAAACTATACTTAGAACATTTCATTTTAATTACAGATATGAATTATTACTATGCCTCCAGATATGCAAGCATGGCATTAGTCTATGTGATAAAATTTTGCAGCTGTGTCCTAACAAATGAAAGGGTTATTCTACAGGCTTACCATGATATTAAAGAAATTTGTTTTCTATGAGCCCGGATCTTGAGATATTCCAACTTTACTTCCAGTTTCTGCAGATACGCATGGAATGATTGTTAAATAGGACCTGTTTTTTTACTATGGTTTATGACAATGCATGCTTCTGCAGTTATGACTGTCCAGCATGTTTTAAAATGTTTGATGTTTGCTAACATGGTTTGAGGTAACTGTAATAAGTATGTTGGCCATAGCATTGGTAGTCTTCAAGTCAGCAGCTAAAGTTACCTGAGGCACAGTCATGCTGAATTTCTCCAACTGGCATAAAGGAACATCAGGTGAACAAAATGACAGCAATGGTCTTTGTGGCAAACAAAACATTTGCATGTGTTGCTTCATATTTTACAATAGCAACAGATGTGTGTACAAGTATTTTCCAATAGATTTAAGGGTTGAAAAGCTGAACTTGTAGAAAAAATTGTATTTTAATATCAATTAGAAAGGAAGCTATCCTGTGCATGACCATGTCGATGTACAACCCCATGATTTTTTTGTTGTTGTTGCCTTAGTTTGTCCACTATTATTGTATACTATTATATTTGCTTTCTCATGGGTTTTGCAACAGAGTACTTTGATCTCTTATGCTGCTCACTTGGTTCACTAGTGGGCTCCTCTCTTTGTACCCAATTGAGTCTTTTAGATTTCTGGCACATTGCTCTGGTTGTGGGTTTTCTTTCTGCAAGAAGGTATCCACGATTTCTTGCATACCTTTTGGATTCTGGTATTTGACTATAATAGCTAAGTATGATTATTACTATTATTAGTCATGGTGTATTTATTGTAAGGTGACATTGCACTGTATAATTAAATAATAATATCACTTTTGGAGACCACTAATAATACCAAATTTAACCATAAGCTGTAACTGTATGTCTTGTTGCTTAATTCAGCATTCAGATATGGCTACATGAAGTAAGATGTTCTTTTTGAGGTTAATGTAAACTTCCTGCATGCAAATAGTTTGTCTTACAGCAAGTTTCTGGTAAATAATGCTATAATGTTCCTTAAAAACATTACGCCAAACATAAAACATTGAACAGTCATTTATATGAAACAGGGAATCGTACCATTTTCCTTCACTCAGATGAAAACCTTGGTAGATAAAAAAGCAGCCATAAATTTGTAAGCTCCTAATGTTGTTCCAGAATTTGACTAGTTCAAATTCCTGAAATGGTTTTTGATTAATTTATTTGGCAGTAATAAAGCAAACCAGCTGACTAATCCATACTGTATTTTTTATATCACAGACCTTCTTTTGAAAGCATCTAAGACACTCTGTGATGAGTGTAGTCACTCATGGAAAACAATTATGAAGGAGTTTTATACTTACATATGATTTGTTTTTATAATTCTTTCTTCTTTTAATACTATAATTTATAAGAGATTCTTGAGCTACAGCTTGTAATATGACTTTTACTTGTTTATATTTTAGACCTGCTGAGGTTTTATTCATTTTACAGCAAGCATCAATATCATGAACCAAATAATTTTTGCTGTCTCTTATGACTAAACACTCTTTTTTGGAGTTTTCATGGTATATCTTTTCCAGAGAGCATAACTAATTGACTGTACTAATGTACATTTATTTAAAATGATAAGATGAAACATCCCCTGGGCAGCTAAAAGGCAATTCTGAATCTTGCTTCAGTATTATTAGTTGATGCACTAAAGTAAAGGTTGCCCCTATAGCCATCTTATGTACTTCATCCAAGGTCAGTTAACCTGGAAGAAGGTAATCTAGCATCATCACTGGGGGTCAGTCAGATATGTAGGAGAAGCAGGCTCCCTGTGAGATTATATATTTATAGAATTGACCGATATCACTGTTATAAAATTCTGTCAGAAATGCTGGAAGCACAATATTGCATCTCTCTGTATGTAGCTATGGGCTGATGTAGCTGTCCTGATCACTAGCAGGACGTATCAAACTTCATTGACTGAGAAGGTGCACACCCAGTAGCATTTGTATATTGGTGGGCTGTGATACATGGTGGACGATGCCTAGATTATAAAGTTGCTTTCCCCCTATTTTCCACAGTCTCCATCAAAGGTAATACACTAGATTATTGCCACCATCTCTGATTATATAAACTAAATATGAGTCAACATTAACACAGAAAAAAAGGTCATCAGACAGCCCATATATCAAATCAACAAACAGGCAAAGAGACAAACATAGATCAACTCTTCTGCTGGTGATAAGAAACAATCTCTCCATCCGTTCCTTGCAATTTACTGTTTTTTCCATTCCTTACCCCCAATAAATATCCTGTAATACTGACAATGCTCACTATGTTTTAGCTCTCATGAGTATTTTTTTCACCTAATGTAAAGCTAATTCTTCCCATGTTAGCACTTAATTTGGCAGCTATGCAGCAGTTAATTTGCCTTCACAGTAAGTCAAAATTCTGTAGGTTCTCCTGCCATTTGTACAGTAAGAACACCTAAAGTAACTTTTTGCTGACTAGAAATTCTCTATACTTTCACTGTTTTTCCCCTTCTATACAAAACGTTATATCAATGTACTTTAGCAAAGCAAGTTTTAGGTGGTCTGCCTTGCTGTAGACCTAAAGATGCATAGCTAGAAAGAAAAATTATATATTTCAAAGAAAAATTGACGATGATGTTATAAAGTGAAGGTAAAAAGTCTATAGATGTATGGCATATATCTGTTAAACTCTCCAATGCCCATGGAAAGATACCCGTTAACCCAGCAAAAAAAATTAATTAGTCATGGCCACTCAGTACAGAATGAAATAAAGGTTATCTTAAAAATATTACTTTCTAGATGCAAAGGCTTGCAAAAAACACCATTTAATAGGTATTTGAGTGCAGTCATGCAAACATGATTACATCACATGCCATCCATTTGTTATCTCCCTGTCACGCATGCCTATGTAACCCCAAATCTTCCATGAAAAGTAATTTATAGTGTATTTCCACATTACAAATGCAAAATTATAAAATGCACTAAAACCACTATACCTGTGCTTTCTTTTTTATCCGTGTAACTCTAAGATGTACATGTAATGCTGCTTACAAATTCTGTTCTAGTCTGTCTGCTGAAACCAAGTACAGTACTTAGTCACATCAAATCTTCAATAAACAGTAATTATATCTCATTACATGAAGAATTTCACCGATACCACTGGTAAATTTTCTAAGACAACACATGCAGGGTTAGTTTGGCAAGGCTGATTTCAAGAATATTAAGCAATTTAAATATGAAGTGAGGAATACAACAACCCCTATAAAGATGCCGGGTATCTAGACCAGGTCTGGCTCCCACTGTCATAAGTAATCTTGACACACTACTGGAAATTCAGTGAGAGTATGTAGTTTGGGTTAGTGTTCAGGCAATAACCAAGATGGCATTCATCTTGATGAGGAAGATAACAGCAGAGAAATAACATCTGTTCAAATACACTCCTGTTTAACTCAAAACGATTTCTCTTGTTCACAGTCCTATCATTCATGATACTAATGATTTAATTAGGCAGGAGTTTCTTTCTTGTAAAGCTCTAACGTTAACAGCTTTGAAGTAAGTCCTTGTACTTATGTTTGCAGAAGAGGTATGCTATTAGTGTGTTTGGTTCTTCTTCATGCTTTCATTTCAGTACTTCTTGCATAGCTTTCCTACAGATTGCCTACAGATTGCTTTCTTAGCATATTCAATCAAAAAAAAACTGCTAAATACTATGGTTCCTGAATGGAGACTTCATTTTATGTAGAACACAACAGGAAGTACATTACCTCTTTTCAAGTGACAGCCATGTTCTTGGCTATTTACTTTCTCTTATTTAAGATGATAAATGTAGAATCATGATGAAACTATACCTTGTTTGTCCATGACTCCCTACTCAAGCATAATCCATATGAAAATGCAACAAAATCAACCTTCATTGAAAAAAATCATGTGCCTTTTAAATTGATACAGTGATATTTTGCATGCAGGAAAAAACGTAGAATATATAATGATAATGATCATACACAGCAAGCATGTAGCAGCGGCTCAGCTGCAATAATATGCCTGTAGATGTATTTACACTGCTTTTCTACGGCCTCATCTCACCAAACTTAGCAAAATAACCTTCAACTGGAAATTTCTGAACCATTAACAAAGCTGTGCAGCATTACCACACCACTCACTCCTACTTCCTCCTTAAGCCTGGGAAAGGTACAGGGAAACGGCAGCCTCCTTCCCTGTGGTTAAACAATCCACAAGCCCCCAGTAGAATAATAATAAAATTGCACCTAATTATATGGATATGCACCAAGAGACTGGAACTAACCACCCCCTGTCCTTAAATACCCTTACTCCTCCCATGTACAAAAAACTTATTTGTGTTAACATTCATGCTGTACAAATTCTTTTTGTGATGTCATTTCAGTTTTGAATGTTGTAATTACAATTGGAGCAATCTGGCCTCCTCTCTGTGTACAAATTTCTGTTGTGATGTAATTTCTGAATATTTGTAATTTCAACTGGAGCTTTTCTCCTCGGGTCTCCAATGAAAACGGGTCATCTGACTCAGCTGGACCAACCCGGTTAACAAATGGCAATAAATAAATACATAAATAACTAAACAAATACATTTAATCCATGTACCTCAAATCCTGTCTTCATGACACCTGCCTGCACCTACTTTCACTTATACTTACTTACCACTTGGACCCCACCTTTCGTAGATACTTCTGATGCATACCTAAACACCCTAGACAGGATTTCATAGACAAAAACATCTGCCTGGAGGCAAATAGAATTTCTTTTTATATGCACTCTTTGTCTTTCATTTCCTTTCTCAGTTTAGAGCAGTACAGGAAATAATATGTTGCCTGTTTCTGGAATATCTTAAAGAAACTTTTAGTTATATTTACGGGGCTCTGTGACAGTCTAGTTTGTAAGATTCAGGTTCTACACTTTATGGTTTCAACAGCTTGAAGTCTATAAGAGGCCTTAAGCATATTGGTAATTAAGTTTTATTCTAAAGGGTGTGCAGAGCTATCCATTACAGTGTGAGTACTGCTGGCTCTAGTTTCTGATGGATATGAAGATTTTGTAAGCCAGTGCTTATACCACCGTATGTTCAGAGTAGAAAACAGTTGTGTTACATGCAGATTTTATTTTAAAAAGCTGTCACTTCATACTAGATAAATTTGCACAAGTAGCTGAACATTAACAACATCTTATTTACAGTGTTATGATTAATATTTTTCCATTAGCTTCAAAGTTATACAACAGGAAAACTTAGTGATACTAGGGGATGCAACGAGTGTACAGGAGACCAGTTTTAAGGTATGGAAATTCTTAGTCTGAAGCAGTTATACAGTAAAGGGGGAACATTGGTTCAAAATATGCAATCAAAGCAGATAAGGAGATAGACGAATGCTAAGGACTGAAGATATGAATGCATTAGGAATAGTTTTTCTAAGGTAGTACACTTGCAAACAAGAAAATAATTCAATACTTCACTGAAAAAGTTTGAATCCATGATAAAGTCGTGCAAAAGTGGTTATGACATAAACACAATCGATTTGTATTCAAACAAGCAAGGTTCATACTGCAACATTTTAAAGAAGAGAAAGGTTACGGATGGTGCAACTAAGTAGGGGCTTAATTTATAATAAAATTTTGAAGGCTTTTGACTCCTTTTTCTAGCACCTTTGTATGTTGGCAATGCATGGCAAACTGTGTACACTGACTAGTCTTGAAATGTGTACTGCTGAACAAGAAGGGCTGTACCTTTTATCAGTCTTGAATACATTCTGTTCAGAAGGAATATGCCTTCCTCCTTAACTAAATGTTACTCTAACACTAACGTTCACACTTATGCACAGATACTCTAATCTCATTTATGTTCTTCTGTTTTCTTTACCACAGGGTTGTCCATTTTAATTTTCATGATTCTCATCTCAGCATTTTGTTCGTTGGCATTTTGCAATTTCATTATTATGAAATAGATCCATATATATATGGTCTATATTATAAAATCGAAGTTACGGAACATCGAATAAAATATGGTTGACACCTTATTGTCGAAGTTCCGTAACTTCGAAAATGAAAAAAAATTAAAACTTAAAATTTTTACCCTAACGGGTTTATGCAGGGGAGCAAGCCCCCCTGCACCCCCGACACCCCCACACCCCCTGCTACTTAAATATATCAACTCAGAGACGACACTATATTGCAGTAAACGGAAATCTCCCCTTACGGAGATTTCCGTTTACATGCTCGAGATTCTGAGTGTTCGATATTCTCATGCCGACAATGTCAGATTCAACATTGTCGGCTTTCGAGAATATAATATAGACCCTATAATATATATATACATATATATATCTACAGAAACAGAGAGAGAGATACAGGTGCAGATGTAAATAGCTAAATATATTGTACGTTTTCACATCTTGTAAAATAAATATCATCTTATAAATAAATAAACAAATAAATAAATAAATACATTGTCAAATAGACCTCATCACACTTTAAGGGGTAGCAATGCTTCCAAACTATACTTGTAAATCCTAATGCTGGGCCCTCATTCTGGATGTAGAAATTTAAAAATTAAGTATGCATATATTACAATGAAATTACTGGGTGTAGAAGTTACCATATATTCTTATTCAAATGGAAGGCATACTCCTTGCCTGAAACAGAATGCATTCAAGATTGATACCAGTCACAGTCCGTCTTGGTCAGCAGTACACATTTCAAGATTAGTCAGTTTATATGGTTTGTCATGTACTGAGGCTGTAGCTATTTAATCTACTGCTATAATCTTCATTTTCAGTATTTTCATTCACATAGTTTATTGCTTCTTATCAAAGTTTCAGCATAACACTATAATAATGGTAATCTATTTTTTGCATGAACAGTAACACGGTAGTGCCAAGCAATAAGTGTCAGAAATAAAATGTATGTCATTCACAAAGACACAAGGTCACATTGTGTCATGCACATTTGGGAAAAAAGGACATACAAGAGAGATACTGAACAATAGATGAAAAATTATTAGAAAAAAATCTGTTAAAAATATGGCTGGTATGGTTCACTGCATTATAAGAATGTAGCAGAAATGGCAAAGCTGTAATATGAAATGTAACATACTAGGTAAAGATTTTTGCATACATTTCTCTCCCGTGACCCATGCCATTTCTCTGCACATGGAACAAAAGCCACATCTCATATATAAGTGTGCCGTCCTTCACTGCCAGAGGCTGTTGCTGTTTTAAATGAGAGAAAAGCACAATGCATGAAGTGGGGAAATTAAAGCATATTCATTTTGGAAATTAGATATAGTGTCAGGAGACCATCTGAAAATAGATCTGATTCACCATGGCAGGAGACTATGAGACAGTTTAATGAACTTCTGACCTCTGTGCTCTCTCTGTAAAGTCCTTCAAAGACAATATTAGAATGTATGCATGAAATATTACACAGTAAGAACAAAACACCATTTAGTATGCTGTCTTCTCTTATGACTGAATGCATGCAACAGTACTACGCATTCAGTTTTAGACATTTCACTGTATTCCTAGTTATAATGAATTATTTTATTACCAGGACAATAATTCATAACCAGTAGTGCATTCGGTGTCTTTAAATTGAAATTTAGTCACTCATAATCAAATACAAATGTTGTCTCATTTTTATTTTGCAAAACTGGGCATTAGTTTGGTAATATTACTAGACCGATATTTGATAACAGCTTCACTATGAACTTCTGTGCTTTCAAGTGGCACTATGGAATTTACATCTAGGCAGAGCTGTGTAATTTTGCTTCAGTACATTAGAAATTCCTTTATTAGGGATCAGCATTTTGATTACAATTACAGTACTGGTTCCTTTCTTTCAGTTTATGCTTCCCTACTGATTTATTTTTCCTGCAATAGGGGTAGCAAGGGTCTAGTTTAATCCATCCATCCATAACCCCTTTTCTCATTTTGCACAATGGGTCGGGGTGTCACTTCAGCAGTGACAATCATCACGAGCCAAGGTTTCCACTGCTGGGTGGCTAGCCCTGCCACGGTAGTTCATTCATACTACTCACTCATACACCTATTCACACCTACAGCCAATTTAAGAGTGTCCAATCCATCTACTACATGTCTTTAGACCTAGAGGAAACCCACACAACCACAGGGAGAACATGCAGACTTTGCACAGAAGGCACCCCAGCTGGGAATTGAACCGGAGAACTTCTTGTTGTGAGGCGACAACACTAATTGCTGCACCACCACAGCCACTCTGGTATACATAGTTTAATATACTTTTAAAACAAACATGAATGAAGGTAAATCTGCTTTCTTACTCAAAGTAATGAAGCAATGAAACAAACTTATTGGCAATGTTAAGTAAGTAAGGCTGGTGAAACGTTTTATGCAAAAATAATGTTAAGTATGAATGTTTATTATGGAAGCCATTATTAAGGTAAGTAGAACTACAAATGCAAAGATAATAAAATTCCATGCAGACAGTCACCATAATGGAAGATGTTTTGTAGAAATGTCATTACTGAAAGATATCAGACATGTATGAGAATACACCACAAGTGAGCAACAGTCTTCTGTCTATAACTTTAAAATAATCCCATGTACTTAGGGTGCATAAGGTCATCCCAGCGACAGGTTCAGAGACAGCAAGCCTGGCAGCAAAGAACAACATGCACTGTACTATCCTCTGATCAACATGTTGCTGCCAGCTAGGGAGAGGGTAAATTACCAATAAATGCTGTTTTAACATAACCTGGGATCATACTACATCAAGGTTTTACCACATCACCCAAAAAGAAAGTCAATAAATGTGTAAACCTGATGAAAAATGAAAAACGTCGACAGTTAACTTGTGTAGTAATACAAAAATGCAACAAAATAAATGTAAAATCTGACATGAGAAACACAGCAGTAAGAACTTAAAAACATTAATGAAAAATAAAACGGTAAGCACTTTCACAGTCTTATGATTGCTTCTTCAGACCACACAATACAAATTCATCCAAGCCATTCTTATGTAACAGACAATTAACAACAATAATTCAATACCCAATCAAAATATCTGATCAATTAAAATACTAATAGAGCCTCTTATACATTATTTATACAGGTAAACAAGCTAAAACACTACAAAAATGCCATACAACTTAATATTCACTTCTTTAACTTTCTTGTTTTTAAGACTGGTTTCAAAGAAACATACTCATTGAGTTCTAGGCCTCTATTTGAAGCCAAGGAGAAGATCCATCTTAATTCTCTTCATTCTGTTTCATTAATTAAATCACGCTCCCTATTACTTGTATTAACCATCTCTATAACCATAAACTTAAAAAAATATGATCTTCCCCTTTATCTATAATGTGTTTGCATATGGCACTATACTGTAGACCCTTACAGGCACAGTAATAATGGTCCGCTCATGCTCTCACATGAGCGCCTATTCATCTTTCCTACATAAAACATAAAACAAATCCCACAATATGCAAATTCCTAGTGTTACAATCAGCAGAAACATTAAAAGTATATTTCTTTCTAGTTTCCGGATATATAAAATGACTGGGTTTATCAACAAAAATACAAAAGGCACACCTGTTACATTTATGCATTCCCAGGCTATGTATTGATACTTTTCTGTTAGTCTGCTAGTAGGGTAACATAATCTATGTTGTAAAGATTTCTTATTCTTATGAAAAAAAGCAGGCCTGGTGCCTACCAATTCTGCTATCTTTCTATCAGTACTCAAAATAGGGTCTATATTAGATACTCGAAGTTACTGAACTTCGAATACGATATGGTCAACACCATATCATCGAAGTTCAGTAACATCGAATACCTAATAAAAAAAGTAAAAAAAGTCAGGAAATAAAACTACTTGCTGTAAACAGGGGCAAGCCCCCCTGCACCCCACACCCCCGCTACTTAAATATACTAACTCCGAGATCATGCTACAGTTTAGGAAAGGGAAATCTTCCCTTTCCACATTGTAGTGCATTAAAGTGCAATCTCGGAGTTGGTATATTTAAGTAGCGGGGGGTGTGGGTGTGAAGGTGGGCTTGCGCCCCTGCTTTAACCCATCACAGTAAGTTTTCTTTGCTTTATTTATTTAAATATACCAGTTATTCATAATAATTTTCTTAAGTTGTTTACTTTCGGTAGAATAAGTCATAATATAAATCATTATTGTGCTCATTCCATCTGCCCTTTCCTGTTGAGGTGTTGCACAAGAAAAATAAGGCTTATCTCTCCCTTTCCTAGAATTTTTAGCTAGATCACATACTTCCTCGCTAATACTATAGCCTCTCTCAATAAAGTCACGCCTTATTTATTTATTTATTTCCAGTTTGATGACCGGGGTGGTCCACTGGGCTCAAGGAGCCCATTTTCAGTGGTGGCCCGGGGAGAAAAGCTCCATAATACATAGTAGAAATAGTAATAGTTAAGCAAATAGTAAATAGTATACAGTAAAACTTAAGCAAAGTAAAATAGCAACATAGAATAATATACAATGCATATTTACATGTTTACACATTAGAGAGCAGTAGTACAGAGTCACCATTGTACTGTGGTTTTAAATCATCTGAGATTGGTAAAAAAGTAACATTTGTAAGAAAACAGGTGTTGTTGTTCTTCTTTCGGCTTTTCCTGGTTAGGGGTCGCCACAGCGTAACTCCGGTCCGCTAATGATTGGCAGTAGATTTTTATGGTGCCAAGGTACCAGCTCGATGCCCAACCTTCAATAAAGGCACACCTATTCTATGCATGTCTTTCGGACGACACTTGACCGTGGGGAGGACATGCAGACTCCACCCAGAAGGCACTCCAGCCGAGAATCAACCAGGAGAACCTCTTGCTGTGAGAGCTGCAGCACCACAGCTTATTTGTAAGAAAACAGTAACTAAGATTAATCCCCTATAGGGTAAGGTGGAAGGTACTTTATGTGTAATGGATGTATTTATGTATTAGGCAGGATTAGGTAGGTACAGTGCAATTGCATTTCCATTTATCGAAGAGGTAAGAATGGAGCTGAGTTTTGAAGTGTTCAGAGTTTTCAGAAATTCTTAGAGAAGGAGGTAGAGAATTCCATTTCTTGGCTATGGAAAAGAATAGGAGAAGCTGACCTGAGGGACAATTTGGTTTGTGTACAGAAATTAGATTTTGGTGGGCAGATCTTAGAGTTCTGTGGGGCATGTATAGTGGTAAGATGTTTGTTAGTGCAGGGCATTTAGCGGGTTTAAAAATAAGCTTGTGGGCTGTGGTGAGTTGGAGGTAGTCCGGGTAGTTGGGAAATTCTAGCCATTACAGCAGGTGGAGAGGTATGCAGTGGTGAGTAGAGTATTTGGACTTGGTGGTGAACTTTGAGATTTTGTTGTAACAGGTTTCCAGTTTAGAAGAGATAGAGGAAGATAGGTTGGTTAGTAGGTGGGCACCATACTTCAGAGATGGTAGTAAGTAGGTAATGGTGAGGGTCTGTCCTGTTGAAGGGGAGAGAAAGTGGGAGTTTCTGTACAGCATGCTAAGTTTCTGATGTGTTTTCTTAATATTTAGCTGAATATGGGTATCGAATTTTAGGTGTTCATCAATAGTGACCCCAAGAAGTTTAGCAAAAGGAACAACTTCTATAGTGGAGTTGGCATGGTTGATAATATTGAAGGAGGTTTTGTCAAGAGTGTGAGATTTAGATGGAGAGAATAGTAGACTTTTAGATTTGTTGGCATTTAGAGAGAGGTGATTTTTAAGCATCCAGTTCTTAGTAGTAGAAAAAGCAGTTTGGGTTTTTGATTGAAGCTCAGGGAGGTTAGAAGCAGAGCAAACTAATGTTGAATCATTTGCATACTGAACTATCTTAGTGTTAGGAATGGCTGCATGGAATTCATTAATAAAGATATTAAAGAGCATTGGGCCAAGTATGGATCCCTGGGGTACTCCGGTTGTGGTTGGAAGGAAGAATGATGTGCCAGTTTTCCATTTCACGGCCTAAGATCTGTCAGGGAGGTAGCTGCTGAACCAGGTAAGGGTGTTGTGTGAGAGATTAAGATTATAAAGGTGGTTTAGGAGGTGGGAATGGGAGACAGTTTCAAAAGCCTTGGAGAGGTCAAGGAGGACTGTGGATACAGGTTCTCCAGAGTCACAGGCATGGTTTACTATGTCTAGGAAAGAGAGAAGAACAGTTATTGTGCTATGGCCAGGACGGAATCCATGTTGTGTTGGTGTGAGGAGTTGGTTATTTGTAAGAAAAGGCATGAGCTGGAGGTGGATGCATTTCTCTAGAATTTTTGAAATATATGAGAGAATGGCTATGGGTCGGAAGTTGGAGATGTTATTATTTTTGCCTCCTTTGTGGAGGGGTAGAATAAAGGCTGCACGCCACAGTTTGGGGACATGTGATTCCTGTATGGATCTGTTAATGAGAATGCTAATGGATATGGTGATGCCATCTGCTGAAAGTTTTAGAAAGAGTGAGGGGGTTTTGTCAGGGGCATTTGAGCATGGATTAAGCTTAGAGAGAAGTTTTTTTATATATGAGGTGGAAATGGGTTTGAGATGAAATAAGGGTGAAGAGATAGGGATGGATGATTGGGGAGGGGGTTTGAGTGGGGGAGGAGTTGTTGTTTGTGAAGGTCTTGGTGAGTTCTGCTATGGAGTTAGTAAAGAAGGAGTTGAATAGAGTAACTATTTCTGGGTCAGATTTACTAGTGTCAGGGCAAGGAGTGTTTTTGGTACCTGGGTTGAGAAGAGAGTTGATGGACTTCCAGAATTGTTTGGGGTTTTTGTAATGATTAGACTGGAATTTGGTATAGTATGACCTTTTATCCTGTATAATATTTTTTTGGCTAGGTTACAGAGTTGTTTATATTTAGGAAGGGTGTCAGGGTACTTATTGTGATGGTAAAGTTTCCAGGTCTTGTCCCTTTGTTGCATAAGTGCTTTGGTATCTTTAGTAAGCCATGGGGCGGAAATGGTTTTTATATGTTTTGTTCTAGGAGGGGCTTGGTAGTTAAGGGTATCTAAGAAGGATGAGTTGAAGAATTCAACAGCGTAGTCTAGAGGAAGAGTTTTTAGATTGTCCCAGTTTATTAGTTTGAGAGAATTGGAGAAAGTTGAGGGGTTAAAGTTTGTGAGGTTTTGTGTATGGATATATTGGTGTAGGTGATGAGTGGAGGGGGTTGCTCTATGGATGAAGGCTGGCAAGTGGTCACTAGTGGAGTCTGGTAAGGTGCCACTGTGGGAGATTTTATTTGGGTGAGAGCTAGGATCCAGTCAATTAAGGAGCCTGGGGGTTGTTTTTACTGGGTCTGGTAATGGTATTTGTAAGTTGAGTGAAATTAAATAGATTGATTGAGATCGTGGGATTATTGGTATTCATTTTGTTCCAGTCAATGCTTACATCTCCTAGGATGTATGTCTCAAGCTTAATATTGGTTGAGGCCCATACTAGAATTTATTTAAGTGTAGATGTATTGTTTCCAGGGGGATATAGAGGGCTATAACACAAATGCTTTTATAGTTATTTATTTTGAGTATTCCTATGACTAGTTCAGCGTTGTTGAATTGAGGAATAGAATTTTGGTAGGGAGTGGTGGAGAGTAGGCTAGAATAGATTAAGGCTACTCCCCCCTCTTTCCTATTTAGGCGGTCATATCTGAGAGCTGGAAACCCAGGGGGAAGGAATCCAGAGTCGAAAATATTGGGTTTTAGCCATGTCTCAAAGACAGGTACTATGTCAGGTAGGTATGGTATAGCCAGGTGTGGAAGTGGGCTATTTTGTTTTTTAGACTCTGGGCATTGATGGTCAGGAGTTTGAGATATTTAGGGTTGGTAATATTGGTTGCGATAGGGGGAGTTGGATTGTTGCTGGTAGTAGGTCCTGGGTTGGGGTGTGTGTCTCCTGCTAAGCATAGGCAGTTGAAGGGGAATGGAGCAGGGGTTTGGGTTTACTCCTTGAGTTTTGTGGGAGGTGCAATATTGCTTTAGGTATGTGATATTTTATTGGGGATGGAGAAAGTTTTAGTTTGGGGCAGTGAAGTGGGTTTGTTTGAACTAGAGAGGAGGATATAATGTGAAAGTGAGATCTGGTTGGGTGAGGATGGGTGTTGGTGGTGATGGTGGTGGATAGGAAAGAAGGGGTAGTTTGTAAGAGGAATAAGAGGTAGCATGGTATAGAGGAATTAGAAGAAGTATGGTAAGGGAGGGTATGAGAAGGATTTGAGACAGTGCAGGAGACATGGTGTGATCTAGAAATAAATGAGTAGTTGGAATGTATGTGTAAAGGAAGTAGTTGGATGATAGGGGACTATGAGAGTGTAACAGGGAGGAGTATAGAAATGAATATAGGACCTTATGGTTTGGAGTGGGGTGATTATGTATTGGAGGATGTGAATGGGGAGGGGATAATGAGGAGGTGTGACTGGATTGGTTGAGTGGAAGGGGAGGGGACTTGTGGCTAGAATAACTGTAGGAGTAACGGGGGCGTGTGGAATTGGGGGCAGAGTAGGGGAGCCGATTGAGCCCGCAGGGCGAATGGAGAGGGTAGAGCCAAAGGAGATGAAAGAAGCCAGCAGTAAGCAGGGAGCCAGTTAGAAGGTAAGGAAGGCAACAGAGGTAGGAGATGGGTTTTATGTATTTAGATAGAAAGATAATCAGGAAGTTCAGTGGGGTAAGGAGCCACACACAGCGCACCCTTACAGATACAGAGCTGCAGGCTAACTTTGGTTAGGCTTGGTCTATGTGATTCACTAGATATGGAGTGCAAGAAATATTAACTTTGGTTAGGGTCCAGCAAGGGAGTATGCTGCTACCTAGTGGCTAGACTAAGAGAAAACTACAGGATAATGACAGACAGACTAGGGAATGTGATAGGAGAAGTAAAGAGATTATATGGCTGTATTAGGCTGCTAGCGAGCATACGCTTGGTAAAGTATAACAGTAATAAAGCATTACAGGGGCATTAGTTCATAATACCGGGTTACATACACTTAAAAAAATCCTAGATAGTGGGTAGGCTGATGTGGGTAAGAAGCACTGTAGGATCTCCTTTAGGTGGTTCAATTCAGCCTGGAGTTTAGTAGAATAGAGGGAGACACCAGGGGTAACATGGCTGTGTTTGAGCTGTAGAGAAAACAAACAGATAGGTAAGACTTTACAAAAAATAACTATATGTATTGCTAGCATAGGGAAAAAACTTTAAGTAAGAATGGGTCAGTGTAGACAAATGGCGGGTAACCTAGTGAAGGGCTCATAGTGGTGGAGAGAGCATGCAGACACTAGGGGCAGGGAGGGACCAGATCAAAATAGGAATTTGAAGCAGAGTTATTTATGTTACTAGACAGGCAGATGAATACATTACACATTGGCAGCAAGAACATTTACACCTTGGGAGAGAATGTTATGAAAACACAGTCCTACTACAGCAACGCTCAGGTACGAGCAGATAGCAGTTCAACCGTTAAGAATCCAACCTGATTTACCGGTTACATAAGATTCAGCAGCATATGTACAGTATGCAGTAAATCATTTACACATTGGAGGAAATTAAATGTCCTGAAAAGGTATGCATAGGTAATTAGCTGTCCTGTAACTGCCAAGCTCGTGTACGAGCGGATAGCAGTTGTAATTTTGCAGAAAGAAACCGGAATTACCAGCTACAAAGGATCAGCAAAATGAAGAGAAAAATACTGTTTTTTAAGTTAACAGCAGCTGATTAGCCTGTTCAAAACATTAAAAAGGCAGCAGTGACATGAGTTCATATAAGAAACACCACCAGCAAGCTGCAACAAAACAAACAGTAGCCATACAGGCCACGCACCAAATACCGTAACACATGCAGAGGTTATCCTTGGGAGGAGAGTAAACCTATTGTAATTTACTGTTTATCTCTATTATGCAAGCAATGGCCCAAAAGCTATGTATTAAGTGTGCAATGATTAGCACTCACTGGCAATGACCAGAAACACCTATGGTCTGACCACATTCACTACGTAACCCTTTTTCAGAGTGCTGTCCGCATGCTATTTACAGCGGACATTACAATGCCCAAATTAATCTGTGTGTTATCAGTACTTAGTGCCAGCAAGTAAAAACACCCAGCAGTAACGGCCTACGGCCAGTGAAATTGAAAAAGACACTATAGAGGCTGTGTTTAATGTGTACACTGTAAAAGTCTTGACTATTAGTATATTAGTACTAGCGCAAAGAACTCAATTGTCTAGGGATTTGTGAAATAGCCGCTAACTACAAATTATTAGGTATTATCTGGTCCAAACTCTTCTCAAAATCTTTGTCCCTATTATTCAGCCTTGAGGCTCTCAGGGTTTGGCCTTTGACTATATTTGGAAAACTATACTGGGGTTGCATGCTAGTTCGATGTAGGAATGCATTACGATAACAATCCTTCCTATATGCATTTGTATGTAATTCACCTTTCTCATCCCTGCTAATCAACACATCTAAATATTCCAAACTTTCACTCGAATATTTCATATAAATTTAAGAAAACTATTGGTACTATTTAGATAGAGCAAAAATTGTTGTAGTAACTGTAAATCCCCTTTCCATATTTATTTATTTTTATTTATTTTTATTTCCATTTTGATGACAAGGGATGTCCACTGGGCTCAGGGAGCCCGTTTTCAGTGGAGGCCCGGGGAGCAAAGCTCCATTTTACAAAGTTTAGATACAGATACAATAGAGAAAAGAAGAACAATTTATAATTATGTTTCATGCTAGAGAGCAGGTGTAATTTCTTAGGTACATGTTACCTTTAGATACAGACACAATATTATTAATGAACAATTTACAGTTACATTTCATGTTAGAGAGCAGGTGTAAATTCTTAGGTACGTGGTACAGATTTGATATTTACAATATGTACATATGTGTGGTAACCTACAGATCATAGCTAGAGAGGCTAGTAATCATAGCTGGAGAGAGGTTACAGGTGGAGAGAGAATTATAGGACTAGGTGGGGAGAATGCAGTTGCATTTTCTGTTAGAGTAAGGGTAGAAATGTAACTGAGATTTAAAGTTTTCAAAGTTTTCACAAGTCCTTAGAGAGGATGGAAGAGAATTCCATTTTTTGCTAATGAAAAAGATAGTAGGAGTTGACCAGCAGGATGACTGGATTTTTGGACACAGATTAGGTTTTGGTGAGTAGATCTGACAGTTCTCTGAGGGTTGTAGGGTAGAAGGATGTTGCATAGAGCAGGGCACTTAGAGGGTTGAAAGATTAGTTTGTGGGCTGTGGTAATCTGAAGATAGTCTAGATGGTTGGAGAGTTCAAGCCAGTGTAAGAAATTAAGGGCAATACAGTGATGGGAGGAGTATTTGGCTTTGGTGACAAATTTAGAAATCTTATTATAACAGACTTCCAATTTTGAAGTGAGTGTGGCAGATAAGTTAGTTAATAGAGGAGTGCCATACATTAGTGAGGGGAGTAGATAGGTAGTGGCAAGCATTTGTCTGGTGGAAGGAGAGAGAAATTGGATGTTCCTGTATAGCATACCTAGTTTTATATGGGTTTTCTTAATGTTTTGCTGGATGTGAGTGTCGAATTCCAGGTGTTCATCAATAGTGACCCCAAGTAGTTTGGCAAATGGAACAACCTCTATAGTAGAGTTGTTTTGGCTAATGATTTGGAATGAGTTTTTATCAAGAGGGGAAGCTTTTGAGGGAGAGAATAATAGTATTTTGGATTTATTGGCATTTAGTGAGAGGGGATTCTGAAGCATCCAATTTTCATTGGTGGAGAAAGCAGCTTGGGTCAGTGTCTGAAGCTCTGGTAGGTTGGTGGCACTGCAGATTAATGTGGAATCGTTTGCCTATTGTACAATTTTGGTATTGGGTATGGCTTTGTGGAAATTGTTAATAAAGATGTTAAACAGCATTGGACTGAGTATGGATCCCTGGGGAACCCCAGTGGGGGTGAGAAGGAAGGTTGAAGTGCCTGTCCCCCATTTTACAGCTTGAGATCTATTGGAGAGGTAGCTAGAGAACCAGGATAAGGTATTCTGGGAGAGATTAAGGTCGGAGAGATGGTTTAGGAGATGGGTGTGGGAGATGGTATTGAATGCCTTGGACAGATTTAGAAGAACAATAGAAACTATTTTTCCAGAGTCCCAGACAAGATGTATTGTCTCTAGTAAGGAGAAAAGTGCAGTGATTGTACTATGGCCTGGACGGAAGCCATGTTGGGTTGGAATGATTAGTTGGTTATTGGCTAAGAATGGCATGAGCTGAATGTGAATGCATTTTTCTAGTAGTTTGGAAACTGGGGAGAGGATGGCTATGGGGATGGCTATTATATATAATAAACAAATCATCTACAAACTGACGATAAAAGCCTATGTACTTATTATATTCAGTTGTTCCTAAAATATGTTGAGTTTCCCATTCAGCCATGACCAGATTGACATAGCTATTCACACAAGGCGTGCCCATAGCTATGCCAGAGGTCTGTAGATAGTATTTTCCATAAAGCAAAAAAACATTGAATTCTAAAATTATTTTTAATAAATAACATAACAGATCTATCTTCTCACCAGATAACTGACTATTCTTCATCAGGAACTCTGGTACATATTCTGTTCCTTCTGTATTTGGTATTACAGTAAATAGGGATGTTACATCCAATGTTACTAAATATTCATTCCCTGGAAAAATATATTCAGTTCGGTACATTAAAAGGTCATTCAAAAACTGCTTACTATCATGTAACACAATTTTGTATCTGTCTAATATAGGTCTTAATTGCTTTTCTACATAAACCAAAATCAGTTCGGTAAGCCATCCCCCTCCAGCCACTACAAGTCTAAATGGAGGTTGCTTAGGATTTTTATGAATCTTTGGCATACCTTGTAGGCTAGGTATAAGCGGTTGTTCAACTACGAAAAACTGAAATAGGTCCTTACTAATAACATTCTCCATCAGACTCTGCTTCAGATATCTAAAATGCCTTTCCTTAATCTGCCCTATTTCATTTAGAGTGATTGCCTTATAGGTATTTTCATCCTTCAGCATGTTATTCATAGTGTCAAAATAAAACTTCCTATCCATGACAACTATAGACCTCCCCTTATTGGCAGGTCTAATCACTATATTAGTATTAGCCAGTAACAATTGTAGTGACTTCCTTTCATTCATATCTAAATTTTCATAGGTTCATGGATTAGTGCTAAGCTAACTGCCCTTTCGAGCCATTTTAAGCCTAGCCAATTATCCCTTGTGAGACTCAAACCCTGTTCCTTGTGCTTGCACAGCAAAGACCTTAACCATTAGGCCACCCTCCCAACTCTTTCCAAACTATTCTTTCTATTGATATTATTCATATAACAGTATATCTGTTCTTCACATACTCGTAGAAAAACTTGTAAAACTGGTGGAATTTGGGGAGTGTATACACTTGGTTTTCTGACTACAGGAACATCTAGCTCACTATTTGTTAAATTAAATTACATACAGTCTTAATTCTATTAGCATTTCTGCTAAGTCAGCCCACTATGTGGGAATAGATGTCAATCCCTTATTAAGTACCTTAGTATCACTTACATTCAATTTTTGGATAGATATGTCCCATACTTTAATGTGTAAATCTAATATATAGCAACTGATGAATGCTGAAGCATGCAGGTAAAACACATTGCAAGTGTTGCCCTCAGCCTCATACAACCACAAGGAATGTCCTTATGCAAGATACATATATAGATATAGATTCAGATACAGATTAGATATAGGTATATATATTATATATATTAAGAGAGAGAGAGAGAGACAGATAGCTATATAAATTGATAACTTACTAACTACCAGAGTAGCTAGATAATTATAAATATAAACTGATTTAAATGTTTATTTATTTTATTTTATTTATATTTGTTCACTGGGGTGGTGCAATGATCATTGTTGACCAATTTCAGGCTCAAGTTTGACCTGCAAGTGCTACCATGGTGATTGGCATTAGGAATACTTGCAGTAGGTGTTGTCCTATTTGATCATGTACTATAGTATGTCCATCTTAAGGGCAATTCATTCATAACCATAAGGCATTTATGGGTTGAAAGGCAGAGTGAAAATAGTGTTGGAGGGTAGATGGCCTAAAACATAGCCAGCAAGTCTATAGTGGCAAGCTATTCTCTATATCTGGACTAATCAACTATTTTGTAGTAGATGGACAAGATATAAATATTTGACCAGGTGGCAGCTTCATAGAAACTCACTCTAGAGGCAGGCAGTAGTGAGAATAGATGATCTGGTTGATTAAGCTCTGGTCTGACCCATTAAAGTGTCATTGCAGAAACTTCTTCAATTTGCCAGCCTTTTGAAAGTGTCTGCTTAGTTATATGCTATCCTCAGTTAACTGCATAAATGAAAAAACTGAATTAGTCTGATTGTTTGACGTCCATGTCTATGTTTAGACTTTTATTTATTTATTTATTTATATTTTGATTAACATGTGTACATTTGGGTTTTTGACAATCAGGTTCCTTTCCTTGCAGGGCACAATGGGAGCAGCACATCCTGGGGGGCACTTCCAGACATCTGAACTAAAATATAAATAAATAAAATGCAGCTATCTAGAACCCTCTCTACTCAAAGTCAAAGTTCAAAATAGACATCTTTCGGAAATACTGTAAATATATCAATCTGTTTGTTGTAACATAACAGCTTGCGGCCATGACAAAAATGCAAATACTCACACACACACACACACACACATACACACGCACACATATATATATCTATACAAACACACACAGATATATATATATATATATATATATATATATATATATATATATAAATCTGCCAGCAGCTGCTACTGCAATAGAACTCCCTGAGAGCTTGTCAATAGGGCAGCCTCCCCCTTTGTCCCACCTTAATTACAAGTCTACTATAAACTACACAGTACAAAGTTAAAACAATTCTTTATGCTGTATACTGTACTATAAACATTAGTAACAACCATACATTATGTTACATTCTCTATACTAGGCAAATTCTATTTTACTGTAACTATAGGCAATATCATAATCTGTATAACAGAGGACTCAGTGCAGTAAGAAGAGCAGGTTAGGTACAAAATCTACATGTATTTGATGTAAATGTAAATGTTTAGTGTATCCTGTCTTCCTAGTTTATGCAGAGTTCCTCTGTGATGGCTACAAGGAGACCTTCCCTTTAAGAATACAATGATTTAATTTATATGGATTCTAAAGCACACCATGTTCTGAAACTGAAGGTGCTAATGACCTTGTCTGGATTGTGACGCAGAAGAACATCATGTGCAGAAATCAAAGATGTCAATGAGCTTGTCTCAATTGTCAAACACACCATTTGCAGAAATTAAAAATGTTAACGAGCTTGTATGGAGTCCGGTGAAGCATGTCATGTGCAAAAACCGAAGATGCTATTCAGCTTGTTTGGACTGTGAAGGATACCATGTGCAGACATCAAACATGCCGATGGACTTCTCTGGTTGATACAGTACCTACAGAGTGGAGGGCACTGGTGCACCTGCTGCTTCTGCTCTTTAGGATTTCTTTCCAGAAGTGTTTTTGCAGCATGTAGCTTGGCTTACAGATCTCTTACATTTGATTTCATAGCACAGAATCAGTGGAAGGATTAAGTCATGTTGTAAGAAAGTATTCCTTCATGGAGTTAGTGCTTCAACAGCTTTTAATTTTGCACAGCTGGCATCGCCAAACTGTCCATTTAGCTTGGGAATGATGAATGATACTGTCAAGAATGGGCAAAAAGGTGCTTTTGAAAATGATCCTTTGTTCTAGAATTGAAGGCTGTTCTACTGTAATCATCGTGATAACTTTAAAGTTAAAGCCATGCCCCCAGCTCTCCCATTCTAGAACAAAAAAAGGTCTGCTCCTTCTACTGACACCCCCCCACCCCACCATTCAGCTCCTGTTTCTGTGCCCTGCCATAACCCTCCATCCATATTTTTTATTAAAAAATGACTTCTTCTTTAACTGCAGCCCCACCCTAGCTGCACTCTGTTTTGACTCATCTACTAGAATGAAAATTGCCCCAGGTGCTGCAATCTCTTGAGTAATTTGATGTCTTACTAATCTTACAACAGTATTAAGGAGCTCATCATGAAAGTTGTGGTATGCATATTTACCATTTCTTGTACCTGTTAGTTAACTTTTAGCAATATGATCATGTCTTGCAACCAGATTGAGAATTTACATAAAAGTGCATTGGCTCAGACTCTACTCATGTTTTCTGCTCATCTTTTCTGTGTCCTCTTTTTGCACAGCACTGTGTTGTAGTTAACTTCAATCTATCACATATTATTTTTACAAAGCAATTATTTCCTTTTACAAGTTTGCAGTGATCTTCACTGAGCATTGTATTCAGGGTCTGGCCTTCATTTTCCTGTATCTTGAAATCGCACCATACTGTATGACATGATTTATGGATTTCAGACCCTTTTGCAGGTAATGTGACAAGATGTTGCTTTGGTTGGGAATATTAACTGCCTGGTACGGTTGCATGAGTTTACTCTTAAATCATAAAGTCAGTCCAGCCAAAGCAGTAGAAATGGCTGCCACTTACTGACCATAGTGTTGCTGTGTGTATATATCACTGCCTTAAGACCCACTCGGATCAGTCCTGGTGGGAAGGTTAATATAGCAGAGTATAGACATAAGTCCCACAAGCTAGGTTTGTCATCTATTATTTCTCCTGGACCAGGAGCCCCAAACACAAAATTTGTCAGACTGAGCTACCCAAGGCATAATATGACAGTCTGCCTGTCAAGCCTGATGGGAAAATGGGAGCACCTGTTTAGAAAGATGTAGTGATGCCATAACTGTAACTTCCTAATGGTGGCAGGTGTAAGTGAAAAACTGTTGCTTATGGGCTGAGAGTACTGCGTAATAAGACTCAACAGGTATCACTCTATTTTGAACATCTCTGGTCTAGTAATGCTGATAGAACAGTAAATGCATTCTATGGCTTTGATGAAGCTTTTAGAAGAGAGGTGGTGTTAAAATGTGAAGAAAGACAGTCTTTATGACTTGCCTCCTGCTCTGAAGGTTGGAGTATTTAAAAAAATTGCAGCTTTTCACCCCAAATGGTGTTAAAATGTGAAGAAAGACAGTCTTTATGACTTGCCTCCTGCTCTGAAGGTTGGAGTATTTTAAAAAAGATTGCAGCTTTTCACATCCAGGGATATACCGAGGATTCTGCTTTTTTCGCTATATTTTTTCTCCTGGTCTTCTGTGCAATCAGTGATATATTTAGACCTTGGAAACATTGTACTTTTAGGTTTATGATCTACTGCATATCTATGACTGTGGGAATCTTCCCCATTTGTTACAGCATTTTAGGTATTTACTGGGAGGTTGGTTTTAATATCTATATTCAATTGTTGATAACTTTGTACTTATATTTTACTCCCCAATAATGATTGCTCACTGTATTGCTTCCATGTTTTTATTTGCATTCTTCACTTAATAATTTGTGGCTTTGGAGTGTATAAAGGTCAGACTCCAGTGTAAAGTTCACAAAAAAAGAGACAGTTGTCATAATGATTAAGGATTTTACCTCCCATGTACATAGTATTATGTTCGATATGGACCTCTTGGGGTACCTCATACCTCCTAAAATTCATTTTGGGTGTTTCCACCTCAAACTCTCCCATGAAAGGAGAATGGTGCACATCAGCAAAGAGTTGTATAAACCAGCTGTTATTGGTGGTGTACAGTACCTCTTAGCCAGGAGAACATAGTGCGCTATGTGTATGTCAGAGCCGACTACTTTATGGTATAAAAAATGGCTGTTGGTGATTTGGTGGAGATGGCAAATGTTGCAGTAAATGGTTAACAGTGTTTGCTGGTGATAAGACAGTAGAGGACCTGGCCTATTTTGACCTAGGTAAGTGAGCCATGCTAAAAATAGGAGGGGGTTAATGTTCTCTTACTGGCCAGTTTAAGTCTGCCATAAAGCTCAGGGATCCTGGATTAATAAGCTACTGGCTGGTCTACAGTTGCCCAGCTTGGTTTACCAGAGATAACTATGTGGAGTGAAAACTGGATGTAAAATCAATCAACCTTTTAAACATGAAGTAAGAATAGTTACACTTAGTATAGGTTCACTGACAGAATACATCTTGAAAGTGGATGACATGATGGTAAAGAGGAGGCTGGGCATCCTCTGTATCCAGGAGACAAGATGGAACTGTAGTGCAGCAAAGCCACTTAGCTTGGGATCTAGAGTCTACTACTCAGGGGGGCAGACAGTAGGAAGTGTGATGAAGGAGAGGCTTCAGAAGACAGTGTGGAATGTCATCAGTGTTCCAAACAAATTGATGGCAATCAGACTGTAGTGTAATGATAGGACAATATTTATAATCTCAGCCTATGCCTCACTGCGGGGTTGTTATAGTGAGATAAAGGGTGCATTCAGGCAATACCTACTAGATAAAGCATGATAACATGAGTTAGTGTTGTTAATGGGGAACCTGAATGTGCACATCAGGATACACAGAACAGGATACGAGGATTGCCTGGGTTTAGAAGAGTGGTGCAGCAGGAATAATGAAGGAAAGACCATTCTCGACTTTTGTCTGGCTAATGGTTTGATGGTGGCCAATGCATTGCTCATCAAGAGAGACAGTCACAAGATCACATACAAAAGTGGCCACCATGCAGCTCGGGTAGATTTCCTCCTAGTAAGGAAAGGGCATTGTGGTAGAATCAGAGATTGCAACAGTTTGCCCACAACATTACCCACTGCTGGCCATAATTATAGACAAGCGGCTTTCAGAGAAGACTCTGAGGTCAACAGATGTTAAGCTGAAGACTTAGAAATACTCAGGGTTCTAGCACTTAGAAAGCTGTGGAAGCAGGTAAAGTTGAAGAAGAATAGCAACGTTTCCAAACAGCATGTATGAAGACTATAGAACATATATGAGACTGAACAAGGCATGGAAGTATAGTTCATAAGAAAAACTCATGGTGGAAAGCAGAAGTACAGCAAATGATCAAAAGAAAGAAGGAGTGAAACAAATAATGGGAGAAAGAAAAACAGAGCAGGCAAGATTGTGCATGGGACCACACATGACAAGGTAGTAATGTTGTTAGCGCTGCGCTGCCAGGAACGCTAACATTATGGTAATTTAGTCAGTGCTAATGGTCAGTTACATTTTCTCTTGTTTAGGTTGAAGGTATAATCACCAAGAACTACTTTGAGGGAAAAGAAAGAAAATTCAAAGTTTGGAATGAACCTGCAACATTATCTCTTTTTGCCAAGGCTAGTGACATGGCCATTGAGCTCCCATCCTTTCACTCTTTGGAATTTCTCACCAAACTGCTACTAATGACAGCAGTGAATGTCCAGCAAATCAAGGTTACTACTGCCAGCTATGATTCCCAGCTGCAATAAATCTTGAGTAATGGACAGTTATAGCTTCCCACTCATAATATATTCAGGATTTGCAAGTGCCCTCTCAAAGGCTGAAGCTAAAACTAGAAGACCTTAAGAACAGAGTCTACCCAAACAATTTGTCTTTAATTGGGCCACCAGAGTAATGTGAAGAGCTGGATTCCATAAATTTGGGGGAAAGTTACTGCCCAGAGTTTTTATCTATTGTGGCCTCATCAAAGAAAGAAGTGGCTGCATTGTTGCATACCTTGGTTAACTGTATGAATGAGTCTGCTGTTAGAGATCATCAAGATAGACAGCTTATTGTAGTATCTCAAATGGCCCACACTGACATAAAGCTATTGAATCATTATGGCTCAAATGATGCGTAAAGGTATACAAGGAGCCCATAAATATCGCTGCCCATTGCTGATGGTGGAATTTTAATGTTGTTGCGAACCTAGTCCTCATCAGCGAGCCAGCTGGCAACATTAGGCTAGCCAAAATGAGGAAAGTACTTATCTGTGTGGAAAACAACCTCCTTCTAGAGAGCTTGAGTACACTTTTTATGTTCGGGGAATCACAAGTCTTTAAGAGTTTTGGTTGGTGAATAGAACCCACTGGCATATGGTGCAGTAATTTGAGATCGAAACAGGGTTGCTCTCTGAGCATTCAATGGTAAGTCTTGTAATTAAACTAGCTCTAGGATAGGTATTAAAGTCCCAATGGAAATTAGATCCACTCTTATTACAAGGAAAGAAACCGTGTTCTTTTTCCCCCTGTAGAATTAAGGAGTACTGGGATGAGGAAAATAGCTGTTAAAGAGGAGGACACTATAAAGATAGGTTTTAAGGATGAGTGTAAAGGGCAGGCATGGCTCCTACACTCCAAATGAGAGCAGGAAGATGGATCTCAGTTGGGCAGAATAAGAAACAGGATTAGAGTTGGAGATCAAATATAAAGGAAACAGTTGTCAAGACAGGGAAAGCTGGTTGGCATTTAGGAGTGCAAAACATGATTTCAGAGAACTCCAGTATTCTCATGTGGTGTTTAGGTGGGAGAGACTGGGGCTATTTTATTTGACCAAAGGAATAGTATTCTTCAAAGTTGTTGTTGTTGTATCTTTCGGCTTTTCCCAGTTAGGAGTCGCCACAGCGGAACTCCGGTCCGCTAATGATTGGCAGTAGATTTTTACGTACCGACTTGCCAGGTCTGACGTACAACCTTCAACGAAGGTACGCCCATTCACACATGTCTCCACACAGAAGACACTTTAGCTGAGAATCGAACAGGACAACGTCTTCCTCAAAGTGCTAGCCAAAAATATAAGGAGCTGTGTGCACAGGTGACTTTTAAGGCACTTAAAGACAAATTGGGCAAACTTACATTGGCTGCACAGGAAATGATGGCACTCCTCACAGAAGAATATAGTAACCCAGAGAGCTTAGATACTCAGAGTATAGACATGATCTTGAGGGAGGAACAGGGCTTGCCCTCCCCTCATTTCTTACCTAAGGAATGGACAGACAAGTTAGTGAAGGCAATATCTTTGCAGAAGGTTTTGGAGGTGATTGATTTGCTCCCAGGAAGGAAGGCCCCCAGGACCTGACAGCTTAAATATGGCCTTTTTCAAGATTTTTTAAAAGCATCTGAGACCCCCATTGCTGAATAAATTTCAGTACACTCTGAGGAAGGGGAGATTCCTGGAGTCTATTGTTAAAGCCAAGGTAATGATGCTGCTCAAGCCATATAGGGATAGGGAAGAGCCCACTAATTGTTGGCCTGTTTCCCATTTAGATACAGATCTTAAAATGTTTGTCTAGCTATTGGCACAAAGGTTAGAAATACTTTTCCCAAATATTATTGGTGCTAACTATTTAGGATTTATAAAGGGAAGGCAAAGGGAACTGGATGCAATAAGGACATGGTGGAATGTGCAGACAGTGTGCCAATAGGAGGATATTGTGGGATGGGCACTAATTATAGTCTTCCAGGAAGCTTTTGATTCAATTCATTGGACCTTTATCTGGAAGGCTATGGCATTACTGGGAATTCCTGCAGAATTCATCAGATGATGTCAGGTACTGTGTACTACCCCAACAGCTTTTGTAGCTATGAATGGCTTGTCTTCTAGTACTATTGAATTGGGGACAGGTACCAAGCAGGGGTGCATCTTGTCTCCTCTTCTGTATGTTTTGGCCATGGCTGTGATTGATTTATATTTGGATAAGGCCTGCATTACTGTAAGATAAAAATAGACAGCACAGCTTTATGACTTACAAACTGGTTTGCTGACAATTGTGTACTGTGTTTGAATAAGCCTCACTTGCACACTCTAAGTGCATTAAATGCTTTGGATGGCTTAACCCAAACAGCAGGACTAAGGGTCAACAGACTTAAGACAGGACTTTTTCACTTAACTTAAGATTCATTGTCTTATTGCACTAATTTCCCTAACTTTCCATGTTAGTTGTACATGCAATTCAAATACCTGGGTATCACAATGCATATAGCCTTAGTAAGGTAATGGGATATAATCTCCAGCCACTAATCACTGAGCTCAGATGAAGGTCCGACAAATGGGGAGAATGATTCTTCCATTTATTAGTAGAATCCAGTTTGTCAAAATGTGGATCCTACCCAAGATACCCTTTATACTGCATCACTTATGTTATGTTATATTTGCCCTGCAAATGAGTAAGATTCAAACATTGGTATCCAATATTCTTTGTAATGGGAAGCCACTGCATATGAGTAGGAAGAAACGTTCTATTCCCATGAAGATGGGGTTTGATGTTCCATGCATATTTGGGTATGGAGTTCCTACAATAGGATGGTTTTATATGAGGGTCAGTCAATTGAAATACAATGCTTCCTGGTTTATGACCATGCCAAGTATGACTGCATCTCTAGGTAGCAGGAGGAGACCCCCCCTTCCTACTAAGTGTGGAACCCAGGTTGCCTAGACCTATGTTTTGACTCAAGAATTTCTCATGGTGACAGAAAAAAATGTTAAAATCTACCCTCTGTCCCATCTGTGGTATGACCCCGCAATTGCCATTGAGGGGAAGCCACTCTTCTGGAAGGGTTGGATAAAGGCTGGTGTTGTAAATGTATCAGATGTTTGAGACTGGGAGAAAAGTCTGCTGGTCTTGCAGGAACCATTAAGACACAAGTCTCCACGGGGAATTTTAAGTGGTGACAATATTTTCAGCCAACAGCCTGCCTGGAGGAGCTGGCTAGACCAGGTAGGATAAGTCAGAAAAAGCAGCTCAGTGAGATTAAGGGTTGGGCTGATGTTGGCTGTTAAGGGAGGGACCTTTCCCAGAATGACAGTGTTGTATAGATTAGAGCAGGGGAGTTCACTGCCCTTTTCTGCTAATATGCAGTGATACAGGCAACTGGTAGGCTACACACTCAAGTGCGCTAGCCGAATTAAATCATTTACTGTGTTTCTGTACCTAATTTCTGCTACTTACAAAAAAAAAAAAAAAAAAAAAAAATCCTTGTTTCTCACCTTTACTGAACTAGAATAGTCCAGTTTTCAGATATTGCTGATCTCTGGGCTGTGTCATAGTTCCTGTGCTGCCCATATCCTTATTTGGATAGGAGGAAGCTTCTTTGTTCACCAGTGAGAGTGGGGAGCTCTGAGCAGCCTATCTGTCCCTTGAGGAGTGGTTCCAGCCCAGTAACTTGTAGCTTATTGGCCGTTTTGGGCCATTTCCTATCTCTTTCTAACCCCCTGCTTTAAAGCCAGCTTTAGCATGCTTTTGCGCTTGTAATTTAAAGTTTGTCCTGTTTGTTGCATTTACCTGTTGAGGCTACACACTCAAGTGCGCTAGCCTGTGTTACATATTTATTGCATTTTCCTGTTGTTTGTTGCAAAAAAGAAAAAAAAAATATCCTTGTTTCCCGTCTTTCCTGACCTAGAGTAGTCCAGATACAGGCTTTGTTGAATTCTGGACTTTTGGAAAGTTCCTGTGTTGCCCATTTCCTTTCTTGGATAGAGGGAGGCTTCTTTGTTCACCAGTGGCAGTGGGGAGCTTAGAGCAGCCTATCTATCCCTGGAGGAGTGTTCCCAGCACAAGAATCTGGTAGTCTATTGGCCGTTTTGGGCCAATTTCTAGCTCTTTCAAGTCCCTCTGTATAAAACCCGCTTTGACACGTCTTTTGCACTTGTTACTACTCAGCCAAGCTCCTCGTGGTCCTGCAGAGTGGTGCTAGCAGCAGAGAGGCTAAAAGAGCGACTGCTAACCTGATAAAAGTGTTTTCCTGCTACTACCTGGGCGACTGTCCGATCTAGCTAAACTGCAAGTATTTCTGCATTCTTGAACTGTTTTAAACTGTTTAAATTTGTTTTTGCACCTGCACTTTTAAAGTTTGTCCTGTTTGTTGCATTTAGCTGTTGAGGCTACACACTCAAGTGCGCTAGCCTGTGTTACATATTTATTGCATTTTCCTGTGTTTGCTGCAAAAAAAAAAAAAAAAAAAAAAAATTATCCTTGTTTCCTGTCTTTCCTGACATAGAGTAGTCCAAATACAGGATTTGCTGTATTCTGAACTTTTTGGAAAGTTTCTGTGTTGCCCATTTCCTTTCTTGGATAAAGGGAGGCTTCTTTGTTCACCAGTGGCAGTGGGGAGCTTAGAGCAGCCTATCTATCCCTGGAGGAGTGTTCCCAGCACAAGAATCCGGTAGTCTATTGGTCGTTTTGGGCCAATTTCTAGCTCTTTCAAGTCCCCCTGTATAAAACCCGCTTTGGCGCGGTTTGTGCGCTTGTTAATACTCAGCCAAGCTCCTCGTGGTCCTGCAGAGTGGTGCTAGCAGCAGAGAGGCTAAAAGAGCGACTGCTAACCTGATAAAAGTGTTTTTTTTGCTGCTACTACCTGGGCGACTGTCCAATCTAGCTAAACTGCAAGTATTTCTGCTTCTTGAACTGTTTTAAACTACTTAAAGTTGTTTTTGCACATGCACTTTTAAAGTTTGCCGTTTGTTGCATTTACCTGTTGAAGCTACACACTCAAGTGCGCTAGCCTGTGTTACATATTTATTGCATTTTCTGCTGTTTGTTGCAAAAAAAGAAAAAAAAATTATCCTTGTTTCCCGTCTTTCCTGACCTAGAGTAGTCCAAATACAGGCTTTGCTGTATTCTGGACTTTTGGAAAGTTTCTGTGTTGCCCATTTCCTTCCTGGATAAAGAGAGGCTTCTTTGTTCACCAGTGGCAGTGGGGAGCTTAGAGCAGCCTATCTATCCCTGGAGGTGTGTTCCCAGCACAAGAATTTGGTAGTCTATTGGCCGTTTTGGGCCAATTTCTAGCTCTTTCAAGTCCCCCCTGTACAAAACCCGCTTTAGTGCAGCTTTGTGCGATTTTGTGCATAGCGCAACATCGGGCAACGCCGCTTAATTGGGTTTAAACCATTCTCGGCTCCACAAAGTCTGCTCTTCACTTTTTCCCTTAGAACTGATCTAGTTCTCATAATAAACACCCTATTCCTACTCTAAAGCCTGGCACTTGCTCACTAAAGCAATTATATAAGTCAGCACTAAAAAATTAAAAGCACTACACCCTCACAAACTCCCCTTGAGTACCTTGTTCCCCATTGGCCCTTTTTTCAATTATAAAGGAATTCCCAATACTATTCTAGCATGTCCAAATGTCAGTTGTCAATCTCCTCTCCGGTCCAGCTGGTGAATCTGGGAATCTTGAGGCAATGTTACAACTGCCTCATGTACACAGACAGCCCTCTCCTCCTCCCAACAAATTCCAACACATGTGAGAGATGCAACCATATAGTCAAACTGGAGGCTAAGCTCTCTCAACTCAGTACTAGCGTAACCAGTCAGGAGGAGAAGGAAACCACACTCGCTACAATTCCAGTCTCACATAGACCTACCACGACAGCAAACCAAGCACATAAACACACAAAAACATACTCGGAGGCTCTAAATAAAAATCTACCTAAGCAACAGAGACCACCAAAGCAGACACCCAAGAAACCGCTACCCCAAAACAAAACACGTGCAACACATAGCTCACAAAGCCAGTGTGCCGAACAGTCACAGCACTTAAGGCTAAACAACACACCTGATACACTTGTAATAGGTGACTCTATCGTCAGGCACACTGACGTCCCTCTCACCAGGCTGAACAAGGAGAAGGTCATGGTGAACTGCCTGTCGGGTGCTAGGATCCGCCCACATAACACAAGCACTCAGGTCACTCCAAGGCAAGTACAAATATGACTCAGTCATTGTCCATGCTGGTGTGAATGACCTGAGACGCACCTCCCTGGACTACATGAAAAGAGACATAGAGGAGCTCTCTGAGCATGTAGCCCAGACCGGTATGACCCTGACCTTGAGTAGCATCTTACCCTCACCAAGAATGATGCCACAATATGAAGACAAGATGATCAATTTCAACAATTGGCTTAAGTATTGGTGTCATTCAAAGGGGATCCAATGCCTGTCAGCCTGGGATGACATGCTCGACAAGCCATGATGCTTCACTAGGGATGGCTTGCACCTGTCACCCCTGGGCTTTCGGATATTGGCAAAGGCTCTTGCTATCCCCATAGTGCCTTTTTTAGGCAAGACTCAAAAGACAAACCCACCTCCATAGGTATCACAAGGGATAAGAAACAAAGAGTAATGCTACTCAATGCCAGAAGTCTAAACCTCAAGATGCATGCACTCGAAACTCTCCTTAGCATGGAGAACATCGATATCTGTGCAGTAACAGTAACCTGGTTCAAGGCTCCTGAGAGCACCCCAGCACTACCAGGTTATACCTCATAACATGTTTTTCGGCCCCAAAACTTGGACCGAACCACAAAAGGAGGGGGAGTATCAATATTCGTCAAAGATACCCACACCTCCAGGTTGGTGGCACAGCACGAAGCATCAGAGACTATCCATGTGCAACTAACAGTGGGTAAAACTGTCTTCCAGTTTATATCCTGCTACAGACCACCCTCCCAAACCCAGGAACCCCACTCGGCCTTCCTGAGAACACTGGAAAATATGAAGATCTCTCCAAGCACCATTATACTGGGCGACTTCAACTACCCAAACATAGACTGGGAGCATTACTCTAGCTCCAACACCCTAACCCAAAGGTTCCTAGAATTTATAAACTCAAATGCTATGGAACAGCTTGTTACTACTCCCACAAGAGGGGAAAACATACTGGACCTGATCATCACCAACATGGAGACTCTATGCTCCAGACCAGAAGTGTATCCCTCACTGGTAAGATCAGACCATAAACTAATCTCACTAGATATTCACATCCCGACCCCAGCCCCTGCCCAGAAAACCACAGTGAAAAACTTCTCTAAAGCAAATTTCACACTCCTCAAAACCAAGGTGGAATCCTTCAAAGCCCCCGGGCCTGTGGAAAATATGGCCCAGACCGCAGAATCCTTTATAAACACATTCTATGAACACCTTCAAGAATACATGGATCATGCAATCCCAAACAAAACCAAGACCCAATCCTCCAAAGGCAGGCATCCTGTCTGGTGGACCCCAGCCATAAACAAACTATACAATAGAAGGAGTAAGCTACTACATGATAGAGCAAAATCCCAAAAAGGGAAGGCATCTCTGATCAGTATTAGCAAAAAACTACGGGCACTCATAAAATCGTCTAAGGCCAGCTTCGAGAGAAAAATTGCACAGGGCACTAAGGATAATCACAAGGCTTTCTTTAGTTATGTTAGGAACCTGGGTGGGAATTCCCAGATATGCTCAGAATTAGTCCAAAATGACAGAAAATACACCGAACACACAGACATTGCCAACATCCTAGCTGACAGGTTCAGTGCAAACTTCCCCCCTTCCCCACTAAAAGGGCAAATATCTATCCCAGCAGAGTGCTGCCCCCCTGACATCTCAGATGCTCAGGTAAGAGCCGCCCTCTCCAAAGCAAAAAACACAGCATCAATGGGACCAGACGGTGTCCCAGGCTGCATCTACATGAACTCCAAGAAGAACTAAACCCAAACATAAAACTACTGTTCAATCTCAGCCTTACTACAGGATATGTACCCAAAGAGTGGTGTACAGCAACAGTGGTCCCCCTCCACAAAGGTGGTGCCTCAACGGATCCTGGAAACTATCGCCCCATAAGCCTGATTAGCTTGGTCTGCAAAGCTATGGAAAGGATCATCATGGACCTCATAAATAAAGATTTTGGGGACCTACAGACAATGGATCCTACCCAGTTCGGCTTTGTTAAGGGCAGATCCTGCCTCTTAAACCTGGTCAATTTCTTTGAAACAGTCACCAAGGCCATTGACGAGGGGAAGGTGGTCCACACAGCCTACCTGGACCTCGCAAAAGCCTTCGATACAATACCCCACTCGGGCATTATAGATAAGCTCAACAGCTTAAATATAAACCCCTCTGTCACTAGATGGGTTGCAAACTGGCTCAAGGACAGAACCCACATGGTTAGAATTGCTGAAGCCATGTCAGACTCCAAACCAGTTACAAGTGGCGTCCCACAAGGCTCAGTTCTGGGAATCTCTTGTTCGGTATATATTTCTCGGAGGTACAGGCCAACAAGGAAGGACTGTGGCTGACCAAGTTCGCAGATGACTGCAAACTGGGTGCCATAATCGACTCTCCAGCCGACACAAGCATCCTACAAAAGGGCCTCATATAAACAGACAACTGGTGCCAGAGCCATGGCCTCAAGCTAAATGCCAAAAAGTTTATAGTCATCCCCTTCTCAAAAACAAAGTGCCCACAAATTACCACATAGATGGTAATCCATTAAGTACGGAAGAAGTAATTAGGGACCTGGGGACCCAAGTTGATAGCAATCTCTCATTCGACAACCACGTGGCCAAAGTGATTAGAAAATCATTTTATATAGCCCACCTAATCATGAAGGGATTCACATCTAGATCAGGGGAGGTCATCGTGCCTCTTTACTCATCCCTCATCAGGCCCATAATTGAGTACAATGCCCCTTTTGGGATGTACCTTACCAGACACCTGCAGCAACTGGAAAGACCCCAAAAGTACCTCACCAAGAGGATCAAAGGGCTCAAACAGATGCCATATGCTGCCCAGTTAAAGAAACTCCAGCTGTACTCAGTGGCATACTGCTTGCTCAGAGGCAATCTGTGCCTGACGTATAAAGCCATGTCCAACCCGGAATTAATGGACATGCTGCACCTCAGAAAATCCAAATCCCATCGAGCTACGTGCTCGAGAGACTTGAAGCTCAGCACTGAAATAAATAGGACCTGCTGGAGGGACAGATTCATAACCCAGAGGCTCCCTTCACTCTGGGATAAAATCCCAGTCCAGGTTAGGCAGAGTCCCTCATTGACTCTCTTCAAGAGGAATCTTGATGAGTGGATGGGAGATCGTAGATTTTCTCCGGGTATCACTTCTGTGTCACTGTTAGACAGATGCACAGTATACTAACCTCGAAATAGGGCATAGCAAAATTCATTTTAAAATGGGTGGCGAAAGCCAAACACACTCTGGCTAGGCTTGTAAATGCCCTAGGGCTGATAGCCTAGTATGAACCTATGAACCTATGAACCTATGCTCGATAAATAGAATAATATCCTGGACAACCCCATGACTGTTGAAGGATGGTTAGGCTGCTATTAAAACTTAAAGTGTAGGATGCTGGCCTCCCCTTCCTAGAATTTTTATAGCTAAAATACTTCATCAATGGTAGCTAATTCCTAGGCAACTCTTCTGTAGAGGCCTGTAGAATTATAGTGATTGCAGGAGACATGGGAATATTGAGACAGATTATGTTTACTTAATATGGTTATGTGATGAGGTGAAATCAGTCTGGAATTTAATTAAATGGGATAGAGTGAGCATCCAGGAAAAATGGACCTAGCATTGTGAAGTACAAATTGTGGCTGTTTGGTGTTAATCACTGCAGGTGTGAACTTACTAAAACAGAATACTACTGGCTCAGATCAGTGATTGCCTTGCTGATATCTACCTTATTCTCAGACTGGAAAAGCCATTTAGTTTATTGGTGGTCTACAATGCTGAATCTTAAAGCATGTTTGTTGTTCTTCTTCTTCTTTCGGCTTTTCCCAGTTAGGGGTCACCACAGCGGAACTCCGGTCCACTAATGATTGGCAGCAGCTTTTTATGGTGCCGAGGTGCCAGCTCAATGCCCAACTTTCAACAAAGGCACGCCCATTCACGAATGCCACTCGACCGCGGGGAGGACAAGCTACAGTTCTAAAATTAATGCAAATGACTGGAATAAATATTGTTTTATCTTTAACTATAAAATGCAAGTGCTTATGGACTCCAATAAGTCTATTATAGAATACTTTTAGTAAAATGTTCATTAGACCAATTTGCTGTGTTTGCAATAGTGGTCTTACATTACATCACATTATTTATTTATTTCCGTTGTGTATTGTGCTTAGCTGTGATACTTATGTTCTGAATGATGTGTCAAAAAAAAAAATACAGATCAGGCTAAGAAAGAATATGGTTGACTAACAAAGAGGCTAAGTGAACAATCATAATTTTAAAGAACAAGGCATTAGACTCACTCAACCAGCTTCTGGAATGCGGCTCAGGAAATGAGGGGAACATAAAAAATGATAGCCATCAAACACACTATGTAATAGATGGTGGCAATAACCTGCTCACCAGTCAACATGACATCAAAGGCAGATGGAGTGATTACTTCCAGCAGCTTTTGAATGAAAAAAAAAAACTACAGAAGTTGTAGTGACCCAGACACAGCCTAAAATAAAAGATTCAGAAGAGCAGCCAACCCTAGATGAAGTAAGAACAGCACTAAAGAAAACTAATTCAGGAGTTGCTGCAGGCTCAGGTGAGGTCATGGCGGATATGATCAAGATGTTGGGTGAATTTGGAAAGAAATAGCTACATAGTATTATGGAGCAAAAGACATATCCATGATGACTGGAGAATGAGCATTCTAGTTCCAGTGTGCATGAACAAAGGAGACATTCTCATTTGTGAGCAGTATAAAGGCATCAAACTCCTGCTACACTGCATGAATGTTCTGGAGAGGGTGATTGTTAAATGAATACACAGAGTAGTAGAAAGTAAGATGGGAGATGAAGAGCTCAGATTCAGATCAAGTTACATCACAAATGACCCATTGTTTGCAGTGAGACAAACAGTTCTGAAGACTCTTGAGATGAGGATAGAGTCCAGCTTGGCATTCTTGGACTTGGAAAGTCCCAAGAAAGCTGAGGTGGGCAGTCTAGTGATGCTTTGCAACTCTGGAAACACTGGTAAAATCAGTGCAAGCTATGTACTAGGACCCAGTGACTCAAGTATGAAGTGCTCATATTCAAAGAGGGATTTCCAGTAGGAGGAGGTGTGCAAAAAGGTTCAGATTTGAGTCCACTGATGTTCATACTGGTGATGGACTACATTACAGACATGTTGGAGGTGACAGACCAACCAAACTGCTGTAGGCAAACAATGTGGCTTTACAAGCAATCTCTGCACTGGGACTTTAGCAAATGATAGGGGACTGGAATGCAAAAAACACACACTGGAGGAAACTGAGTACAGACAAAACAAGGCAGTTATAATGGTTGCAAAGAGTGGAAAAATCACAAGAAGCTGAGAAATAACATAGAGACGAATATAGTGGAACATATTAGTGTATCTGGGAGGGATGGTTGAGGAGAAAGGAAGCCTAAGTTAGGTGGTCAATGCTGGACTCAGTCAATTGTCAAAGAGTATCAGGGATAGTTTTTGACAGAAGAATGTCAGAGAAGCTGATAAATAACATGTGCAAACTGTAGTGTGACCAGTACTACTGTATAGACATAAACCTTGGCAGTAAAGGCAGAGCAACTGAGGAAGCTAGAGGTGATGGAGATGAAGTGCTTCAGATGGGAGAGAGGAAGCACACAGTGGTAGAGCACAGAAATAAGGACATCAGGCCAGAAGCCAAAGTAGCTCCAATTGCTGAGAAGGTCAAAGAGAACAGATTGCAGTGATTCAGGCACGTGTAGGAAAGCAGAAGACAATTTTGATAAAGAGCATTTGGTAGAGACAAGAAGAAGCCAAAAGGAAATGAGGGCATTTGGCAAAGAGACGGCTGGATTGTGTAAGAGAAGACCTGCCACAGTCAGGCATGACTGTTGCAAAAGGGTAGAAGACTGATATTGAATCAAAAGAGATTGCGCTAGTTGCTGTCATGCCCAGACCTTGTGCAGACCATGAGAAAGAGGTGGTTGATGGTGGTTGATGGTGGTTGATGGTGATGAGGATGACAATGATAAAGGGAACAAGTAGAAGTGGTAGCAACATTTAGTACAGGGATAGCTGAAGACACAAGACAGCTCAAAAAGAAGAAGCGATACAAGTGGGTCTCAAGTAACCCGAGGTACACTTATTATTGGTATCTTGCTACTTGTGGAAATAAAATAGCAAAATACTTTATTGATATTATTATAAGGTGGACATTGAGTGGAGGGACGGTTGAAAAGATTGGTCTTTGAAAGGGTGTAGAAACCAGGCTGCACATGAAGAATAAAGGATTATAAATTTACACTGTTACTGAATATCTAAGCTATAATGTGGAGTGGGTTGTGGAGGAAAGAGGACAAAATAGGCAACCAGGAAGATAGATGTGATGTTATTTATAGAAGCTATATACCAATAAGCTGGATGTGGGTAATATGCAGGCCATAGAGCTGTGATTGGTAGAGGAGTCAGAACAACCTCAACAAAAAATGCAGTGTGAAGGTACGTGGTGAACCAACTGAGGTAGGAAGAGAAGAATGTGAAGGAGTGCTGGGGTATGGGGTGCCTCCAATGGAGGTAGGAAGTGAAGGAATTAGAGGGTGGGGGTATCTGGTGCCACCAGTGGAGGTAGGAAGAGAATGAAGTGAAGCAGTGTGGGGGTATGTGGTGCCACCAATGGAGGTAGGAAATGAAGAAAGTGGAGATGTGTGGAGGTATGTGGTGTCATCAGTGGAGGTAGGAAGTGAAGAAGTGTGGGGGTATGTGGTGCCGCCAATGGAGTAGGAAGAGAAGGAAGTGGAGGAGGATGGGGTATCTGTTGCCATCAATGGAGTTAGAAAAAAAGGAACTGGAGAGGTGCAGTTATGTGATGTCCCCATGGAGCTGGGAAGAGAAGGAAGTGGAGGTATGTGGGGTTATGTGGTATACCCATGGAGGCAGGAAGCAAAGGAAGTGGAGGAGGTTGGGAGTATGTGGTGTCCCCATGGAGCTAGGAGGTATGTGGGGTATGTGTGGTTGCAGAAGCAAATGGCATGATGTATCCAGTAATAGCAACTAATCACAATAACTCTGCTGTGTGTGTGTGTGTGGGGGGGGGGGGATGTGTGAACATGGCTGAGTCACCAGTTCTGCTTTAGTAAGGATGATTTAAGTAGCACAAAGTAAACCCAACAAAGAAGTAATAGGAAAGGGGAGACAGGCAGAATACAGGCATATATCACCACTAAAAAAACCTGAAACAGAAAATGATCTGAGGGAGGAGGAGTCAGTGGGAAAGTGGAATGAAATGGAGGATGAGTAGCACATGGAAGGGGGGGGGGAGTATGGACAGACAAAGACAGAAAAAGAAGGCAGAGCATTTGGCTCATAAAAAATATCCTAGTCTCAAAACCAGCAAGGGAAGCTACGCATGATACTGCACCCCTGTAAGTATAGGACTTGTTGCATGGAGGGCAGTACTGGCCCATTCAAGTGGAACCCAGTAAGCACATGACTTGTTGCATAGAGAGCAGTACTGGCCCATTCAAGTGGAACCCAGTAAGCACATGACTTGTGTGTGATTTTTTACTTTTCTCTGTCTATCAGGTGAGAAAGACCCGTGAGAGAAGGATGAGGATAAAGGCTTGCGTGTCATACCTATATTTTGTTGTGTGAGTCACATTGTTAGTGCTGTGGTTTGCTTTATTATGGTGTGTTAGACTGTATGACTCTGTGGTGCACTTTCCTTTTTCTCTATGCTAATAATGGTAACATTTTTTTTTCTTTTATTAAATGTTATTAAGTAATCAAAAATATAAAAAAGAGCCAAGCTCAGAATACAAATTAATACACCAATAATTTTCAGTACTAACATACTGAGCAATTTATTTCAATTAGTAAAGCAGTGATTTAACAAACTAATAATGTTAGCTATATACATTATTAACAATATACTTTTCCCTGTGTAGAAATTGATAGTATATTAGATAAAATTAATTTGAAATTGATATCTGCTTTAAAGTGGCTATATATGTTAACCAAACTATTTCAGTACATCTAATTATTATAAGATGCATTTGTATGTTGTTGACGTTTAGATAAACTCTCATTTTCCCAAACATTAAGCTTCATTTTAAGTAGCCAAGTGTATAAGAGTAGTTTTGTCAATAGAATAGAGAAGTTCTAAGCAGGAGTGATGTACTCCTCATCAAGGCTGAAAGCTATAAGCACTAACAACTCCACAGCTCCTAATATCTCTTACGAGTGGAAAAAAAAACTTGCCCATAATGTGGCCTTGGAGCAAGGTAGGGATAGTCTTATACCCTGTACAACTTACCATGCTAAGGATTCCCATTACTGAAATACTAGGCGGCAGTCTGAAAATGTATGTTCTTATGTAAAGCTGGTAAAGCCACACCACACATAGCTAATATGATGAGCCAGCTCCTTCTGAAAACTTATCACCAGGGCCAATAACTATCATAAATAAGAAAAATAACTTATGTACATAAATAGTATTCTGTAGTCTAACCATTTTCCTCAAAAACAAAAATTATCCATATATAGCTGCATGCAATGATGCTGCTTCTGCTCTGAGCCAGATTATCTGAAATCAAAAATTTGTAAAAGACAGCTGCCATTAAATTAAAGTCCAGGCAGAAAAAAAATGGCTAAGAGATCCCTCTAAAGGACGCATATCTTGACAGATGTGATTATTTGACCATGTACCCTCCCAATGCAGGATGGTGGGGGGCTTACGCGTTTGCAAGAAAAAGTTTTTTTTGTGTGTTTTGTTTATTATTTTTCTTAGTTATATTTTTTGAAACTGAATTTTCAGCGAAGAGTAACTTGTACTCTTGTGCCTCTCTTGAATATAGATATACGAGACACAGCAGATAATGAAGGGGATAGATGAACAATGATGGCACAGGAAGATGATGTACAAAGAATGATGAGTAAGATGATGCAGAAGCTGAACTTTGGCTTAAGGCTGATGTAAGACTTTATGGTTTAACTGAGTTTGAAATGTGTTTGTTTTGTTTTGTTTCACGTAGAATGTGGGGCTGATTTCTATTAAGAGGTAGTTTCATGGTGAAGGGTAGGTATGACTCTTAGCAGAGGTAGGTGATGTAGCGGCCATCTAAGTTTGGTCTATAATTAATAAGGTTAGTAAACACTGTTTAAAATCATTTCTTGTCAGGTGTGTTGTCGAACTCTTTTGACAAAGATAATCACTGATGTTGGTTATGGATTTATAGTGCTGATATTATTCATCTCGATCCTTAGATTTTTGTAGAACACAATTTAGTTGTTAAGGTATTGAGGATAATATCAGTGCCATAGTGTTCTCATTTAGCACCCATTGCTAATCCACAATCTGTCAGCCCACAAGTCTAAAATGGGGGGTGCATTCCCTGATCTTGATTTCCACAACTCTAAATTATGGAGCAAGGCCCATTCCCCCAGTCTGTGCCAATCTGCTGCACCTCGACTCTTAAGTTCCCCAATCTGCATCCATCTCCCAATTGGTAAAAAAAAATAAATAAATAAAGGCCTTCTGCATTGAATTATAACAAACTTCTACAAATACAGATGCACAATGTAGTTGTAACAGCTGGTTTGCTTTAATTACAGTACCATAATCTATTCTTTTTGACCTGTTCTGCAATTGCAGCTACTTTAACTTCTGTTCTAATATCCTAATTTCTTCCTCTGTCCTACAGTGTGCATCCTACCACCCACCTGAGGCACTTCATCTTCTAGCCTTAACTGGCCTGATTTCACTGTCCAGGTTTCTGTACCTTTCTGAAGTACTAGTCACAATATTGTTTTGTTCATATTTCTCTACTTCTTTGGCATTCTTTTGTCACATGCTACCCTTGATACTCTGTGTCATGAAAGGAGATACTGCCAGTCCAGCTATCTGGAATTTTGTTAATAATTGTATGTCATTTATCAATATCAACATGATTTATATAAAAGGGTGACAAAGAGAGAGACTACCTGCATAGCTATCTGGAATTTTGTAAATAATTACATGTCATTTGTGAATATCAACATTCTTCATGTAAGATGCTTGTGTTACAACCTTATTAGAACTGTATGTTATGTGTATATCAAACTAGGTTTGTACAGACGTGTGTTGAAAATGGTTTGTAAAGTACTGAGCTTAAAGATGTATCCACAGTGTAGCCTACTGGAAAAGAACAGACATGTATATACACTATTGTAACTATTTAAATGTATATATTTTAACAGGAGAATCTGGAACACAGAAGGTTAACTTGCAAAACTTCAGAAAAAATAGTTGAAATTAAATTACTTTATGACTGGGTCATAAAAAGATGTTCCCCGGGATTCATGAAGCTCGGCGCAAGGCCGGCGTTAGGCTTGCGCCGACCGTGTAGCGTGAAGATGGCACAGTAGTGCCAAATACATATTAATGAAGGTGCGCTGCCGCCACAGCCACGTGCATAGGAAAGGAGCGGGAGTGCATAGGGCGTGTCGAAGTGCTGCACGGAGGCTTGGAAATGTCAGCTGTCGATGTGCAACCTAAAATGCTTGCATATAACAATTTGCAAGCAATAGTAATCACATCTGTCAGTGTCCGTGGATACTGAAACATATGCAAAGCATGCAAGACAGTTCCTGCGAACACAAAATGAAGAAGCAAACACAAATGCACGGTAGGGAATAACGGGTCCCTATCCCTTGAACAAAGGACATTGAAAACCGTGTGCCCATAGTCCAACGCAGTGTAGATAGCTATACCAAGTGGAAGTGAAATGCATCATATGTTAGCGCGCCGCCAATAGGTACATCCAGCCCAATGGTCAGGGTCACCAGCTGACCCATATTGTGAGGGAGAGTACACAAGCTGGGCAGATGTGTCCATAAAAAAAACACAATAAATGTAAATATCTAGCGACCGTATCACCGAATTATATCCCACAATGCATGTAATAGTCACATACAATAGGTATGTCCGTATTTAACATACCATATGTGACAGGAAATAGAATAAGCATGTAAACGAAACAGAAGGAGCATATAAACTGCTACAACAATAAAGCAACATGTAGGCTGAAAGGAACAGTATTATCTGTAGCGTTGACTGTGGGTACGTGTTGTCCAGTACAATCGGATATGTGTCCGGAATATATCCCATCCTGGACATAGGAAAAGGTGGCATCCTACCAATGATTAGAACAGTCGGCCAAAATCCGCACATCTGTGGTCCAAGCCGTACTTGTCAGGATGTGTCACAGTTGAACGGGTATTACCCGGGTATACCAACCATGTCATGAAAGTTAAGTATGGGCGTGTACCTATGTGCGTGAGGTATAGCATGTGGAAGGTCAAACATGGCTGGGTAGTCCACACAACCATACAAGTACCTGACATATGTAGGGTATGCAATGTGTTACCTTGACCATGTCATGGGCCATCAACCAAAGCTGTGATGGATGGAGTGTCAGGAATATGTGTGTGGGGGGGATGGGTAATGGTATAATCCTCAAAGGTGAGACTGTGTCGTATGCAGAATAGGTGAACTGGAGGTGTATGAGGGAGCAGTAGGTGAAGCAGAAAGAAACGCAAACAACATGTATACACATCTGCAATACAACCAGACAGGCCATACTGTAGAACACAATCCCACAATCATATGAATATTAAAATGTGCGATACAAATGTACAGAAATGTCACCGGCACATACCCACAGATTGGTCCTGATGGAACTGGCCATATCAAATGCAACACACCTGGATGCATAATGAACTACCCAGCATCCCCTCCACAGCACACAACCCGCCCCCATACCTGAACGTCCATCAAATACAGCCGTACTCAGCCTACTAGTTTGGCGTAGCCACATCTACACATAGTGACCACTATGCATATGTAGTCAGTAGTGTCACCCTAGGCAGTTTCAGGATTGCAAACTATGTATCCCTTGCATGTAAAACCCCCAGCACATTTTCGTAACGCCAGAAGAATGGTCGGTATCGGTCTTGTTATTATCGGTCTTGTTAAATTTTTGGATATCCCTCATGGGATAAGTAACCTGTGTAAACATCAGAATGGGTATCAAGACACGATGTCCAGTCCTGTAGACATCTGGACACAAGTTGGAATGTGCAGTAGTGCTGCACGAGACTGTCCAGCCCTAGATGGCCATGCAGAACCTACTACCCAGGATCAAACACCTGCCCGTGACGCATGTGTCCCGACACGAATAAGCGAGAGAATATATTGCACACATTCGCATAGTGGCACATGGAATAAGGGTGATGAAGGCACTGACGTAAACAGGATACCCCCTGATCCACTGTGTGAGGGACAATTACTGTGTGGGTAGGTGTGACCTGACCATCAATGATACAATGCCAAATGTTCTGTGATTGTAGGAAATAACCATGTATCATACTGCATGTAACAGTTGCCTAAAGCAGTCACGTCAGGATAGAATAAACGTAATTCATACAACAAACAGGCAAACAACTAAAGTGCTAAAGGTATAGGCTCACAGCTTGGAAACTAATGAATGTTCTAAACCTGCACTGACCATGGCTATGTGTTGGCCTAAACAAGCTGGTATCCCCAGTAGGGTTACCACCTGTCCCACTTTGCGAGGGACAGTCCCTCAGTGGGCAGTTGTGTCCTGGCAAAAAATATTAAAAATGGCAAATGTCCTGAGATTGTAGGACATAATTATGTCCCATATGTTATGTAATAGTTGCATAAAATAATTATTTCTGTATCTAAAATACCTAAATGTTACAAGAAACAGAATAAGCAACTAAACCGCTACAAGAATAAGCTTTTATTTAGGCAAAAATGTAAAGTTCTATCCTTTGTACTGACCATGGGTATGTGTCGGCCTGTAAAATCTGATGTGTGTTCCGAAAATGTCCCACTTTGGCCATTTGAAAAGGTGGCAACCCTAGTCCCCAGAATATATCCCAACCTGTACATATGACAATGTCAATCACACCAGTGGTCAGAGCATTTGCACAATAACTGGCCAGCCTCTTAACCACTCACAAAGCCAGTGACCTTTGGAGGAAAGGTGTTGAATGAGAATGACTACTTACAACAATGAAGGGTAATAGACGCATTTAACTGCAGAAAATTAGTAGTATTACGAATCTGTCAACACGTTCCAAGTTAATATTACTAATATGGTAGAAGTGTCCGTGATTGTATCTTAGTTGTCATAGCCTTGTCCCTGTCACTGTAGAAACGAGTCCCCGAGTGTCACAGAGGTCCGTACACATAAGTACACCAACCAACTGTCACATCTGTTGACAGGACTATTCCATACCTCTAGTGAATTTATAACTGATGTCCAGAATAATATTCATTGCATCTATAAAGGAATGAAATAGTCAAATGGGAAGGGAAACATGTGGAAACCCCCCCTAACCCTGCATTATGTAGTAGAACCACTCCCCACCCTAAATTATGTAGCGCCAACCTAATAATGTGGTCAGAGGTGCCCAAACACCTGCATCTGTAAACACAGGTAGAATGTTAAAATCTGGACTAACTCTGTCCATGTGCTACGTCTGGTATTTGAACAGTGCCAGGGCAGTTCTAGTCACCAGTCGGACGAGCCTAAACCCAGACCAGCACATGAACACCCTGACAATCAAACAAACATGCGTATGTGCGAGGACTATAAGCGTAGGAGTTCTGAATATCCTTGGAGTGAGTAGACATGCAGCACGGGTCCAGAGCAGTAGGAAACAGGGAATGTTGTAAGTGTAGTACTGTGGTTTTCCCAGCAGGAGAATGGATGCCTGCTGTGCAAGGGAAGTGGTGAGGCATATGTCAGAGTAGCTATGAACCATGGATATACATATAAATGAGCCAGAACAACAATAGTGTAGTGGTTAGAGCATCCGCCTAACATAAAGGCATTCCCAGTTCAAGTACAACTATAGCACATATTAATTGTGTAATGAATGCCTCTGTGTTGTAAAGCCAACATTTATACATGTAAAGGTGACCGCATTTGCATGGGTCCGTTAACCGGATTCCATCAATCAAAGTGGTACTTTCATAAGGAATAAGGCACATGAAATCCCAAAGAAGTGCCAGTAAACATATGTAATTCAGAATAAGTAGATGCAAGTGCACCTGCGCGGGTGTATGCAGCTTTTAGTATAGCAAATGTATGTTGTCTTGTACAGCTGTAACTTTTATATAGATAGATAGATAGATAGATAGATAGATAGATAGATAGATAGATAGATAGATAGATGTGTGTATAGATAAATATCCACAGACATAACAGAAATATGCAATTATATATGTATATATATATATATATATATATATATATATATATATATATATATATATATAGATATGTAAGGAACGCCAAAAGACGAAAGCAAACATAAGGGTTGTGAAGGGAATCTAGAGCAAGTAAGGAATTATAAAGTGCTCGCAGCGTATGTTAGATAAAGCTGCACATGTGTGAGTAGAGCACCGCTATTCACACCAGAGGCAGGGTTATACCAGTGGCCATAACATCGTTGAAGTGCTATGTCAACATTGTAAACAGACGGAATGTAGTACATGTTGCGACCACCTACACTTGTAACCCGCAAATCGTTCATAATCCATAACACCAGGAAAGGCACGTATGTGCAAATATGAATGGATGGTGAGCCTGTGAATACATGAGGCAGTACAAAATGTGTGTAGGACCCCAACACTCTGGAGAGGGTAATGTGTAAAAGTGTGTCATGGCTGCGATAACAGGTGCATAATGGCTGGTATGTGTGGAAACTCAACACGGGTGTGCTGGAGAAACTATGGATATGCGATTATGGACAATGGAGTGCTAGGGTATGTTGCGCCGGTTGCAATGGACCAGCCCATGTAGGTCAGCTAGTACGTAGGTGCAATTCCCAGATAGAGCGTCGTCTGCGTGGAGACATGCGTGAATGGGCGAATCGTTGTCGGACGCTGTACGTCAGGGCTGGCAGCCCAGCACGTAAAACCTAAACGCCACCCATGAGCGGAACGGAGTACTGCTGTGACAACCCCAAACCGTGAAAAGCAGAAAGACACAACTACATGCAGACATCAATATGTTGACGTACAATCTCAGTAACACAAACACTCATTCTATTAACATTAATAATATGAATGTGCACAGAAACAAACACAGTAGCAGGAATAACAGGCTGCGCATATGAGTAATAGGTCGAATGACACTATTACATCGCACTTATCAGCAGCACCCCAGACATGAAAAACATGTGACATCTGTTCGCTGTATAACGTGCAGTATACTGATCACAAGTTCACCGAAGTGAAGTGTCGGTGTCATAACGACTAAGGCAATAGTATGCTGTTGAAGCAGAGATAAAACCCAATACGCATGTGTAAGTGTCTATGTCCGGGAAATGTATAGGTTAATGGACACACATGTATATATAGATAAAAACGTATATATATACAGATTTATATACACATATACATTTATACAGATATATATATATATATATATATATATATATATATATATATATATATATATATATATATATATATATATACACACACACACAAAGATATACTACGGATATATATATATATATATATATATATATATATATATATATATATATATATATATATATATATATATATACACACAAACAACAGGTATTGATATATACATATACACACAAAACAAATATGTCATTGTAGATATACACATGTACATAACTAGGTTACTTTACAGCAATTAGGGGTAACATATATACAGCCCGGGCATATGTGACTGGGAGGTTCAATAAATAAACGTTGTACCCCCACACCACCCAGCTAGGCCGGTCAGACATACAGACAGGCAATAAAGATTACTACACTGCTGCTGTCCAAAACACTGGCAGGAAAGTAGCAGTGGGAGAGATCTGCAAGGTCTACATTTTAAACATGGATAATGGTGTCCCTTGCAGGACCCCAAAAAGTCAGTGTATGTGTCAACCTGGTGTCATCGATGCAAGCAGGATGTAGGTGTACATGGAACAGTAGGTTGTGCAAGTGTGATAATACATGGGTTGACAAAATGTACGACATGTGTCCCAAGACGGGGAGAGTGGGCAATGTGTAGGGGTGTGCTCATACCCCAGCTACGCTCACAGTAAGTATATGTCATGAGTGCTGTAGAGGGTTGCCAGGTAGGTGGACCATGGGTATACAATAATCGGCTTAAGTGTGCAGGTGCTGGTTGGCAGAGATATAGTAGGCCCGCCCAGTGGAAGTCATTAATATTCATATGTGGGCATAGCAGATGCCTATACGTCCCAAACCTGAAGAGCACATCTACCGGATATACTGTAAACCATCAGGGGAATACATAGAGACCAAATCAGTGCCGTGTACCCGATTAGCATGGACATCCATAGTTATGAATCAGAATGTGACAAAGTCCAAATAAACACTTCCAGAACTAGTGATATTAGGTGGACAAGTGGCAGAATGCAGGTTATGACAGATGACATGTACGAGTCATAAATGGCATGTACCTCATAGGTTCATAGGTGATAAACGGCATGTACCTCGGCAAACATGAATGAATACATATGCTCTGTGACTGTCAATGTGTCTGATTAATAGAACCAATCATCTAAAAGTGTCCCACAGGGTGTTATGCAGTGTTCCTGATACAGTGTCCATTCTCCCCCATTGGTGTGTGAGGTCTGCTAGTGACAGAAAGTGCATAATTTGATGACCACCTCAGGTAGATGATAGCATAATAGATGGCTCCACACCCATACACCTGTGAGTGACACACCTGTCTGGGCAGTTGTGTCCTGCAAAATGTATGTTATGGCACATGGCCTGTGAGTTCGGGAAAGGAGGTCATATATTGTGCGTAGTGGTGTCAGAAATTAATTTGTTGTATCAGAAACAGCTACATGTAATAGTAAACAGTATTAGCAATTATAATGCTAGAAGAATAACCTTAACGTATGCAAACCGTGGAAGTAGTCAGTTCACAACTGGCTGTGGGTATGTGTTGCCTTGACACATGTGATAGCTCTACATATAGGATCTATAGGGCCGCCACCAGTCTGACTGGCCAAAGTGGGACCTGCTCTGTAGATATGTCAGGCATACTAGGGCAGAACATACCTACAGCCATGCATAGTACAGCAATATACATCTACATATAGGATCTATAGGTCTGCCACCAGTCTGAATGGCCAAAGTGGGACCTGCTCTGTAGAAATGTCAGAAGTACCAGGGCAGAACATACCTACAGCCATGCATAGTACAGCAATATACATATCTGCACAAATCAAAGTGTAGTCTAGCAGCTGTAAAGCTGCTTATGCTACTACATATAACATATCGACGTGTCAGGTATACAAGACCTGTAACAAGCAACCACTACAGACACGTAGAATATGAGAATGTCCCCTAATCAGGACAGTTGCAATGGCTAGAGTATCGTCACATGACATATGCCTAATGAGGGACTGTCCCATGCAAAGTGGGAAAGGTGTCATTCCTACAGTCTCCCGTTGTGCAATCTGAAAGGTGGAAAACGTACAGTAGGTATGCGGTAACATGACTCGCCAGACAGCTGCGTTAACAAAATCATATTCACATGTCAACATTGCAGAGTATCGGTTCCCATGTATCAGACAGATGGGAGCAGATCATATGAGGAACACGCATATAATATGATTACGGCACTGGACAGGCCGCCGAGTTTGTACAGCCGAACGCCTGCCGTCGCCAAATGGTTAGACATACCTGATACTGTAGTCATGTAGTCTGATGTAATACGCATCACAAGGGATTGCACTCACCCAGCGTGAGTGACAAATGTAAGCAGAAATGTTGGTGAGTGAGCGGCTGTAAGCGTGTTTGTCTACCAGTATGCCAGTAGTGCACTGTCAAAGAAATGTGGAGTCTAAACGGGTAAAAGGTGCTGTAACCAGAGATCAGCAGTGCTTAACACTGTGCAAACCCACGCACAACTGCTTTCACCTGCTGGAATGTGCCTTACCCAGTCCATATCCAAAGGCGTCGGTCTGTCCGCAAACAAAGAACCGCCCTATTCACGTGTTGGTAGCAGTACCCTGCACACAGCACATAGCTCATGTGAATTAACAATAGACCATGGCATATGTACAGACAATAGACCACACATACACCATGCAGCGCAGTCATCCAACAGTATAGCAATGTACTGGCAGATATGTCCGGACCACTGGTGTATGCATGCCTGGCCGTCCTGTGTGTCAGTGTGTGAGCATGCCCAGTATGACTGTTACGCATGTTGTTAATCGACATTACCATCATACCATCATGTGTGTGAGCATGCCAAGTATGGACAAATGTATCGCATGTGTCATATGTCCAGATAGTCAGTACCGTGTTGCCGACCCCTCTGTTCTACACAGGAAGTTGTCATGCTGTGTCTGTAGGGTAGCTAATGGTCATGTGGCATTGACAGTTGCTACATGTCTGCATAGCGTGGGGGGACATCCAACCGCATCCACAGTCCTACACAGCACCGTGGGTGGCCCACATGACTTTCACATGTGTAGGTTGGACGTGGGGCACAGCTGACAGTTGTACACATCTGCCGCTACTGTACTGGTATGCCAGGTACTCCATGTCAGTGTGTGGACCTACCTAAATTGCCGGTTGGAGGGATACCAGTGTACATCAGATCTCAGCGTGAAATACCAGCACAGTGGTGTTGGACATCCTAGCTTTCACAACCTACATCAAACCGCCTGGCCTGCTGTAGTCTGTGTGTATCTTTGGAGGTTGGGGTCATTCACTGGGCATATCCATAGGCCATTGTATATCATTTGTCTGTAGTGGTCCACACCTGTCCAGCTGCATGGAACGTGTTTGGGCTGTATGGACAGACATGATGTTCATCCCATAATCTGCAGTGGGTTAGGACATCCTATGTACTACTGGCTATCATTGTGACCCCCATATGTGCTACAGATGTCATGGTGCCACTATGGAAGTGTACTGTCTGCTGCCCTAACAGTCGGCCACCAAAGTCTCTTGTATGCTCACATACATACCATAGCAATGGGTAAATACACATTCTAATACAACTGCCAATTTTTAGGTGGATAGATGTACCCTGGGGGTATTCTGGACCTGAGGACAGTGCTGGAGAGCTGCCTATGTTGGATGCACACAGTGCACCTCCTATACATGGCCGAGCACAGGAAGTGTCATGTTTGGCATCCATTGTACTGTGTGCGGGTCAGAGAGGGGACATCCATGGGTACCTACTGTGTCAGTGCATATTCCTTGTGTTGCCTCTTTGCCAAGGGCAGGTCATACTGTGCACGGCCTTTTGCCAACTGTGCCCTGCTCAGGTAGTTCCTTCACCAAGTCACACTGTGCCTGTACAGGCCTTGGCAGTGGTGTTGGGCCATGTGGCCCTGCCCCATGCTGTTCATGCAGCAACCATTACTGCAGGATCAGAATGTGTAGCATAGCAAATACCATAACAAATTGTGTGCATGTAGCTAGTGAATACTGCAGGGCTCCACCAGATGTGTCCGGATACCAGAACCGTGAACTGAGCATCCCAAACACATGCTCAATTGCATGTCCTGCCTGTGCATCCGCCTCATTATGGTGTGAGTGTTCAGGTGTGTGTGCATTGCTGCTGGGTGTCATCAGCCATGACACCAGTGGTTACCCAGCATCCCCCACTAGGACACTGTAGGGGATGTCCATATTGGCAAAGGTGTGGTACAGCTGTGTTAGAAGCCATATATCGGAATCATCATAGCTTCCAGGGCAGACAGCACACACATTCAATGTAATGCCCTGGCCATCGCATATGGCCTAGCTGTTGGAGGGTATGCCCCTGCAGTGACTGTAGGCCCTACCCCACTCACCGGGTGGTGCTGTGATGTGTATGTGTGTGCAGGCTATAGCACTCAGTACCCCAGGGAAGTCATCCATGTGGTTGAAGAGATGCATATTGCTGGTCTACTAATCACGTGTGTTGAGGACATGTATGTGCTCACTAGCATGTGTTGACATGGCATCTGTGAACTGGTGGAGTACTCTGGATGCAGATGCCTGTGAGATCTCCATGACATCCCCAGTGGTGCTGTGTGAGGTACCTGTGGCTAGAATACCCAGGCCAACACATACCGAGGTATCCACTGTGATAGGTTTTCCTCGGCCTGTTTGATGTGTCAGGTGTGGCAGGCACATGTCAACAAGCCGCTGTAGGAGGTCTCTGTCCACCCCATAGTGCTCCACCATCCCCAGCTCATGTAGCCCCTGGTAAGGCACCCTGGGTCTATAAAGTCTTATGTCATCCCAGTAAAGGATGTTCGGCAGCATACACATCCTCACTGCCCTCAGCCTCCTGCACATGATGGTCTATGTTGCCTGCTGCAGCCCTACTCATTTGGTTGGATTGTGTCGTGAAATGTCCCCGCAGGTATACACCGGTGGTATAGAGTGCGGAAGAAACCTGTGTGTATGATGCTTGCTCACATTACTGTACTGTTCAGGTGAGGGATGGCCATGTCATCTGCTGATTGTGCTGATCATCACCTAATTGTGCAGCCTGTACACCCTGACAACCCCACCACTGCTGTTGTCCCTCCCAATGTCACCAGGCAAGTATAGACACACCCCTAGCTTAGGCGTGCTAAGGCAGGGGCACTCCTGAGGCACAGTTCTGCAATGTACGTACAGTATGCCTCACCCCCCCCCCCCATGCTGTCAACTATATTCGAGCCCTGCACCCGACTAACTACATACATACACTCCAGGTATCTGCATCACACTCTGGGGATAAATGGGATACACTACTGTCAACCTCATCTGCATAGTATAGTCTTCTAATGAATAGTTATATGACCCATACCGAACCTCCAAATTAATAACCACTGCTTAGTGTCGCTCAAATCCATACACAACTGGTAACAGGTGCCTTACTATCACCATATTCAATGTCCCATGGTCTTCCCAGCAACAAAATAACCGGTGTCTACATGACTACAACCCGGGACCTGCACACAACAGACGATGTGCATTACCACTATGCCATGGCAGATATACATGCATCCTAGGTTATCACGTACAGATCATCCGGCACATACATTCAATAGTGCTGATGTCCCCAGACATATATGTTTATATCTATGTCTATCTCTCCATATCCACATATATCATATATATTATTTGTATACATATATACATAGATATACATACACACATATGCATGTACACACATATGTAGATATTGCATTTATATCACAACAGCGGTCCACATGACAGCAAGGCATTAGACAGGCATAAAAAGGAAACTATATGTGCCACCTGCATCATGTAGTGTTGTTACTATCAAGGCATGTGTGTTCTGTTGCGTCACACGGGTCAGACTGTATTAAGGGTAAGTGTAGGGCTGCTGACATTTACTCACCAGACCTGTTGGCGAATGTATGTGATGACAACCCAGTGTCTTGGCAGAATATGCGGGTTGTGGACACTATATAGGTCAGCAACAAAACAAACTGCACACATCCCGCAGCTAGCCACCCACAGATATCACATAGGGTATAACTGCCAAACACACACACCTGCCATGCCATGGAATCGAACACCTACCTGTCTAATCTACCACACTACATCATTATGCAGTAACAGAACGCACTACCGAGTTTCAGCATCACCGTGCTCCCAGAGGCATACTTCTAGGTGGATGACATCATCAGCAAAGGCAAAGACGCCGATAGGGAATGTATGGAGAGGGAGCCATCTAAAAGGATCACTCTGTCCCCAGGCAGCTGGAAACACACACACACACTTGGCAGGGCCGGGAGTCGAACATACACCTAATTACCTTATCACACTACAGCATTATGCAGTTACAGAAAGCACTAATAAGATTACTGGATCACAACACTCCCAGAGGCATACTTCTAGGTGGATGACATCATCAGCAAAGGCAAAAACACCGATAGGGGATGTATGGAGAGGAAGCCGTCTAAAAGCATTACTTTGCCCCCAGGCAGCTGAAAACACACACAGACACTTGGCAGGGCCAGGAGTCAAACATACACCTAACTACCTTATCACACTACAGCATTACGCAGTTACAGAATGTGCTACTGAGATTACTGGAGCACAGCACTCCCAGAGGCATACTTCTAGGTGGATGACATCATCAGCAAAGGCAAAGACGCCGATAGGGAATGTATGGAGAGGGAGCCGTCTAAAAGCATTACTCTGTCCTTAGGCAGCTGGAAACACACACACACTTGGCAGGGCTGGGAGTCAAACATACACCTAACTACCTTATCACACTACAGCATTATGCAGTTACAGAATGGGCTACCGAGATTACTGGAACACAGTACTCCTAGAGGCATAATTCTAGGTGGATGACATCATCAGCAAAGGCAAAGACGCCAATAGGGAATGTATGGAGAGGGAGTCATCTAAAAGAATTACTCTGTCTCCAGGCAGCTTGAAACACACACACACAATTGACAGGGCCGGGAGTCGAACATACACCTAACTACCTTATCACACTACAGCATTACGCAGTTACAGAATGCGCTACCAAGATTACTGGAACACAGCACACCCAGAGGCATACTTCTAGGTGGATGACATCATCAGCAAAGGCAAAGATGCCGATAGGGAATTGTATGGAGAGGGAGCAGTCTAAAAGCATATTACTGTCCCAAGGTAGACGTAGACAAACACATGGCAGTGGTGTGAGCGGGACAACTGCCTATCTATGGAGCACTATTACAACACAACATGGATACGAGGTGCGCCGCAGACAGTACACCCTTCAAGACAGTCCCAGTGTGTTCAATGTATGAATCCATCCTGATGTGGGGTATGGATATCTGTTGCCTGGATGACCACTATCACTATACAGGTTTCAATGGTCATGCCCATACACAAAGGCACATAACCGACACAAGGTGTCACTGGGCATGCTCACACACTTAGTAGCACACGTCCATTTGGAATGTACTGTGTATCCATCTACACAACGGCGTACTGGGCATGCTCACACACTTAGTAGTAGCGAAGGACTGTCTTGTATGCATACGGATTCTAAACATGGAAGGGCACAGTTTGGAATGTACTGTGTGTCCATCTACGGAACGGCGTACTGGGCATGCTCACACACTTAGTAGTAGTGAAGGGCTGTCTTGTATGCACACAGATTCTAAACACGGAAGAGCACAGTTTGGAATGTACTGTGTGTCCATCTACACAACGGCATACTGGGCATGCTCACACAGTAGTAGTGAAGGGCTGTCTTGTATGCACACAGATTCTAAACACGGAAGGGCACAGTGTGTCGATAGTGAACATTGTTAGCACGAACACTGCACTACACACATCAGACACTGGTCATCAGTGCTAGCTGTATAGCATTCGTGATCACAGCTGACAATCCAGATCCAACAATGGGGAATATGGACATCTCTGCAGTGAGGAACACCTGGCATATGGCACAGTTGTGCACAATAGCACTACCACCGTATACCTCAGATACAGACATGTAGGCCATAAGACCGTGATGGACCGCTCCAGATGTTACTGTCCCCATGTACATGAATGCCACTCACATGTACTGACCAGTACACACTCAAGAGCCATCACACATGTCTCAGGTGCAGATCACAGTAGTACATGCCGCAGTCTACTATGTAGCCCTTGGACATCACCATGTCCTTGGACCTGCAACACACATCCATACATTACCACACTACCATGTTACTCATGACCAGTGGACTGTACATGGGTCTACAGCAACTGTGCAGACTACACATGTACTGACAGGGTTCCATCATGTGGTATGCAATGCAATGACACCACAGTTCATAACCAGGTCGGCTCTACACATAACAGGGGCCCTGGGTCTTACACAGCTTTAACAGATGACTGTCGCTGTACACCAGAAAACACTCATGTTTGGATATGACATACATGTAATCGCAGTGGATATGTGCATGGCCCACACACACACAATGCATATGTACATAGCAAATCTTTTGCTGTCCTCTGTGCAGACAAGTGGCTACAGCAATCACACACATGCACATGGAAGGTAGGTCCATGGCTGTTGAATGCTAACAGTACATAAGGTACCAATGTTGACTGAGGTAACATTCCCTCAGTAACAGTTACCCATGACAACCAACATATCATACAACAGTCCATGTGTCATGTATGTCATCACACATGTCCACCAATTGCAATGCATACAAACATGGCTACATGACAGGAATGTAGGACCAAAACATATGTACATGTAGTGGTGTGCATGCAGCTACCATGCATGTGCAGTAGCTGATGTATGTCGTTCATCTGTGTCTAACTACAGCATGCAGTTGCAATGCAGCCCCATCATTGACACCTGTATATGGTGAAATACTGACAGTACAGTAGGATGTACATCAGGTATGGATGGATGTGTGTAGATAAAGTGGTGGTCCACCTTTGCAGATGGATGTTTGCTAAGGACAGCTCACAGGTGTGTCACAAGCCGTCCTACCATTACATGTGCAAACAGTACGCTATATTACTGTTACCTGAAGGTGAAGACATACAACCTACACAGCGGTCAGGGTGTTACTGACTGTACATCACTTGACACCTGTAACACTTACATCCTCCCGTGTGCATATAGCAGCACAACTGCCAAAGGTAGCGTTGGTACACATAATGTGGCCAATACAGCTGCATGTTTGTCAGACGTATCATCATATACAGGTGTATGATTCACAGTACTGCCATGTGTGTTTGCTTGTGTGTCCATATATGCCATGTATGGTGGGGAATACATCCCAATTGTTACACACCCCTGGACACTATTGTAGAGATCTGTACATACTGCAGTGTAGAAAGCAAGACGTAGGCAGGGGTGATGTGTGTATCACACACATGTCAGCTATCTGTATGTGAATGACATTTGTGGACTCCACAGTGTGTGTGTGTGTGTGTGTGTGTGTGTGTGTGTGTGTGTGTGTGTGTGTGTGTGTGTGTGTGCATGTATGGCTGTCTGGTGCATGGAGTGAGGGTGTATGCTGCCATAGAGAACAGACAGGATCCCTAACCCCTCATGATGATGCAGTCTACTACCCTGTTGATGCCATTGGTCTCAGCCTTACTGGCTACCTGTACATGTTCATTCTCTGTGTCGCGTCATGTGGGTGCACAGTACTGTGAAGGTGATTACCACATAGGGAGGGGTCCTCACCTCAACACTATCAAGTATGCGTTATAGTGTTGTTGACCCCATGAGTGTGGTCATGTTACTGTGTGTTTCTGTGTATGTCTGTGCATGTTCTCATCCTGTAATGTGACAGTGTATTACTGCTACACAGTGAGGCCTCATGCTATCAACTGGCCTCTAACGTTGACATCAGCCAGACCGCTGTGTAAACCCCCCGCGCCATGTCACCATACCTGTGATGTGACCCGGTATGGATGTCACGTCTCTAGCCACTGTAGCCTATTGAACAGCTCACATGCTTCTGGATCAGTAGATATGTGGACATCTGTGGAATGGTAGCCTTTCTAACAGTGAAGTTGAGACTACGTATAGCATGCATGTATTGCCATACATGCCTGTGAGTACTCCACATTTACACATGGGAAATTGCAAACACTGCTACTTATTGGCACATGCAAGTAGACCTTAAGGAGGGAAGCAGGGCATCATTACCAACATGCTGTTACTATTGTTACCAAGACACAGACTGCGAACATACAACAATGCACTCTAGCTGCAAACACTGTAACATAATGGCACATGCAATTAGACCTTAAGGAGGGAAGCAGGGCATCATTGCCAACATGCTGTTACTGTTGTTACCAAGACACATACTGTGAACATATAACAATGCATTCTAAACCTGTACTACATGGTATGTCTGGTGCGTGTCAACAGAACACAACAAATGTAATATACACTACTCACTATTCTGTTCACCCTGTGCATCAGACCATATGAGCATGTCCCTGCACCGATGGTGTGGATTACAGGGATGCGGCACAGGCATCATCATATGCACAGGGTGATAATATTTGCCAGGGGCATAGGCTGCACCAGTGGATGACACCATGTGTGTGGTTTAGGGCCGGTGATCTGATTGGACATGTGTGGTAGTTATGCATGTGGGTGTTGCAGTGCCCTACAGATGTTTCTGCTGTGTGCGTGTGTGTGTGCACACAGTTCCGCCATGTGTCCAGCCTACACAGGGGTATTATTGACAGCTCCAGATTGTACAGACCAGGATGTACAGCTCACTGTGTCTAGCCACGGCCACGTGACCTGTGCCTGCCAGGGGTTGCACTGGCACTACCAGGCAGAGGTACAGATTGGCTACTGTCCGATGACACATGTCCACTGGAACCATATCCCCGCTGGGAATGTCCAGGGCCACGTCCACATGGCATACTGTGTTCTGGTGTGGGCAGCGCAGCACCAGCTGCACTGTTACTGCTACCGGCACTGTGGGAGCGGGCATGTGAGGTGGCTCATTCACGTTGACCTGCACCAGGTGGTGTAGCTGGCCTACGTCCACATGGCCTATGCCTCACTCCTACCAGATGTTCCGGCACAGACAGCTCACGCTCATGGATTGCCATGCCACGGTCAAGGATTCCAACCATGTCACCCAATCGCCTGTCCAGAACATCAGCGATCTGCTGTTGAGCATTTGCCAATGCCTGGATGTTGTTCTTTAAAAAATGGATAGCAGCCCTCTGAAGCCTCTGCCCTTCTGTGACTACCACTCAGCACGTGCCTGTGCCGCCATTACAATCTGGAACATGCGTCTGGTGACACCAGCTGCTGCGCTCTGTCCTGCAGGTGCATGTCTGCCAGAGGTCCTCCTATGAGCAGCACTGGCCACATGCCTGTGTGGCATATCTGCAGTCATTACACTGACACCATGGTGTGGAGACACACCTTCTGTAGCCACCACATATTCCTATTCCGAGCTAACACACGCTGACTGTCCTTCTTCTATGGCTGTGTGCAGGGAAGAGGGGGACATAGCTGGGATGGCAACCACTAGCACAGATTCAGCCCCTGACAACCCTGCCTGTACCTCATGCATATGTTCATCACTGCTAGGATCTGTGGGGACACTAACATCAGATGGACCGCAGGAGGGTAACTCACCTACATCACCTGTGAATGCAAAGAAAGACTCTACATTACACACAGACACACAGCAACACACAGACACACACAGACACACACACACACACACACACACACACACACACAGACACACACACACACACAGACACAGACACACACACACACACACACACACACACACACACACACACACACACACACACAGACACACACACAGACACACACACACACACACACACAGACACACACACTCACCATGCATGTGATTTGATAGATGGCATGCAGCATGCATGTGATACAGCAGACGGCATGTAGCTCAGACATTAATAGTGGTAGTTAGCATATCTCCCTGGGTTGCACACAACAGCAAGCAAGTGTCATATCAGAAGCCATGCAGTTCACACAATCATGGTAGTAAGCATGCATCCCTGTGATACACCATGTGGACCAGTACAGGTTAACAGTACACATGGCTGATGTGACCTTGACATTGACATGTAGTATGACATGTAATCTGCAGACGTGTGCATTGACATGCATACATATCTGACACAATGGTGTCCTGATACATGTACAGCGGTGTAATGGGTATCACATTGCAGTGTTGTCTGTATGCCCTACAGATAGAAAGCACTTTTAGCAGATGTGCATGAGCATTGATGGGTAGTATGAGGCATCAACCTTGCTATACAGTGTGTAATACATACACAGTGCATAGCCATCACTGCGTGCAAACACATGACATAACTACTGTGGATTGTGACCCACATCACTGAGGTGTATACACACTAAACCATGCTATGTCATGTGACAGGTCACTGGAAGACCTATGGATGACACCCCTGCACAACTACTAACATGTCTTAGCTGCCTGGCAACCGTGTCCTCACATGGCAGACTTGTCAATACACCATGTCCCACATGACAGTTATGTACCACACACACGAGGTGCACGGCTGACAGTGATGTCCAACAGCAGCAAGGGAAATGTACGGTATTTGTGGTCTGATGTGGTGTCTATGTCTATGGAAACTGTACAAGTGACTACTGTCATGCTATGACACAGTCATGATGTTCAACACATCTTATATGGTCGAATTAAGTGACACCTCCACAAGCTGTGCACAGGCTTTTAGGATGTCCAGTGTTCCACATCAACTATATAACCATTCAACAAAGGCTATAGTTGGACCATGTGTGGACAATGTGCAACAGGGTGTATACACATCACATCTACTGTGTGGCTACATGTCTCTGGCCATCCTCCATGGCCATGTGTGAACATGTGTTGGCCAAATGTTTGTGATGGCCGTCTCACATGTCTGTGTTGTCCCATATGACATACACCCATAGATGTCAGATACGTCACTGTCTACAGGGTTATGCAGACAAAGGGTTGTAAGTTTGGTATGTGGGGTATGTATTATGGGATAGTGAGACAATATTGCAGCAGGAACACTACATGTCTGGGACTTGTCAAATCGCACATCACAATGTGTGCACCCATTGCAGGGGCATATTACACAATGGTGAATCCTGTGGGCTGCCCACATCCCAGCTCACTGTGTGGTACTGTTTGTGTACCACACATGTGTTGTTCCAATGTATAGTACATATGCCTACATTGAACAACACCTCCACCATTGTATGCACAGCTGTCCACACATCTAGCATTGACAGATACTGTGGTTTCATGTCGGTGTTTCATTTAGTCTGAATATATTGCACATGGGTAACCAGTGTGCTTGATGACAGATGTGACCTGTATATCGTGACTGGACCATACATTATGTGTACATGTGTTAACTGGCCACATGGCGAATAGATATATGCATTGACATGCCTGATACTGATGACTGTCTCACCTGTAATGGACTGATGTCTGTAGCGGCATGCCAGAAGTACCTGTATAGGGGTGACACAGCGGTTTGAACATTATCCATGACTGTATGACAGCTACAGGGTGCACTGTGCATGTTAACACATTTGTCTGTACAATAGCATACAGTATGCACATGTGCACATACACAGAGTACCTAACTATAGTATGCAGCATGTGTGTAAACATAACTTGCATATGATGTTACATTACATATTGTACAGTGACACATGCAACTAAATGGGATATGATAGTCAAATATGCATTAGTGACTTACCAGGCAACTCCAGACTCAATGGCTGGGAGACACCCACCTCCACGATGGCAGCTACTGTTTGTGGATGCTGTTCTGAAGGTGTCCCCAGGCTGGCCAGTAGCTCCTCGGTGCATGTGAGTGGGGGCTGGGTTGGTGGCCCACCACCTACTCCACCTTGTTCCCTGGCGATTGCATTGGCATGCTGTTTTGCATGTCATATCAGGTCCGTGCAGTGTCTGCGCACCTACTGGTAGGTGCGGTTATGGCCACCCACATCATTAACCCTCCTGCGTAGTTCCTGCCACAGGTCGTCACACTGCTGGGCATGCTGTGGCACATGGCTGAACAACACCTCATAGTTATCATGGAGGTATGGGATGAGGGCATCATCCTCCTGGTGGCTATACGCTGGCAGGCGTGAATGAGGCATTATCTGAAAGACATAATGATGGAGACAGGTTACAGTATCACAGAGATGTACAGAGATACAGCTGCACATACGTTTGTATTAAATCTAGTACATATGAACAGTTATCTTTGCAAATCGTCATGACACTGGCATGACTGACATGTTTGTGTCACACATATGTAACACCCGTTGTGCATTGGATATCATCACCATATATGTGTGTCACCTCATTACATTGCTCATACTCGATGTGAATGCTGTCTTGATGTGGGCATGTCTGTTTGCCTGTACTTGTGTTCTTACCTATCAGCACATGCCTGGATCTGTCCACAGTAATACTGATGACCTTGATGCTGTGTATATGTCACATATCAACACATACACTGCCTTAACGGACATGAGCAGTGACAATGCACACATGCGGATGGAAACCATTACATGCATGTGTTTTGCCATATACATCTACACGGCACTGTACAGCAGTTCAACATCCTGCCACGTATCACCTGTGTTGCACATATGATACACATGGGACAATGGCTAGCCGGATGTTATTCGCAGGGATGGTTATCAACCATGGCATATACGGGCAAGGTTTACTAGCTGTATCCAACAGCCATTTTGCCACCGCCAGGTGCATCAGTGCCACATTACTGATCCAGACAGTTAATGATACATCTACCATGCGGTCATCACACCATGTTTGACAGAGATGACATGTGCAGCTTTGATGGACAGGGTTGCATGGTATGGCAGGAGTATGTAACATGTATGGCACACAGATCTGTCCAGCATGTGATGATCATTGTAGTAGGACAGTGGCTGTCCATGACATATGTCTTTCAGATCAGGATATGTACGTGTAGCATGTCCAACATCACAGTGTAGCACATGTCTTTATGCAAGGTAGCCAGCATGCTGCATAGTGGAGGTGAGGATTGTGAAGTCTGGTATCGCCCATCCATGCATGGCCAAAACCCCTGAAAGGTGATATGTGATCCGATATTGGTCACCCGAGTGCTGAGTATGCCTGTCCAATGATCTCCATGCTCATGGATGGCACCCTGTCATGACATGGGTGCCTCATTTGACTACCTAATAGGCCTGGAGACGTCACCAGCTCAGGGAGGTGAACTGCACAGCACCATCCCTTACACACAGTGTCCATAATGTTGACCGCTGCCTAGGTGGTAGTTAATGGATACAGGGTTATTCACCTAGCGGTAAAAATGCTATTATCGGCTGTCAGATTGTGCACATATGTCACGCACCTCACCCACAAAGCCCATTCTGTATGTTGTCCACAACACGGAGACAGCTATTGCTCCTAGGTCATGGCCATTCACATCCTTACATACGCAGATGCCTCCCATTTGTCTGTGTGGTATGGGCTACAATGATGGGGGAATACAAAACATTAACCCTGTTTTACTGTAGCTGCCACTGGTGTGATATGCACATGTCACTCAGACACCTTTTGTAATGTTGCTTCTGTCAACAGGCCACTGGTAGACCACTCATGTGACATATAAAGGTACATCTAGTATACTCAGTGTAGCTGGAACACAGTAGGGGTGATGTCCTATGACCTGTCACAGGTATGCTATGCAGTGTGAAATCATCCGTACTGTCATCTACATCTCTACTGTTAACATCTACATTGATAAAGGTTCATAGACCTGCAAACCATACTCAGCAGGGTAATAGTGCAGTGCCTCCAATTATGACTAGCGTCTCCGCTTGTGGGTTGCAGTGGGTTTATATTATCCAACACTCTATCTGTATTGCATATTCATGCTCAGGACTTGTTCAGAACATGTAAGCACTTCATGAGGTACTTATTACTATAGCACACATTCCAACTCATTTCTTACAGGTACACTGTCTGTCCTCACATTTCCAGCTTGCTTACAATGCAACAGCTGTTGTACACACATAACTCACATATCTTGTGAGACATGGTTGAATATACAGGCATGTCCAAGTGTCACTTACCAGTGTTATTGCCTGTCTATATGATGAATATGGCAAACATGAGGCAATACAGCAATTGTCTCATGTACACAGTCAATGCTCACCTCCCAACATACGACAAACTACAGCCTCTGGGAGATGCACATATGCAGCCATGCCGGGGGTAATGCTCTCACCAACCCAGACTGAACCTGACATTCCTGTGTGGACGTTTAACATTTGCAACACACCCCACTCATCACATAGTCTCACTAGATCTCCACCACCACAGGCCACACATAGTATGACTACAACATTTGCAGAACCTCTCCATACTCTGTGTAGGCAACAGAGGCAGCCCCCATCAACAAACACAATGCCAATTACTTATAGCCCACAGACTCATGTATGCACATCAACTACAGCCAATAGGGTGTCATAACCTACACAACACACCAGTCATAGGTGACTCTGTAGGAGGTCACACTGATGTCCCACTCAGCAGGCTACACAAGGCGATAGTCACTTACATCTGGCTGTCGGGTTACATGATCCGCAACATAACCTATGCACCCATGCCACACCTCACCAGGTATGATTTGACTGTCATTCTCCATGTTAGTGTGACTGCCCTGAGATGTAACTTCCTGGACTACATGTACAGGGACATGCAATAGCTCTCCGGTCTTGTAGCCCAGAAGGTATCGCCCAAGCCCTGAGAAGCATTCTGCATTCATCCAGACTGTTACCACTGTACAACGACTGAATGTTTCACTTCAACAGTTGCCTATGCATCTGCTGTCATTCCACAGGCATCCAGTATCTGTCTGCTTTGAATGACATGGTCAACAAAGCACGATGCTTTGGCACAGATAACCTGCACCTGTCAGCCCTGGGAGTCCAGATAACATGTAAGGCTCTTTCTGCTCCTATACTGTCTGTCTTGGACAGTTTCCAATAACATTCATCACCAGAACAGGAACAGGCAAGCAAAACCTGGGGTACTGTTACTCAATGCTTGACATCTTCATCTCTAACGCACTCAGGCGAGGCACACCTTATACTGGATCACTTCGATATCTCTGCAGTGACTGGGACCTGCCTCTAGGCTCTGGAGAGTACACATGCACTGACAGGTTACACGCAGACCACACCTTTCAGTCATATAACCAGGACTGGAACACCCACGGCGGAGTCCATATTTCACAAGGATGTACACACCTCCAGGCTGGTTCCTTAGCACAATGCATCAGAGGTGATCCACGTGCAACTAACTGTGGCCAGAACTGCTATACACATTGTAACTTGCTACAGATTCAACAACATACTCCACGGTTGCTGGCCCTCATTTCTTGGTGTACTGGACAGTAGGGTTCAGACAGGTACTACTGATGTGAGACTGACACTACCCCACACTTAACTGGGATGCCTACTCATGCACCGACACATTAGGCCAACACTTTCTGGGATTCATAACCTCCACTCGGCTGGATAGACCCATACACACCACCACCAAGGCCAACAATATCCTAGATATGGACATTACCAACATGTGACTGGTGTTCCACACCTGGGGTTATCCCCTCATTGGTAGTTTCCAAACATATGCTAATCACCCTTGTTATCCACATCCCGGCACCACACCCTTCACGGAATACACAGTAGAATATTTCTACAACGCCTACATCAGATGTCTTATGACAGCAGTAGTAAATGTCATGACACCCGTGCAGATGGGCAATGCACTTACAAACACTGAAACATACACCAGTGCACTTCATTAGCACTTACACTACTGCATGGATCATGCTATCCCAAACAGAGCCATGATGGTACCCACCAGATAATGGACGCCACTCTGGGGGTCTGGTTCCATGCACATAATGTACAACAGAAGGTGGTGGCTGTTGCAAAGTGGAGTACAATCCCATGGGTGAGGTAGCTCACTGGTCAGCCTCAGTAGGAATCCGGGATCCCTTATCACATCCTCCAAAGCTAGCTACGTAAACATTACTGTGACACATTCCAAGGACTACCACAAAGCATTATGGAGGTATGTCAGTACTTAATGGCAATACCCACATCTGCTCTGACATACAATGGTTAGGCAGGAACATTACAGACCGACTGCTATTGGCAACATCCTGGCAGATAGGTTCAATGCTAACTTTACACCCTCTCACTCCCTACAGGGCCAAAATCCATACAGGAACAATGCAGAGTCCCTGCGGTCACAACTACGCAGTTCCAACCTGCACTCTCTAAGGCCTGGAACACAGACTCCATGTGACCATCCAACATCCTAGGCTGTGATTTGCACAAACCTCAGAATGACATGGCTCCCCACTTGACCACCAGATTCAGTAATACCCTTGTATCAGACATTGTGGCTCCTGAATGGCACACAGCAACAGTCATCACACTCCACACAGGTGGCACCACAATGAACCACAGGGACTATTGCTCTATATGCCTGACTGGACTGTTTTGCAAGGCTATGGGGCACATCATCATAGAAGTCATTCACAGAGACATTGGTGGCCTCCAGACCTTTGATGCCACCCAGGTTGGATTTGTTAGGGCCAGACCATGGCTCCTACACCTGTTGGACTCCTTTGATACAGTTACCAGGGTAGTTGATGAGGGTAAGGGGGTCCACACAGCCTACATTGTCTTCTCATTGGCTTTCAGCACCGTTCTCCATTCTGGTATTGACAACGTACACATTCACCTGCACATCGACCCCTACGTCTCGGGATGTTACGCAAAGTGGCTCACAGACAGGACCCACACAATGAGGGTAGCATTACCTACAGTAATTCAGCTACACTTGGCGTACCACAGTCCTTGGTCATAGGGCCCCTCATGTTCGGTATATGCTTCCTTGAGGTATAGGCTAGCACAGAGGGACTTTCCCTGAATAGGTTTCCAGACGACTGCAAACAAGGAGCCATGATTGATCCACCAGCTGAATCAAACACCCTCCATATGGGTGTGACGGATACCTGATGTCAATAACATGGCCTCAAGCTGCATAACACAAGGTGCATAGACATCCCCTTTGGATTACACCAATCACCCACTGACTGTCACATAGGTGGCAGTCCCCTACATACATGTGACATTATACGGGATCTTAGTACACACGTATATAGCACCCACTCCTTTGATAACCATATTGCCAATGTGGCATGGATATCCTTCTATGTGGCCACCCTTATCTGTAATGGGTTTGTAGCTGGAACAAAGGCACCCATTGTACCTCTATACTCCTGATGTTCATAGGTTCATAGGTTCATAGGTTCATACTAGGCTATCTGCCCGAGGGCATTTACAAGCCTAGCCCATAGTTTTGTGGCTTACGCCACCCCTTTAGTATGGGGAACTATACCCATTATTTTGCTGTGCCTCTGTTGAGCAGTGACACTGAGGTAATCCCTGGGGTATATCTGCGATCTCCCATCCATTGGTCAAGATTTCTCTTGAACAAGGCCAGCGAGGTGCTCTGCCTCACATATACCGATTTTATTCCACAGCATAGGAGTCTTTGGGTGATGAATCTATCCTCCAGCACGCCCTATTAATAGCCGTGTCGAGGTTTAAGTCTCCGCCTTGTGGCTCTGACGGATCTAGATTTTTGAGGTGAAGCATATTCATCAAATCTGGGTTTGACATGGCCTTGTATGTTAGGCAAAGGTCACCTCTGAGCAAGCGGTAAGCAACTGACTGAATAGAGCTGGAGTTCTTTCAGTCGGGCAGCATAGGACAGATGTTTGAGACCCTTTATCCTTTTGGTGAGGAACTTTGTGGCCTCTCCAGCTGCTGCAAGTGTCGGGTCAGATACATTCCGAATGGGGCATTGTACTCAATCATTGGTCTGATGAGTGATGAGTATAGGGAGACTATGACCTCCCTTGATCTAGATGAGAATCCCTTCATGATAAGGTGGGCAATGTAGAAGGTCTTCCTAACTACTTTAGCTACATGGGTGTCGAATGACAGACTACTATCAACCTGGGTCCCCAGGTCCCTGATAACTTCTTCTGTACTCAGTGGATTGCCACCTATTTGGTAGCTAGGGGTAACCTTGTTTTTCCCGAAGGGTATGACTATGTATTTTTTGGCATTTAACTTTAGGCCCTGGCTCTGGCACCAGTTATCCGTTCTGTGAGACCCTTCTGAAGGATATCTGTGTCAGATGTGTTTTCTACTATGGCCCAGTTTGCAGTCATCTGCAAACTTTGTCAGCCATAACCCTCCTGTGTTTGCTTGTACTGGAAAAGTAGATGCCAAACAAGAGTGGGCCCAGGACTGAGCCCTGTGGTACACCACTTGTGACAGGCTTTGAGTCTGACATGGCGCCAGCAACTCTGACCCTGTGGGTTCTGTCACTCAGCCAGTTTGCAACCCATCTTGTGATGTATGGGTTAACATTTAAGCTGATGAGTTTTTCAATGATACCCAGTGGGGTATTGTATCAAAGGCCTTCGCCAGATCGAGGTAGGCTGTATGGACTGCCTTTCCTCATCAATGGCTTTGGTGACTGTTTCAAAAGTCAACCAAGTTTAGAAGGCATGATCTGCCTTTGACAAAGCCAAACTGGGATGGATCCAAAGTCTGCAAATTCCTATGTCTTTATTTATGAGGTCCATTATGATCCTCTCCATGGCTTTGCAGATAAGGCTTGTCAAGCTAATGGGCCGGTAATTTCCAGGGTCGGTGGAGGCACCGCCTTTGTGAAGTGGGACCACAGTTGCAGTGCGCCACTCCTGGGTACGTATCCAGAGGTAAGACTATGATTAAACAGCTGTCCTAGCTGTGGGTTTAATTCCTCGTTGAGTTCGTGGAGCACACAGCCGGGGACACCATCAGGTCCCATGGATGCTGTGTTTTTGCTTTGGAGAGAGCAGTTCTCACTTGGGCGTTGGAGATGTTTGGGGGCTGCAATCGCTGGTATAGATATCTCTCCTTTGGGGAGGGGAGAAGTTTGCACTGAACCTGTCAGCCAGTATGTTGGCAATGTCTGTAGGATCAGTAATCTTCACATCATTTTGAACTAGTTCTGAGCATATCTGGGAGTTTCCTCCAGGTTTCTAACATAGCTAAAGAAGGCCTTATGATTGTCTTTTGAGTCTTTAGCTATTTTCTCTCAAAATTTGCTTTGGATGATTTTATGAGAGCTCTTAGTTTTTACTTATAGTGATCAAGGGTGTCTTACCTTTTAAGGATTTTGCTCTATCTTGTAGTAGCTTCCTCCTTTTGTTGTAGAGTTTGTTTATGGCTGGGGTCCACCAGAGTGGACGCTTGCCTTTGGTACAAAGAGTCTTTGTTTTGCTTGGGATTGCCTTATCCATGCAGTCCTGCAGGTGCTGGTAGAAGGCATTTGTAAGTGATTCAGCGCTTGAGTACTGTTTTCCGTCGGCTCGGGGCCTTAAAGGAGACCACACTAGTCTTTAGAAGTGTGAAGTCGGCTTAGAAGTTCTTTACTGTGGTCTTTTTATTTCAGGTGGGGTGGGATGAGGACCTCCAGCGAGATTAGTTTGTGATCTGATCTCACCAGTGAGGGTATACTTCCGGTGTTGAACATTGTGCTCCCATGTTCGTGATGATGAGATCAAGTATGTTTTCTCCTCTTGTGGGGATGGTGACTAGTTGTTCCATGGCATTTGAGTTTATGAATTCCAGGAACTTTTGGGCTAGGGTGTTTGGGCTTGAGTAGTGTTCCCAGTCTATATTAGGGTAATTGAAGTCACCTAGTATGATGGTGTTTGGTGATACATTTATCCCTCTAGTGTTTTCAGGAAGGCCATGTGAGGTTCCTGAGTTTGTGAGGGTGGCCTGTAACATGCTACAATTTGCAGAGCAGTCTTGCCTATGGTTAATTGCACCTGGATGGTCTCCGATGCATCGTATGCCACCAGTCTTGAGGTGTGGGTGTCTTTGATGAATATGGATACCCCCTCCTTTCTTGGTATTGTCCGGATTTTGGGGCCGGAACGCATGATAAGAGGTAAAACCTGATAGTGCTGGGGTGCTCTCAGGAGCCTTGAACCAGGTTTCTGTCACTGCACAGACATCGATGTTCTCCATACTGAGAAGGGCCTCGAAAGTGCATTTTGAGATTTAGACTTCTGGCATTGAGCAGCATTACCCTTAGTTTTTTTCCTTTTTTGTGTTCTAGGGTGGTAGGTTTAGAATTTGAGCCTTGCCTAAAAAAGGCACTATGGGGGTGGCAAGAGCCTTTGCCAATATCCGATGTATGACACACATTCAGGGGTACAACACCCCTTTTGGGGTGTACCTTACGGAACAGCAACACCTTTACATACCACAACATTAACACACCATGAGAATTATTGACCTCCGAAGGATGACATATGCGGCACAACTATGGACACCATGACTGTACACATTTGCATACTGCATACTCAGGGGTGACCTCTGCCGAACATACAGGACCCATGTCCACAACAATATTTATGGATATACTCCACATAAGCAACATAAGCAAAGGCCATTGAGAGCAACATGCTCATGGATATGTGCACAAGTGCAACGATGAGTGGGACGTGCTTGAGGGATACATTCCTGAATCAGACACTCACCATGCTTTGGAACATGATTCCTATGTACATCAAGCAGGGACACTCACTAGCACTCTTCATGAGATACCTCGATGGGTGGATGGGAGACACACATGGTATGCCAGGGATCACTGCAGTGGCTGTACTGTACACAGGTGCAGGTAACACATGGCTCTGCTGTTCACAGACAGGACACTACCCTAGGGAGGTGCCTCCGGTGAAAACACTGTCATTAGACTTACACATGGACTTGGCCAGGCAGCATAGTACCTCACTATGAACCTGTGAAGCTATTACATGTCCTTTGTGCATGGATAATTGAGTAGCTCTTCCATTTCAGTTAGCTATCATGCTGTTACAGAGTCCCGTGACTACAAGCCATATGTATCCTGTTATTGTGTATTCTACATGCCAATAAACAATACCCTTTGTTTGCATGATATAACAGTTATGCTGTGTAAAATATCTGACATATCTACCTACAATACTGTACATTACACATATTTTAAACATTATCCCATAATGCAAAGCATACTTGCACAGCAGGACCACCCTAGGCATGTTATTCTCATTATATGCCATTACACATGCCTACTGTGACAGTATATCGACATATACTATCCCCTGCTATGGCACGTACATGTTGGACAAACCCTACCACTGACGATGGGTGGTGTGGAATTGTTGTATTTAAAGCCCTCATGTAGCATCCCTTGTGATGTATGAGATGTTTACCTTGTGGCCCACAGCAGGACACACAATTTCTACAAGCGTTACTATGCTCAACAAGACATCACTACATAATACTTTTTCCCACGTTATGCATTGCGTACAATTTAATTACTACAAAACAGGCTCTACATACACTGACATACTGAGTGTTCTACATACTTTGTTTCCGAGTCTTCATAAAATATCTCTCTTACACCTTTACTGTTTAAACCATTCTATGGTATGAGCTTAAGGTTTGAATGTATGGCAAGGCATCCTTATATATGTCGATACCTGTAACATGTGGTATCCTGCCGCCAATTGGTGTTCCTGAGTTTATTATTACATGCACATCAGCTGTGCCGCTACTCCATTCGCAAATTACACGGCAGCAGTGGGGTATAATTGAATTCTCCACTTGGGCGTTGCCCGTTTGCCCTACCTTCGGCGTGACGGCCTGTATGTGTTTTGTTGTGAGGAATTGCAACTGCTATTTGGAGAGACACGGATATTTTGAATTTATGTCCCCTGTGGGTTGTGCGTGATGGCTAGACTATGTGGTTCTACATGTGAGTGTACCTGTCATCTCAACTGTATGATAAGGGACTACTGCAAACAAAACCTGTAACAACATCATCTGTTCCATTATACAACAGCTATGATTTCACATGGCGCCATTACAAATGTGTCTCTCACAAGGTATGTTAACGGTTCTGCAGATGTAATTGAGTGGATGTTGTGATGTCATTACAGTCTGTATTGCAATTGTTTCGGATGTGGGGAAGATGTAGGTGGGTGTACATAGCATATACAGGTTTGTGGGGACTGCATTTCTACATATTCCATATATGTGTGTGGGCTCCTTCCCTAATTGAAGACCTATCATTTAGTAGACTGAGAAACTATGGTTTTTACGGGCTTATACACTGAGCCATTGTTAACTGGTTTCTATATAGCATGTAGGCAGATTGATACATCAATACCTCTGGAAATACATTGATATGTAAGGGAATGTTACTAAATGACAGCTGTCTTGTGTATTTCTGTCACAGATATTTGCACTCATAGCAGTTGTGTTGTTGGCTGAACCTCTTTGGCATGGGTTGCCACCTTTTCAAATGGCCGTAGTGAGACATTTGCAGGACACACATCGGTGTTTCCAAGCTGACACATACCCACGGTCAGTACACAGAATAGAACATACTTTTATCCTGAATACATACTTATTCTTGACGCACTTTAGCTACTTATCATGTTTCATGTAACATTTACGTATTTTAGATACAGGCATAACTATTTAATGCAACTATTGCATAATATATGGGACATAATTATGTCCTACAATCTCGGACATTTGCCCTTCTTAATATTTTTGACAGGACACAACTGCCCAGGGAGAGGCTGTCCCTCTTAAAGTGGGACAGGTGGTAACCGTATGCCTACGGCCAGCTATGACCACACCTACCGCACTGATCTACCTCCGAGTTAGCACTAACAGACACATGATGCAGACACACACACACAAACACACACATTACAGTCCCACAGAAATGCACACGGCACCCTCAACACACACATACACAGACTACAGCAATCACATACACAGTTGAACACAGTACCTACCTGGACCGCAGCACCGGCAGCGATAACTACATGTCCCTTAACATCGTGATAATATTACTCACTGTTCTAGTGTTCCAGTACTGTGGTCTTTCGGTCTTTCAGCCTCGTGATTACGCGTGTCGGTATGTGACACATTCAATAGTTGTCAGTATCCTATTTATTTGTACCTCCATGGTTGTGTACATGTCGTTGACCTATCTATATATTTGCAGATATAGGTGAATACGTATATATCAACTTCTATCTCTCTATCACCCTATATCCCTATATATATATATATATATGTATATATATATATGTATATATATATATATATATATATATATATATATATATATATATATATATAGAGAGAGAGAGAGAGTGAGTGAGAGGGAGAACACACCTTTCATTGTGTACATGTCGGTGTATACTGTTTCCTGGACTCCGCATGTTTGTGTTTTAACCTGTCACAATACACACCTGCCATTGGTACATCTCGGGTAGCTTAGTGTTAGGTGATTGTGTAAATGATTGCATGTTCTACTTATGGCAGTGGTCGTTCTACCCTTCAGAGCAGGCACTATTAGTACAGGGGTAAATAATAATAGTTTCACCTGTTCTGGACATTGTTGACCATGATCTGCGCGATATTCAGAAAAGCTTATCCCTGTTTCGCTCATAACAGTGTATTCACTTGCCAACGCATAATCCCACTGACATGTGCAAAACCTGATCTGATGACCTGCATTCATTATTCGTGCCTTCGGGATTACGTAATGTCCCTTGCAGGACATAGGACCGGGAACATGCACAACAGTCAGTGCATTTAGTACTTGGGCATCTGGGATTTATACACGTGTTATGGTGTTTTGTATGTGGACTGTACTACAGCTGTTACTCCATACTGCAATCAAATGTATATGGATGAGACCTATTAATGGTATGTCCAAGTGATGTTTAATGGATGTGCTCCAGCATTGGTAATGTATGTCACAGTGTGCCACACATTATAATGTGCTACACCTTCACACAACCATAAGTGGAGCATGCTGTGGTGACAGATTACATTATATGGAGCCCCTCATTAACACACCAGGTAAACCATGCATTGTGTGTGGGGAACAGTGATTACACACATGGATCCCACAATTGCCTCTGCTCCACTGAGGGACACTTGGTTAATCGATGTGGTGGGGACAGCAGACACTGTTTGCCTCGGTTGATGAATGGCCTCTGACAATCGGGCATGTACCTACCGATGTACCTAGGAACCTATACATACAGTATCAACATATGCTGTTAGGTGCATGTACTGTTCAATTGTTGACATTCCTTGTTCCAATAGCTGTTGTGTGTGCAGTGGTTGAGGGCTGCCTATGTAGGATTCACACAGTAGGCCACCTATACATGACATGTTACAGGTGGTCATGTGTGTGTGCCATCCAGTTTACTGCGTGTGCAGGTGGAGAAGTGTGTCAGTCTGTAGGGGCCTACACTGTCAGTGTATGTGCTATACGTTCCCTCTTTGCCAAGGCGTGGGCATATTGGGCATGCCTCTGTCTGCCTACTGGGGCTGGCACAGAGTGTTCGTGGTTTGAATCCCTCTGTGCTTATGATGGCCTTGGCAATTGGGTTGGGCTGTGAGGGCCTTCACCATTATGTCCCTGCTGCAGCTGTTTCCGCAGGATCATATTATGTAGCATGGCACATACTATGAAGATGTGGGCACACGTGCCTGCAGAGTACTGCAAGGCTCCACCAGATATGTCCAAGCAATGGAACCGTGATTTCAGCATCCCAAACACATGCTCTATGATGATTCTGGCTTGTGCGTGTGCCTCATTATGGCGTTCTTGCATGGGTGTGTGTGCATTTCTGATGGGAGTCATCATCCGTGGCTCCAGTGCATAGCCAGCTTCCCCCACAAGGTGGCCATGTGGGATGTCCCCATGACAGATACCTGATACAGCTGTGAGGCATGCCAGATGTGGGAGTCATGGTAGCTTCCAGGGCTGCCGGCACACATATCCATAATGATGCCCTGGGCATTGCACACGACCTGGCAGTTGATGGAGTGGTATCCCTTGCGGTTTATATAGCGCCTACCATGCTCACTGGGTGGCGACTTGATATGTATGAGATATTAATTTAAGAAGTATGTGAGAGAGATAGTGTCCTGTATTTTGACTTTGACCTGACAACATCAAGATCCACTCACCACATCTGCTTTGCTTGCTCTGAAATAGGTGTACTAGGGTAAAGTATAATTCTTTTAGATATAGTCAGGAACATAGCAAAGCTTAACTTAGATGACTTTCTTTATTTATTTGAGACTGTCCTGCAATGTTGTTTTAGGTATTTCCTGTGATTTTGAACTCTGATGTAACTGTAACTATATACCGAGTATGTTCTTGTTCTTTTATTATTTATTATTAAATATATTTAAACCTTTCATTGTGGCTGATCTGTGTAGTGACATATTTATGTTCTGAGAGCACCTGCATATTTATTTGGTGACACTGTGTAGGCCACCCCTAATAGCCTTGCTCGTGGTCAAACTACCATTTGTACTGATAGTAACATTGCACAATAAGATTGGACACCCTTTGTTAATGGCCTTAAAGCAGTGATAAGGAGTGACTGGTGGCAGGGGAAAGTACCTTATAGTCTGGGCAGAAGGAGGCATAGGTAGTTAACCTGTGCCAGCCTTTCCCAGGTGTGTGTTTGTGTGTGTGTGTGTGTGTGTGTGTGTGTAACTCTAACATCAAAGAGTGTGCATGTCAGCTACTTGGGTAGGAACACGAAGCACTGGTTGAAGAGAGAGATTGCTGGAGGTCTTGGCTTGGTCAATCAGCTGAGTTCTCAACTCTATAGCTGTGCCACTGGGGAGGCTTATTGGTGTTCTGGAGAAAGAGGGAGAAACCAGCCCCGGACTGACTGTGGTCTCTGTGTGCTCTTAAAGGAAATTGCACTTGATGCAGAGAACTGCATCTGGAAATACTGTGTGTATAGCTTGTCATCCTCTCAATGTATGTCCCCCACTGGTTTTACTGGTGAGGACTGAGGCTCCTTGATTCCTGGGCCAGTGTTGGGATGTCAGTATTGGTTTGCAGTGGTGGGATATCCACATATTAGGATTCAGTGGTGTGGACATTGAACTTATGTATCCTTTAAGCAGTGGTCGCTAAAGAAGGTGTTTGTACTCTCAATCAGCCACATGGTGAACATTCAGAGTTTCATATCACAATAGTTTTATTTGTTTTTTTTGTTAGCTTAGTTAGTCAGGGAGAGCAGGCAAGGATGTCAGCAGAGGATTATAGCAAGCTCACAAGGAACCAGTTGGCTGAGATGTGCCAAGACAAAGGACTGGTGCATGCCAGCCTGACTAAAGCAAAGATGATTGCAGCCTTAGTCACAGCTGCATCACAGACCAGCAAGCAGGAGGGCAACCAGACTGGCTTTGGGGATGTACAACTCTCAGAAAATGGAAAGTTCAACCTTTCTACAGAAGGCTTAAAAATCTGGAGGTCATATGTTTGCAAATAGAATCAGCAGAGAGACTGAGATGTGTGCATGCTGAAGAAAATGAGAAAGTGAGGCATCTGGAAGCTGAGGGAAAGAAGAGGCAGAGGCAACATGAAAAGAAAACTCTAACTCTTTGCCATGGTCATGGAGGTAATGGGGAAGGGAGTAACTGAACCCCAGAAACAACAAAGGTCAGTAAATTTCTTCCACAATTTACAGAGGGTGATAATTTTGATAATTTTATTTGTATGTTTGAAAGGGTATGGAAAAACTATAATGTTGACCAAGGGCTCTGGATACAGTTCCTCACCCCCTTACTCCATGGTAAAGCTGTAACTGTTATTTCTGAATTGTCTGATACTGATTGCTTAAATTACAATACTGTTAAAATTATTTATTAGAGTGTTTTAAGTTAATATTTGAAGCTTATAGAAAAAAGTTTTGTGGGTGTAGGCATAAGGCAGATGAAAGTTTGTGTGAATATATTGCTGAATTAAGCACTTATTTTCATAGGTGGGTGAGCTGGTGTCAGAACACCACTTTTGAAGGGCTGGCATACCTTTTGGTGAGGGAACAAGCCCTTATCACTTTGCCTGAGGACATGGGAATCTGGTTAGTAGATAGGCAATGTAATACCACAGATGAGTTGGGGAAAAAGGGAGACCTATACCTAGCAAGCAGGGTATCACTGTGCAAGAAAGGGATACACAGTACTGCTCATGGGTCTAAGGGAACCCATGGTGGGCAGCCTAAACTGCCACAACAGAGCCTGCCAGTAACAGCAGAAGCCACTAGTCCAGGTACACAGCCAGGACCAAGAGTTAAATGTTTTAAATGTAACCAGTGGGGTCATGTAGCATATAGATGTCCACAGAGGCAAGGTGGGGAGCAAAAGGTGGGAGAGCCAGTAAATGGAAATGACAGAATGTCAGTGGTAAGTTGTCTGGAGACAACAGGGGTACCAAACTACTACAAAAGGTTATTTACTATCTTAGTAGATGGGAAACAGGCAACTGCTAAGAGAGACACAGTCTGTGGCCTAGCCATTGTGAAGCCTACAATGGTTAAAGAGGAGCATTACTTGTTTAGGCTGTCTACTCCATTCAAAGCTTTTGGAGTGACTCCATTCCATATACCTTTGGCTAGGGTTCACACTGACTGGGAGGTTGGAAAAAAAAACAGCAAGTAGATGTGTTTGAAGATATCCCTGCAGATGTCCTCACATGGAATTATTTTGATATTGCAGTACCTTGTGTTCATGCAGTAACATGCAGTCACCTTGGAGACAAGGATGCGGGTCTGGTAGCCTGGGGTGGGGGGGGGCGCTTTCAGACTGCAGACTTGAAGCCAGAATTGATGAGGTGGTTACTTCAGGGAGGAAGCTACCCTGTAACAGTGAGACTGAAGGTGAGCCACAGCTGCTTGTGGGTACTGATGTTACCTTGGACAGAGTGACTGCAAGGGTTGAGGTGAGTAGTAGTTCCCAGGCTGAAAGTGAGGCACCACTGTCAGAGAATACCAGACTTCCTGTGGAAGGGGAGCTGGGAAAGGCTACAAAGAGAGAGATGAGACAGGATCAGCTCTCAGATCCTACATTAAGGCCCGAGGGAAGTAGCCAGTGAGACACCTGATTGTCAAAGAAAAGGGAAATCTGCATATTGGGATAAAGGGTTACTGTATAGTGATTGAACCTCTGAGGGAGGGCTAGAGGGTGAGAGAATACAGCAGTTGGTAGTGCCCAGAGCCTACCATCTGGCACTTCTAGCCATAGCTCATGACATTCCCTTTGCAGATCATATGGGCATAAAGCATACAGAGAGACATTTTATGCAGAACTTTTATTGGTCTGGGATTTCCAGAGAGGTAACAGGCTACTGCAGGACCTGTGAGCAGTGCCAAAAGATAGGCAAGGAAAGAGACAAGGTGAAAGTTCCTTTGATAACTTTATCTGTGATTGTAGAGCCATTTCAGATGGTAGCTATGGATATTGTGGGGCCTCTGAGTATCCCAAGTTCCACAGGGAAAAAGTATATCCTAGTGGTAGTCGACAATGCTACCAGACACCCTGAGATGGTGGCTCTGTCCTCCATTGAAGCAGAAAAGGTAGCAAATGCTTTGTTAGACATTTACAGCAGGGTAGGCTTCCCAAAAGAAATATTGACTGACAGAGGTGCCAATTTCATGTCAGACCTACTGGCTTGTCTGTGGAAGCACTGTGGTGTGAAGACCATAAAGACTACTCCCTACCATCCCCAAACTAATGGTCTGGGTGAGAGGTTAAATTCTACACTAAAGATAATGCTACTTGCATTTGCAGACCACTTTAAGAGGGAGTGGGACAAATATATTCCTCGTCTTTGTTTGGTTACAGGGTGGTGCCTCAGGAATCCACATGTTTTTGCCTGTTGAGTTACTGTATGGACATAGGGTGTGGGGACCTCTAGATTTGATTCATGATGAGCGGGAGGGTGAGTGTGAATGCCACAGGAAGTCTGTTGTGGCATATATCTTAAAACCTCAGCACCTGGAGAACCTGGCAGAAGCCCAACAGCAGATATGTGTCTGGTATGACAGGAATGCTTGAGCTAGAGAATATGCTGGTAGCTTGGAAGTGACCCTTTAAAGTGGTAAGGAAGGTCAGTGTTGTTAACTGCATGATAGAAATGCTAGGCAGGAGACAGGGGCACAAGCTGTACCATGTTAACATGATGAAACCTCACCATGACAGGGAGTTCCTGGTGCTATGTATTTGCAGTAAGAGGCAAGAGGAGTCTGAGGGGGATCTGTGGCTACAGGGAGTGAGCCAGCAAAATCCCAAGTTAGTATGGTGGAGCCTAGAGTTGCAGGCATATGCTAGGACAGTGTAACACTGTACTGGGTTCAGCAATGCCAAGGCAGCTGGAATCTCAAGACAGGGAATGGGGTAATGTATTCCCAGATAGGCTCATCCCTCTCAAGGAACATTTCTCAAGGGTCACTTGAAAAACTAGCTTGAGTCTTCAAGGGGTGGAGAAATGTCATGAAAGGAGATACTGCCAGCTCAACTATCTGGAAATTTATAAATAATTAGATGTAATTTGTGAATATCAACATGATTTATATAGGTGTGACAAAGACAGATACTGCCAGCACAGCTATCTGGAATTTTGTAAATAATTATATGTCATTTGTGAATGTCAGCATGCTTCATGTATGATACTTGTGTTACAACCTTATTAGAACTGTGTGTTATGTGTGTATCAAACTAGATTTGTACAGACATGTGTGTTGAAAATGGTTTGTAAAGTACTGAGCTTAAAGATGTATCCACAGTGTACCCTACTGGAAAAGTTCAGAAATGTGTATACACCATTGTAACTATTTAAATGTATATATTTTAACAAGGGAAACTAGAACGCAGGAGGTTAACTTGCAAAACTTTAGAAAAAATAGTTGAAATTAAATTATTTTACAGCTTGGCAATAACACAGATATTATCTTTCAGTTTCAGTGCAGCAGGAGACATAATGGGCAGGATTCACGATGGCTTGCACGGAGTCTAAGAGTCGTGTAAGACTCCATGCAGCCATCGCGATCCAGGAACAGCCCGAAATCCTGTGTAAGAGACAGCTAAAACGACTCTTACACGGGCAGGGCGTGGATATGCTAATCACCCCACTTGCAGCCGAAAGGCATGCAAATGAGGTCGATTAGCGATCCACGAAGCTGAAACCAGCCCGTGTAAGAGTCGTGTTAGTTGCAGAAATGTACTCAGTTGACAACTGAGTACATTACTGCAAATAACACAACGGAGCCATGACAGCTCCAAATAAAGTGCGCAAATGTTGCAGTCAGCATGCCAATGGCCAAATATGTGGCCATTGGCATGGTAACCCAATGCAAACATGAAATAAAATATTTTTTTTTTCGGAGATCGGCGATGTTTAAATGCAGCGCAGCCCCACGCAAACGGGCTGCGCTATATAAAACATAAAAATAAAGGTTTGAAACCCACAAATGTGGGTTTTATGTAATGCATGGATTTGCAATGCAGGGACTAGCAGACCAAAAACAACATGGCCACCGTCTAGTGGTTGCTAAGGGGGGAAGCTGAGTGTAAGACATGTAACTAAGCATTAGTAGGCAATCCTATGTAAATGAGTGCTAGGATAGTGAATCACACTGTCACATAGCAAATGAGCACATTCCGTGTAGTGTAAGAGTTAGATAAGGGGGAGTAACAGAGTAGGAGATAGGTGACATCACAGGGGGGAATGTCAGGAAGATATCAAGCTCATTGGAGCAAAGTGGTATGTGAAACATGTCAATCACACAGCAGAAAAAGAGGAGTGTCAACAGATAAGCATGGGAAAGTCAAGAAATGGAAGGTGTACACTGTGGCCAACAACAAAGTTTCTTGCTGTACGTGCATGCGCGCGTGTGCATGCTGGGAGGCGCAAGTAGGACAGAGTGCGCGCGTGTAAGACAAGGTAAGCATGTAGGAGCCTGTTTAAAGATCTGTAGACCTGTTTGCACTGGTGTGCGTGCGTTTTAATCCGAATAAGCAGATTCTGGTTCGTGTAAGCATGTGTGCGTGCGTGGTAGCCACTGTGAGCATGTTTTCGCTGGTATGTGCGCTGCCCCCCCCTGAGGAAACAGAGAGGAAAAGGAAGCAGAAGAAATAGTAGGAAACTAGCAGGGAAGACTTGTAGAGGTAGCAGGTGAAAACAATTAGAAGCAGGCAATTACACAGGCAGAATACAAGCCCAGCCTAGCACTTAAAACACTGCAAACAGCATTGCAGTATGTTTCTCTCAAGAGACACTGCAAGACAGGAGTAAGCTAGTAGAAGTGAAAACTGAAAAAGCTGCACTCAGACCAAACATGCTAGGGGCTGCCATAGCTGTCATAAGGAGACATAGGAGACTTACTGAGGGTGGTGACAATGGAAATGCTGCCAGACAACCCACAGTGAGGAGACGGAGAAGAGTGTTCAGGCCCAGGGTCACCTACCAGGGGTTACATGAGCTGGAGATAGTGGAGCGCTATAGAGTGGACAGAGACCTCCTGCAGCAAATTGTTGAGCTGTGCAGGCCACACCTCACACACAGAACCAACAGAGGGGAACCCATCCCAGTGGAAACCAAGGTATGTGTTGGCCTAAGAATACTAGCAACAGGTACCTTCCAGAGACCAACTGGTGATATGATGGGGATATCATAGGCATCAGCCTCCAGGGTACTGCACCAGTTCCTGGATGCCATGTCAGCACATGTCGGTGATCATGTATATTTCCCCAATGCCCGTGAGGTATTGGCCAGCAATATACGTCTCTTCCAGCAAATAGCGGAATACCCTGAGGTAGTGGGTGCAATACACTGCACGGACATATGCATCAAAGCACCAGCTGGTGAGCAGGGTAGGGCCTACATTAACCACAAGGGCTACCCCTCCATCAACTGCCAGGTCGTGTGTGATGCCCAGGGCATAATAATGAATGTGTGTGCTGGCTGCCCTGGGAGCTACCATGATTCCCATATCTGGCATTTGACGCAGCTGTACCAGACATTTGCCAATGGGGCATCCCACATGGTCACCTAGTGGGGGATGCAGGTTATGCACTGGAGCCGTGGCTGATGACACCCATCAGAAACGCACACACACCTGAACAGGAACGCCATAATGAGGCACACGCACAAACACGTAATGTAATAGAGCGTGTGTTTGGGCTGCTCAAGTCACGGTTCCGGTGCCTGGACACATCTGATGGAGCCTTGCAGTGCTCACCAACTACATGTACCCAAATTGTCATGGTATGTGCTATGCTACATAATATGATCCTGCGAAAACAGATGCAGCAGGACCAGCATAGGGCTGGGACAAACAGCCCCCCACCATTGCCAAGGCCATCACTGGCAGAGCGTGACTCGGAGGAGGAACAACCTGAGCCTGCCCCAGTAGGCAGAAGGAGGCGTGCCCAGTATGCCCTGGCCTTGACAAAGAGGCAATGCATAGCACATACACTGGCTCAATAGGAACCCTGGGAATGATACCCCTCTCTGACTCACTCATATAGTAACAGGGATGCCTAACATGACATAACCTGCTCTCAAACATGTACAGTTAGTGTAGTATGTGCATCCGACAGAGGCAGCCCTGCAGCACCACCTGAGGCATGATTGCCATGTGTTAAGCAATGTAACACCATCTAGTATATGCAAACATGAAGACCCAACCTAACATCTCACCCTTACCAAGCATGTTGCCACACTATGAAGACAACAAGATCAAGTACAATAATTGGCTGAGGTGTTGCTGTTAGCAAGGGAGAATACATGGCTGACAGCCTGGGCTGACATGCCAAGCAAGACATGATGCCCCACCTGCTAGGGATGGCACGCACCCAGCACACCTGGCTGTGTAGATACTGGCAAAGGCTGTTGTCACCCACACTGTGCCTGGAATAGGTAAGTCTGGAAACACAAACCCACCAACATAGGTAGAACAAGGGATAATAACCTGGACATAATGCTGCCCAACACCAGAAGTCTAACCTGCAAGGTGCGTGCAGACCAAACCCACCACAGCATGGAGAATGGTAATATGTGTTCTGTAACAGAAACCTGGCCAAGGCCCAGAAGAGCACCCTAATACTACCAGGTTATGCCTCATACCATGCTCTACAGCTCCAAAACATGGAACACACGACAATAGGAGTGTGGCTACCAGTAATTATCAAGAATAACCACACCCCCAGGTTGGTACCACAGCAAGAAGCAGCATGGACTATCAATGGGCAAGTAACACTGTCTCAAACTGTGTACCTGTTTGAAGCCTGCTACAGATCCCACACACAAACCCAGGTACCCCAGCCAGCCTTCCTGAAGACACTTCAGAGTATGAATGTCTCAACAAATACCAAACAAGGCACACACAAAGTATGACATAGGTGGCAATCCATTATGTATGGAAGAAGTAATCATGGACCTAGGGACACAAGTGGACGGTCACCTGTCATGTGACACTCACATTGCCAAGGTGGCCTTGAAGACCTGCTATATTGCCCACCTTAATATGAAAGGATGCACATGTAGAGCTACAGAGGTCACTGTGCCCCCATACCCTTCCCTTATCAGGCCCATACGAGACAACTATGCCCCAGTTCGGATGTACCTTACCTTACACATGCAGCAGTCAGAAAGACTCCAAATGTACCCCACCAACAGGATAAAGGGTCCAAACATTGGACATCTGCAGCCTGGCTGAAGAAACCACGGCCCAATTCAGAAGCATACTGCACAGTCAGAGTTGATGTATGCCTGATGTAGAAGGCCATGTCCAATCCAGAATGAATGGACATGTTCCACTGCAGAAACCCCAAATCCAGCAGACACACCACAGTGAGATATCTGAACCTCTACACATAGATTAATAGGATGTGCTGGAGGGACAGATCCATAACCCAGAGGCTCAGGACACTCTGGAACAGAATCCCAGTCCATGATAGGCTGAGCTCCACACACAAACTCAACAAAAGAAATCTGGTGAAGTGCATGGGAGATAGTAGGTGTACACAGGGGGCCATCCCTGTGTCACATCTAGGAAAGTAAACCCTACGTGGGCATAATATGCACATTGCAAGGGGTGTTGAGACCCACACACAGTCTGTCCATGCTCAAACAAGGCCAGGGCAGATAGCCTAGTATGAACCTATGAACCTATGATGATGCAAATTGTGCAGGACACAAAGGATTATCACACAGCTGTCCTACCTGATGGTAGGAACCATGGTGATAATCCACAGATATGCTCTGCAGCACTCTAATATCACAAACAATACACCAAACCCACACACATTGCCAACAGCCTACCAAACAGATTCCTTCCAACCTCCCCACCAGCACCTAACTGCCAAATATCTATCCCAGGAGAGTGTTGGCCCCCCGACATTGCAGATGCTGAGGTAACAGCCAGCATCCACAAAGCACAGCACACAGCATCAATGGTACCAGATGATGTCCTGGGTTGTGTCCAACAAGTACTGTAAGAAGAATGGAACAGCAAATATCATTACTGTGCACTATCAGTCCTACCACAGGACATGTACACAAAGAGCAGTGTACAGCAACAGTGGTCCCACACCACAAAGGGGGTGCCTGAATGGATACTGCAAACTATCACCCCTCAACCCCGACTATCTATGTTGGCAAAGTAATGGAGAGGATGATCATGGATCCCATGAATAACGAGATTGGGTACCTACAGACATTGGACCCTACCCAGTGTGGCTGTCATAGGGCAGATCCTGCCCCATACACATATCTAACTCATTTGAAACATGCACCAAGCCCAGTGATGTGGGGAATGTTGATTACACAGCCTATCTGGACCTTGCTAAACCCTTCCATACAATACCCTAGTTGGCAGTACAGATAAGCTCACCAGCCTAACTATAAGCCCCCATGCAAGTAGATGGGTTGCAAACCAGCTCAAAGACAGGACTGACCTGGCAGACATGCTGTAGCCATGGCAGACTGCAAACCAGGTACAACTGGCATCCCACAACGCATGGTCCTTGGACCTCTCTTGTATGCTATATATGTCACATAGGTACAGGCCAACATGGACGGACTCTGTCTGAACAGGTTTGCAGAGGACTACAAACTGGCCACCATATTGGACCCCTCCAGCTGACACAAGCAACCTACAAAAGACACACATAGAAACACACAAGTGGTGCCACAGCCATGTCAACAAGCTAAATGCAGAATAGTGTATAGTCAACCTCTGTGGAAACACAGTACATGGCAAAAAATTACCACATAGGTGTTAACCCAGTAAGTACATCAGGAGAAATAACAGACCTGGGAACACAAGGTGATAGATATCCTGCATGTGACAATCATGTGTCTGTAGTGGTTACAGAAACATACCATATACCCACCTAATCATGAAGGTAAGCACAGCTTGGTTAGGGTATGGCAATGTGCCTCTCCAGTCATCCATCAGCAGCCCCACAATTGTGTACAATGGCCCTTCAGGGATGTACCATAGCAGACACCTGCAGCAACTGGAAAGACCACACAAATACCCCACCAGGATGATCGCAGAGCTGTAACAGATGCCATGTGTCGCCTGAGTAAAGAAACTGCAGCTCCACACAGTGCCATACTGCCTGGCTGGAGGTGAACTGTGCCTGATGTATAGAGCCATGACCAACATGGTATCAATGGACATTTGACACACACTGAATGCTGGTGACCTATGCAGCTGACAGGCCTGAACCCCAGCACATACATAAACAGGACATGCTGTACCGATTGGTCCATAACCCAGAAGCTCACTCCAGTCATGACTAAACTCCCACTACAGCATATCCAGGGAGTCCCTCAGTGACTGTCATCCAGAGGAATCATGATGACTGGATGGAAAATGGTAGGTGTACCCTGGATATCACCTGTATGTCACGGGTAGGCAGAGGCATATGTCATGGCAAACACCAGTAAATGTGTGTTGAAGGACAAACACTCTCTGACTAGCATTACAAATGGACTAGGGCACATGGACATTGTTTGTCACTGTCCACACAAGTTGTGGAATACATTAACAATGTCGGACAATCATGTACTATGCTGTCCATATCTGAACAAAATGCAGCATGGTCATATCTGCACAACTGGCCCTCAACCAATCTGGTGTGCTCACTATAAATATTACAAGCAGTGATAGGACTGAAACCGATTATACTGTCCACCACAGTGAAAGTACTGCACCAGTACACTATACGACAATACAACTGTTTGGTCAGCAGGAAAGGATGATGACAACTGTATGCAAACTATCCCATGGCGACCCTGCAGGCACAGCATAATGCCTGTTAGGTTCAGACACAAAGCAGTTGGGCAGTAAGAACACAACCTGATGTCCAACACTCAACTGTACATGTGATATATAGATGGTTTCCACACACAAACACAAATGTGGTGGTCCACAAATCCCAACATAAGGAAAGGTCACACTGGGCATGCTCGCACACTTAGATAAATGAGATGTGGCAGTCAAGAAGCCATACAAACTGTGAACTGGGCATGCTGACACACTTAAGCCATATCACAGTTCAGCAGTTGCACACACATATCTGGCATTTCTATGTGTTAACACAGGAACCTCCCACAATACAGACATCTGCCCAGTGCACACAGTGAAGTTACAACAGAGACATAAGTAAAGTACTGGATCACACTCATATGCAATCATCTCCCACAGTACACACGTTGTTTATAGAGATAGGGAAGGCTATGGCAATAAAGACCCACAAACAGTATATGAGCAACAGATACTTGCATCTGACATGTAAACATATGGCCGTAGAGTGCAATACCTGGCTGTTGTCCCTAGGGAATACAGAAGGCTATCCACAGTGTATTTGGCGTTTGCCTCCACAGTACAGTAGGCCACTGTGCCTGTGCAAAGTTAATGCATAGATATGCTCTCCCCTGTACTGATGGATAGTCACAGATGTACATACCTCTTCATCCATAATGATGTCAGCACACTCTACATATGTCAGGAGCAGGAATTAAACCCAATAATGTGAATAGCGCGCTCTGCTACTGCGTCTCTAAAAAGTGTCATAACATAGTTAGGTAGGGGTTTGAATCCTGCAAGTGCTCTGTATGTGTGTGGGGGAGTAGTGTGTGCAATTCCATGTGTATGAGAAATGTCCCTTTTGGCAACTAGTACTACACAACACATGCTGCATATTCCACTGTCTAAACACTGATGATGTCAGCACCCTATAAGTACAGCAGGAGAAAGCAACCCCCCCCTGTAATGCAAGTAGCGCACTCTGCTAATATGTCTCTCACAAGTGTTATAACATAGTTAGAAAGGGGTTTGAATCCTGCAAGTGCCCAGTGTGTGGGGGAGTAGTGTGTGCAATTCCATGTGTATGAGAAATTTCCCTTTTGGCAACTAGTACTACACAACACATGCTGCATATTCCACTGTCTAAACACTGATGATGTCAGCACCCTATAAGTACCGCAGGAGAAAGCAATCCTCCCAGTAATGCAAGTAGCGCGCTCTGCTAATGCGTCTCTCACAAGTGTCATAGCATAGTTAGGTAGGGGTTTGAATCCTGCAAATGCCCAGTATGTGTGTGGGGGAGCCGTGTGTGCAATTCCATGTGTATGAGAAATCTCCCTTTTGGCAACTAGTACTACAAAACACATGCTGCATATTCCACTGTCTAAACACTGATGATGTCAGCACCCTATAAGTACAGCAGGAGAAAACAATCCCCCCAGAAATGCAAATAGCACGCTCTGCTAATGTGTTTCTCACAAGTGTCATAACATAGTTAGGTAGGGGTTTGAATCCTACAAATGCCATGTGTATTTTTGTCACACAGTTTGTCCATGTGTGTGGGGTGTTGTTCCCAATACTGCATGACATACATTATATTAGTAATGTCAATGCACACATGATGTATGTGTGTGCCACCTACACATATGTACCTGTGAACTGCAAGAGTTCCCATGTCCGAAGCCCGCCTCATGTGAATACATGGAATATGCATCAGACAACTGTATGACTGTGGTGTTCTGTGCAGGGGCTGCATGTGGTATGTGACTATACAGTGTGGGTTGTAGATGGTGTCATCCCACCAGCGAGAGATACATGATTGGTCTGGAGAATATAATCCACATGTTGGTGATGAACAGGTGCAGCATGTTGTCACCACTTGTGGGAGTGGTAACAGGTTGTTCCACAGCAATGCAGGGAATGAATGATAGGAACCCTTCAGATAGGGTCTTGCAGCTAGAATAATGCTCACACTGTATGTTAGGGTAGTCGCAGTACAACCATATAATGGTGTGTGTAGAGACCGTCATATTCCCAGTGTTGTCAGGAAGGCCAAGTGGGTTTCCTGGGTATGGGAGTGTGGTGTGTGCCAGGCTATGAACCTGAAGGCAGTCTAACCCACTGTGTGTTGCACATGGAGAGGCTATGATGCTTTGTGCAGTGCCACCAACCTGGTGGTGTGTATATCTGAGGTACCTTTGGATATATCCCCCCTGTTCTGGTTTGGTGAATGTATAGGGGATGACAAGCATGGTATCAGGAATGACCTGGCACTGATGGTGTGCACCTGGGAGCCTTGTGCCAGGAGTCTGTTACTGCATGGATATTGCTGTACCATATGCTATGGACAGTTTCCACTGCATGCATCTTGAGGTTTACACTGCTGTTGTTGAGTAGCATTGCTATTAGTGTCCCATCCCGTGTGATACCTGTGTAGGTGGCTATGTAATGTCAGCCTTGCATACAAAGACACTATATGTGTGTAGCAACAGCCTCTGCCAATATACAATGGCCCATGGGTGACAGGTGCAAGCTATCCCAAGCAAAGCAATGTGGCATGTCCAGCATGTAATTCCACACTGACAGGCATTGGATCCCCTTTGAATGTCCCTGAAAGATACGTTAATTGCAGAAACTGATGATCCTGTCTACATATTGTGGCAGCATTCATGGTGAGAGTGAGATGCTACTCAAGGCCAGGGTCATACCAGCCTGTGCCACAAGCTCAGAGAGCCCCTCTATGTCCCCTAACATGTAGTCCAGGGAGGTGCGTCAGAGGTCATACACACTGGCACAGACAATGACTGAGTCATACTTCTACATGCATTGGAGTGACCGGTATGCTTGTGTTATGTGGTGGATCATAGTGCCCGACTGGCAGCTCAGCGTGACCTTGTTCAGCCTGGGAGCAGGACCTCCGTGTACGTGACGATAGAGGTACCTCATACAACTGTAGCAGGTGTGTTGTCTAGCCGTATGGCCTGTGACTGTTTGGCACACTGGCTTTGTGAGCTATGTGTTGCATGTGCTCTGCTCTGGCATAACGTTTGCTTGTTTGTCTGCTTTGCAAGTGTCAGCTGCTCAGGCAGGATGCTATTCTGAGAGCCCAATAATGTACCTGTGTGTTTCTGTGTTTGGATTGTGGTCGTGGCAGGTTTATAGGAGACTGGTACTGTATTCACTGTAGTATCCCACTCCACCTGACAGGGAATGCCAGTGCTGTGTAAACAGAGCTTAGCCCCCAGTTTGGCTATGTGGTTGCATCTCTTACATGTGTTGTACGTATATGGGAAGGGAAGAGGGTTGTCTGTGTACATGAGGCAGCTGTAACATTGCCACATGACTCACAGATTCACCAACTGGACCTGAGAGTAGATCGACAGGTGACCTTTGCACATGCTACCATAGCATTGTGACTCCCATACTAAGTAACGACACATAGGGCCAATGGGGAACAAGGTACTCAAGGTGACTATGTGAGGGTGTAGTGCTCCTGAGTTGTTAGTGCTGGCATATATGAATGCTGTCTTGAGCAAATGTAAGGTAAGTCATATGCAATGTGTTACAGGCAAGCTACATGCAAACAGGACAAACAGTGACATTCTGTCAAGTGACACATGGACATCAGTACAGTAAGCAACACAGATGTCACTAGAGATCCACAGAGGCACTGTATATCTGCACTGCAGGTGGAATCAGTGTTTCAGGAACATAACAGGCAAACATGCATACAAACAAAGCTACAGTCAGCAGGCCTGTATGTAGACTATGCAACAAAAAACAAGGTGTACGACTTCCAGTAGGTAACAGTGCATATATGCAGGCACTATAAGCCAGTACCCAGACATTCCCAGGTCAGACGGGCTGGGTCCAGCCGCACCCCACACAAGTGTATAGACCACGTACCTTTGTAATGTTGAATAACTGGCCTGATACCCAAGTGCTCATACCTGTAATAATACACATGTCAAATAACAGACACTGAGCCCTCACTCAGCAGTTCCAGACTTAGTATGATGTATGCTACCTGTCCTGGCACCACAGTATCCTTGACAGGTATGGACACTCTCCCTCTGGCATAGTCAGTTCTGTGTTTTGGTGCTGTTATGCATGGTATGAGGTGTGACCTTGTAGTGCTAGTGTGCTCTTGAGAGCCTTGAACCTGTTGTGTAGTACTGCACAGATATCAACATCCTGAAACATCTGCATTGCAGAGTCGTGTGTGGACAGCATGCAACTCGCAGTTGACATGGCCATCATTGAGTATCAATATGTACATTGTTGTATCCCCTGTGCTACCTATGTAAGTGGCCATCCCTTCACAGCCTCACCACCAGTATGCAAAGATGTGCAGACAGAACACTGTGGTAATTACTATGGGTGTACAAAACAATACAATGCCATTCATACTGTAACTGCATCAGACATGCTGGTATATACCCACAATGCTATCATTACACTGTACTGTTGTCAACATCATACTATTACAATACGTCTATGTACTCACCCTGTGCATCAGCACCATGTTAACCTGTTCCTGCACCAATTTTACAGATTGCAGGAGGTGGCACAGTTTCATCATATGCACAGGGTGTGTACCTGGTATGCCTGAGTCTGCCACTGATACAACCAATTGACATGTCTGTGTGTGTGTGTTGGTGAGGGACTGCAGTACAAGATGGGGCAATGTTGATGCAGTGTGTGCGTGTATGCAGTAGCCCTAGGTGTTATCACTTTGCATGTGTGTATGAATGCACACAGTCCCACCTCATGGCTGCCATATACAGGTGTTTGTGGACAGCCACAGACTGTACCTGCCAGGTCATACAGATCACTGTCTGTGGCCACGGACACGGTACCTGTGCCTGGCAGGGGTGCTACGGACCATATCAGGTACTAAGCCAGACTGGGTACTGTCATCAGAAGCAGGTGTTTGTTGACTGGAGACAGGTACCTGTTGGGACTGTCCAGCGCCATGTGCACGTGGTCTCTTGGGGCGGTTCGTTGAAAGCACAGACTCAGCAGCCCTGTTGTCGTCCGCGATGGCTGCCAGCTGCTGCTGTTGCTGGCATACGGCCACGTCGATGCCTCAACCGTCCACCATTGCCCTGGCTCATGGACATATAGTTGTGGTACAGATCTAATGTGTCCCCCCAACGTCTGTCAATGACCTCGGTGAAGTTGCGGAACACAGCTGCAACATCACGCATACTGTCATGCATGGCTGTGCGACATGCTCTCAGCTCCCTCAGACCCTGTCTGGTGTACAGTTCCATACATGACTGTGCCTGCATTACAGCCCGAAACATAGCTGGGGTTGAAAGACCTCTGTGGGCATGTCTGACAGGGGCGGTACACCCACGGATGCTCCCACGAGAACCCATGGACGTCTGCCTGTGTGGTACCGTGTCAGGACCCTGGCCATGGCTGCAGTGTGGGGATGCATGTGCCACCGATACCACATTACCCTGATCAATGCCCACTGTATCCTGTCCATCACCTAGGGACATTGGTGACAAAGGATGTATTGGCAGGATGACTGTGCACATTGATGGGGTCGACAGCTGTGTAGTGTCAATTGGGTGACCAATGACAGACCCTGGCACACCTACCTGTGCCATTACACAGGTATCATCATTATAACTATCGACAGCAGCTGATTCAGGTTCCCTGCTGCACGACACCAGAGCAGAACCAGAACCTGTGGGAGTAAGACAGGAAACACAGTTTACAATGTGTACACAATGCCACCACTGATGCACACATGCACACATGCACACATGGGCACATGCACACATGCACACATGGGCACATGGGCACATGCACACATGCACACATGCACACATGGACACATGCACACATGGGCACATGCACACATGGGCACATGCACACATGCACACATGGGCACATGCACACATGCATACATGCACACATGCATGCACATATGCACACATGGGCACATGCACACATGGGCACATGCACACATGCACACATGGGCACATGCACACATGGGCACATGCACACATGCACACATGCACACATGGGCACATGGGCACATGCACACGTGCACATGCACACATGCACACACCTCAGTATCTGAGATATCAACCTACAGACACAAACACACCTGCAATCAAACACATAGCACTACTGCTTCAGCCTATTATTACTATTAGTATACAGAGTATTGAAGGTAATGGTATTACATACTCACCAGCATGGATAGGCTGCCTTGCTGTTACACCAGAAGGACCTGCAGAAAAGAGACATTTATCGTCAGTGGGCACAACTGTGCCATTGATACTGTGGGCATGATACAGTTCAGTAGTGCAACAGTTAGCTTCCACAGGTGTACTGCAGATATTGAGGATATCACTAATGCACAATAATTACCAAGATTACAGCTACAAAATGAGGACACACCTCACACATGCATAACCTAACAGTGTACAGAATGGTCAACTATACACATGGCATGTTACCTGCACGCTCTGTGTCCTGCTGCTGTGTGGCTCCAGCCTCCATCATTACACATGTATGCTGTTGTTGTTGCTGCTGTGCTGGAGCCACAACACTCAGGAGTAGTCCCTCCAGTCTGGTGAGGGTGGGATGTCTAGTCACCCCACCACCTGTGGCAAGCTGCTGCCTGTGGATATCCGACGCACGCTGACGGACATTTCTAATTAAATCACTGCAGTGATGGCGTACCTGCTCATATGTCCGGTTATGTGTGCCTATGTCATTTACCCGATGGACCAGGTCTTGCCACAGTGCAGCCCTCTCCTGCTGGTTCTGGCTGGTGTGGGAAAAGTGTACAGTGAAATCCTGCACCACGCTCTGGTGTATCTCCTCCTCCTCTGCAGTGGAGTAGACAGGGTTCCGCTGGTGAACCATGGCCCAGAAAAGGAGAAGGAAAATATGTCAGCAATATCTGTCAGCAAACCATAGCACACATAATACAAATAATACTCGACTGCAGTGATAAAACTTAAGCACCATATATAGCATCTGTCTGTCTATTGGGGGATACACATGTACAGGACCAGATATCAGTGCTCATCCGACAACTGTGCAACAGTACCTGGCACACTCCATATGACAGACTAGTATACTGCAGCAGTCAACACACTGTTTCAGGTACAATACACAACCTCACACTGGGGGTTTGTATCAAGGTACTATATGGGGAACATTATCAGCCCATGCACTGCACACAATGCACGTTACATATTTCACTGGTAATGCACACTACTCTTACTTGCCATAACCCTACCTACACCACAGTGACATACAGGGTAACACAGCACAACATATGGCAATGTAGTATGTGTTGATTGCAATACCTCACACACCTGTCTCTGGCCTCACACCAAGGACACACACTACCATGACAGACAGACAGTCATGGTGAGCAAACACACCAGTACACAACATGCACCCAGTCACTGGCACACTCATTCCACCTCACATATTCCGTTTGCAATGTGTTCATGGGTGTGCATTGTGTCCTAGGTAGGTAGTGTGCTTTTAGCCCTGGGCCTACAGCAGCATACTGTTATGCTACCCCACCCCTTGTGACACGTGTTATGATCGTACCTGCTCCTTACAAACAGTTAAACAGGGTGACTCATATGGCATATTACCTATCTGCATAACATTCAGCAGGGGTATGTCTGACATCTACTCATGGGGAGCCTTGCTTCTTAATTCTGTGTGGTCTACTACAGGGTATGTCATATCTGTGGGTAGGGTCCTGTACCTCCACCATGTGCTCTATACTGCAGTGACAAGGACGACAGACATAGGTATTTGTGTTGTGGATGTTGGAGGTGTTACCATGGTTGTTAGACAACTGTCATGGGTGTGACCGAACTATGTATATCCAGCAGTGGTAACCTCTATGTAGGTAGTCTGTGTGCGCTCTGTGGTGTTTGAGTGCATTGACACAGTTACTTGCATATGTCTGTGTCCTTCTCCATATCTGTAGCTGTCATGGGAGGTACATACCGTGTAGGACATTGTGGGGTGTGGAGGGGTACAGTGACCTACATGTCCATAGCTGACACACAATGTCCGCTGACACATTCCATGTACAGGTATTACAGGACTAGTGTGCCACTGTGAATATCAATGTGGAGCCTATTGTACACTTGTTGACCCTGTTCCCCCCTGACACATGCAGTGGTGGGCAGGCATGTACATATGTGGTGGTTACTGGTGTCAGTGTTTTTGAATGGGGTATGGTACTTCAGTATCCACACTGGTGTTCACTCCATGCCTGTGACACCAGGCACCTGTTGCAAGACATCTGCACAAATGTGCCTCACACAGTTTATATATGTATATATATATATATATATATATATATATATATATATATATATATATATATATATTGATATATTTATATCTGTATATGGATATATATCTGTTTGTATATATGTATATAAAATATGTATATATAGATGTAGATATATACATATAGATGTGGGAAGAGAGGGGGAGAGAGTGAGAGAGAGAGACACAGGGTGAGTGTGAGTGTGAGGGGGTGGGACAGAGAGTGAGAGATAGTCATATACAGACATGTCTGTTGTCAGTCAGATCTATCTGTATATGTATAAGTCTCTACAGATATCTATATATATAAGTGTGTATTACAAATATCTGTACGTACATATTCTACCAATCTCGATGTCTGTGCAGTAAGTGAGAACCTGGTTCAAGGCTCCTGAGAGCACACCAGCAGTACCAGGCTATACCCCGTATTATGCGTTTTGGCTCCAGGACTCGGGACAAAACAAAAAGGGAGGGGGTGTGTCCATATTCATGGAGGACACACACACCTCCAGGTTAGTGGCAACACATGAAGCATCACAGACCATCCAGGTGCAGATAACCATAGGCAAACCTGCTATACAACTGGTAGCATGTTACAGACCACCCTCCCAATCTCAGGGACCACAGTCAGCCTTCCTGTAAACATTGGAGGATATGAATGTCCCACCACACACCATCATATTGGGATACTGCGACTACCCTAACATACACTGGGTTCCCGGAATTCACTATGTCAAATGCAATATAACAGCTAGTCACCTCTCCCACAACAGGAGATAATATACTAGACCTGATCATCGCAAACATGGGGGCAATGTGCTACACACTGGAAGTATACCCCTCACTAGTCACATCTCACCACAGACTAATCCCCCTGGATATACATATCCCACCTCCCCCACAACACAAAAGACTACAGTGGGAAACCTCTCACATGCCGACTTTACACTTTTTATAACTGAGTTGGTATCCTTAATGCCCAATGGGCCAGTGTAAACCACTTCCCACAATGCAGACACCTTCACATATGCTTTCTACAGACATCTCCAAGAATGCATGGATCATGCAATCACAAATGAAACCATGACCCTCTCCACCAAGGGCAGGTTTCCGGTCTGGTGGACCCCAGCATTGAACAAATTGTATAACAACAGAAGGTAGCTACTGCATGGCAGAGCATACTTCCATAGAGCTACGGCATCTCTGATCGGCAGTAGTAGAAAGATACATTTTGTCGTACAAACATGCAAGGCCAACAAAGAGAGGGACATCGCTATGGCCACTACAGATAACAACAAGGCCTTCCTCTGCTATGTTACACACCTGGGTGGGAACCCTCAGTTGTGTTCACAGTTAGTTCACAGTGACAAATGCTACACTGAACACACAGATAATGCCAACAGTCTGGCAGACAGGTTCAGTGCAGGTTTTTCCCCTCCCTCACCCACACATGTGGAATTAATTATCCCAGCTGACTGTAACCTCCCTGTCATCTCAGATGTCCAGCTGGGAACCACCCTCAGCAGAGCTGTAAACACAGCATCAATGGGACCCAACAGTATTGCAGGTTGCATGCTACGTGAACTGCAAGAGGAGCTACACATGCACATTACATGCTATTCAGCCATAGCCTTACTACAGCATATGTACCTGGACACTGGCATACAGCAACAGTAGTCCCACTCCACATATCAGGCACCTCTACAGACCCTGGTAACTACCGCCCCATAAGCTTAACCAGCCTGGTCTGCAACACTATGGAAAGGATCATTATGGTACCCATACACAGAGACATTGGGGACTTAGACACTTGATCCCACCCGGTTTGGCTTTGTAGAGGGCAGATCCTCCCTTATGAACCTGGTTGACCTTTTCAAATCAGTCACTAGAGCCATTTAATGAGGGCACAGCGGTCCATACAGCCTACCTGGACTTGCCTACGGCATTCGACACAATACCGCACTCTGGCATCATAGACATGATCAACAGCTGAAATGTAAATCCATATGTCACATGATGGGTTGCAAACCCGCTAACGGATAGAAACCCTACAGTCAAACTCACTGGTGCCATGTCAGACTCAGAGCCAGTCACATGTGGTGTCCCACAGGGCTCTGTCCTGGGACTGCTCATGTTCGGCATATCATTCTCAGATGTGGAAGCAGACATGGGAGGGTAGTGGCTGACAATGTTCAAAGATGACTGCATACTAGGCACCATAGGCGATACACCTGCTGACACATACATCCTACTGACAGGCCTCACGGACACCAACAACTGGTGCCGGAGTCATGGCCTTACACTGCATGCCACGTAATGTATACTCATACACTTTTGGACGGACAAGGTACCTACATATTATCACATAGACAATAACCCACTGAGTACAGACAAAATAATCGGAGACCTGGTGACACTGTTCAATGCTGACCTCTCATTTGACACCCACATTGCCAAAGTGGTTGGATGGACTTACTACCTTGCCCACCTTATCATGAAGGGATTCACATCCACATCAAAAGGGGTCATTGTACCCCTATACTCCTCCCTTATCAGCCCCATGACTGTGTACTATGCCCCATTTGGTATGTACCTCACCTGGCACTTGCAACAGCTAGGGTGACCCCATAAGTACATCACCAGGAGGATCAAGGGTCTGCAACAACTGTCATATGCTGCCAGACTAACGTAACTCATGCTCTATTCCATAGCATACTGCCTACGTAGGGGTGATCTGTGCCTGATGTAGTAGGCCATGTCCAATCTGGTATTGATGGACATGTTCCACCTCATACAATCCAAATCAATCAGAAGCACGACAGCTATGGATTTAAACCTCAGCACACATTTGAATAGGACATACTGTAGGGACAGATCCATCACTAAGACGCTTCCCATACTGTGGAACAGGATCCCAGTTCATGTTAGGCAGAGACCCTCAGTGACACTCTTCATGTGCATTCTTGACAAGTGGATGGGAGATCATAGGTTTACAGCAGGGGTCTTTTCTGTGTCACTACTAGACAGAGGCACAGTAAACTAATGCTATTATGTAGGGGGGTCTTCACTGTGTCACTACTATACAGAGGCGCAAGTTTCTAAATCTATTATATACACTGTCTGCAGATAGCCTAGTACTAAACTATGACACTGTGAAACATATGTCTATGTATTTCTACATCCCTCTCTATCTATGTATACACATATGCATATTATATATATATATAAATATATATACATACATATCTCGATATATATACGTATACACATGTTATATATATATATATATATATATATATATATATATATATATATACACTCCTTTTTAGTTCCACATATGTATACACACAGTAACGTACTGCTGAACATCCATTACTGTACAACCTACTTGTACATTGCACTACAACCTACATTGCTATGTGCACATAGCTAACGTCACATACATATGTATGTGGAGCCTTCAGTGACAGTTTCAGTATGTCCCCGGCCCTATGCACATCTTCATATACATAGATACAGACCAATAACACATCTGGAGGGTTCACAGTATGTAGAGTATTATAGTAGTACTTTACATTACCTGTGTTTGTTGCAGCTGTTTGTGTAGGCTTGCAGTTGCTTGGCCTGCTGTCAGCCTCTTTGCTTTGTTGCTTCAGTTTTTTTTTTCTTTCTCTTTCTTTCTTTCTTTCTTTCTTTCTTTCTTTCTTTCTTTCTTTCTTTCTTTCTTTCTTTCTTTTTTTCTCTCTCTCTCTCTCTCTCTCTCTCTCTACCTCCAGTGGGTGCAATGACAGTTTGCATGTGTGGACTGGAAGTACAGGATGCTTTTGTAGGTATCTGCACATGTCCATGTGATGGCCTCTGCACCAATTGTTAGCCAGCATTTACTAATTGCATGCAGCCTGTTGTGTAGTGATTGCAGTTCTCACTGTGATTACATGACTGTGCTATAAAAAGGTCTGTTAGGTAGGCATAGTCCTTTCAGATTATCAGGGTGGGGACCATGCTGGTTTGCTGTGGACACTGTTCTGTGAGTGTAAGGGTTGGTATGTCTCTCATATTTCAGGCTGTGTTGTAGACACTGCAATGCATGTTGTTCTGTAAGTTGAGTATTCCTTCCTCCAGTGTGCTGTTCTCCATGTGTATGTAAACTGACACCTACGACTAGTAATAATGTGTATATGAGTGTGTGTGCTTTCCTGTGGGGATTGTGGTGTAACTGGTATATAGCAGTGGCTCTTGCAATCTGTTGCTATGGCTTCAATATTTGGCCTTTACATTCACTCCTTGTATGCCTGCTAGGTGTCTTTCCTGTAATGTGTTGCTATGGCTTTCCTATTTTCCATTTACATTCACAGCTTGTAATGCTTGCTAAATCTGTTTGGGCAGCAATTCCCTATCTGTTTGTTGTGGTAGGGTGTTACTGCATGCAGTGTGGTCTGGCCATGGTGTGGGCCTTGACACTTACAAGGGTATTTGATCATGCTGCTGAGCAGGCCTCAGATACTCTCAGGTGCATCTTTTATCAGCCTCATGGAATGTTACATAGCAGTGGGATACTCCAATGACATATTCTGATATTCTGCAGTTGTGACTGTGGGTTATTTCAAGCATATGTATTAGTACACCATTTGTGACGTGCAGATGGTGCATACCTTCAGTCATTCATAGTTACCATTGCATGTGTAGTTACACCTTTCTGCCTACTGTTAGTACATTTGACAGGGTGTCAGTGGGGCACAGTTGACATTTGTTTTAACATCAGGGACATCCCTGTAACTCAGTCACAGCTGCTATGTCTGATCTCTTAACTATTCAACTATGGCAGTGTTTATCCTGCTCTGAGTATGTGTGTGGCTTGCCAGATGCTACTGTGACATTATTACCTAGTAGCTACCAACCAGCATGACTGTTTCTCAGCACACAGTACTATTTTACATATCCACTAGATTTGACAGTAAATATACATGACATGCTTTGTGTACTAGACTTGCTATATTCCCTTTACATTAATTCCTACTATTTTATGATATATTTCTTTCAGCACAATGTTATTGTATAGCAGTCATGGCTTAGTGGTAAGTCATGCAGACTAGTGTTTCCAAGGTCTTGGGTTCGAGACTGAGGGAGGTATTTTATTTTGCTGCTGAGAAAACTACAGGCCTTGTCATTCAGAGTGACTAAGGCACTTTTAAGCAGTTGTAAGCGGGTTAGCGCTGGTTTGCGCGGAGCTCACACATGCGCACTGCCGCTTAGCTTCGCACACACCCGCTTACTACTGCGTAAAAGTGCTTACTGTTGCGCACACCCACGCTATTTTCTTTTAAAGAAAAGAAAATGGGGAGATAGGAAAGTGGTGAAAAAGGGGGCACAAAGAGGGTAGGACAGTAGGAAAACAAGCTTGGGTTTTGCAGGAGGTATGTAGGAAAGGCCCATAGCTTCCCATTTCTTCGTCAGCAACAGCTGTGCATATGTTTGTAATTTGGTGTGAAATTTGAAACCTTCCACCCCTGAGAGAGGTGTGAGGACAACAATAATATTTGTTGTACAGCCAATTGTAATTGCCAGTTTACATGTCCAGCAGACATGTGTGCAAAATGGGCAGCTATGTATGGGGCGTGATTTTTTTGTGGGTACAGAGTGCCCTTTTTTTTTCAGGTGAGAGTGGTATGTCAGGTACAGGAAGTCGGTATAGCTGGGGAGGTAGGTAGGGGAGGTTAACAGACAAGACAAGCAAGACGCATACAGGGGTGGTGTATGACACATGTGGGGGGGTTACACAATTGACAGGGACGGATGTTTGGATATCTCGAGCCCATGAGCCCACAGATGGCAACAGTGGAACTGAGATCCCCACCCATGCGCAGTTGCCACTGTGCCTTCTCTGCCCAGGACAGGCCTGTGCTGGGGGCTGTGTAGGCTGGGCAGCAGGCACACCCATGAGTTGTGCCACCCATGCCTCAAGCTGGTGTGGGGGCCCAAGCACAGCGTGCCAGATCTCCCTACGCACCACAGTCCGGACACTACGGAGGGTGAGTGGATGTTCTCCTCTGGCCACACTTGCAGAGGGGGGACGAGCCCCATCCCCTGCAGCGCTTCCACCCGCAGGTGGCACAGGGCCACCGGAGGAGGGTCCGGCCTGGGCACTACTGCCAGGTGCACTCGCCAGCTGAGGTGGGAGAGGTGGGTCCACTGAAACCCGCCTTCCCTGTCGTCCTATGTTTTGCATTATGTTATGACAGTTTGGGTTAGTAACGTACAATACCATTCACAATTAGTTGTAACAGCATGCATTAGTATTCCCATTAACCAAACACCCATAAATTCAAGCCATTGAACAGCAAGCATAACACATGCATAATTTGAACAGCAATACACAATCCAACAACATGCAGGGTTGATTGATGGCAACAGGTCATCAGGTTTGGATGTATGAACAGGGCACATGCATCAACGTATATGCAAATATGTATGAACCAACAGGACAAATGTCCAGGGGTGTTAATTGTGAATGCACATACCCATTTCATGTGGAATGGATTATTTGTGGTTATAGGGTAGGGTGAAGAAATATTTCATTAACAACTTCAAATACCTATACATATGCTGTACATTTCTACTAGCTGCAGATATATACACATTACAGGTCTGACTACAGTTTCCTATGTGATAACTAATTCAGGTTGGTGATAGGAATATTACTGCTACATTAATATACATTTCATATTTATTCATACACATTCATATCTGGCTCTGTTCAGCTACATCATCCTGCTACATTTGCTTTATATGGCTATAGACAACTGTGGATGTTTGGTATTTCAGACAACCATACTATCTGCATATTGCAAACTGTGAGCAACATATCCAGATTTTGGGGCACACATTCCAGCTTCAGTACTTTTTTCAACACATTTTGCTGTTTGGTTCTGCCTGTCACATTCATTTCATTCTGTACTGACTGCAGTATACTTTATTCAGGAGTTATTACTACTTTATTGGTGGATTCATACCTCTTTCTCACACTCTCACTTGTTTTATTTTTACAATTCAGGATGGTACTTAATTCTAGGCTTTATTGACATGTTTTACTTTTAGTTATAACAATCCTTTCCAACAGTCTCACTTATGTCATGTTTCAGAATTTCAACAGGGATATATTTCACACATGTGTTTTACTCAGCTTCTGCAGCTGTACTTTTCAGCCTGCTGCAGGTTATGTACTATTATATTACAGGTGGGACATCTTTATTTCAGACTTGTTTCATTTTTATGTTTGGATTACAGGCTGCATCACACTTTTGTAATCAAGCAATACTTGCAAACTCTCTTACACTGTTACTTGCACATTTTATTAATAAGTGACTACACTGCACTCTTTTGCTAACTGTCATACTTATATATTTTCTTACAGTTACAGGGAGAGAATTACTGACCTGCCTGGTGGCGCAACCGCACCAGCCTATCGGCATAGGCTTGACGGTTCATGGAACGGACACCTGCAGCTGTAATATAAATGAAGTAATATTGGAATACACATCTCCATGATATCAGCTAGGTTAATTTCTTACATAAATAATTACATGTAACTTACTCAGTAGTGGGGCATTGGGCATTTGGCGGGCCTCCTGGATCCAACGGTTCAGTTGGTCCTGCTTCAGTCTCTTCAGGTCCGCATGGTGGTGACGGACTTGTTCACCAGTCCTTGGTATTCCTGTGGCACTGGTGAGATCATGTGCCAACCGGTCCCACGCCTCAGCCCTATATGCTCCCCACAGGACTTGGCCCTGCATGAGTTGGGCCTCATGATCATGGACGAGGAGCCAAACCATATATTTGGACTCCTCAACGCCCCACCTCTGTGCTCGGAAGCAACTACCCTCTCCTACACCTGACATCCTGGCTGCAAGTCAGTTCCACAATTGGTTATGCTGTATAATCCCGCCTATGGGGCTTATATATGCCGTTTTTCCCGCACTTATCTGTGATTGGCCATTTTGGAATTGTATCAGCTTCACAAAACCTGCTTTGTCATGCTCCTCTTTCTATTCATTCCTATATATATGCTATTACTGCATTTCTATGTGCAACTGTCATGGCTTAGTGGTTCAGTACTTTGACTATGGTGCATGGTATCCTGGGTTCGAACCTGGCCATTGCTTTTTTATATTTTATGACTGTCTACACAGGCTAGGAGGTGTGTCTGTGTAAAGGCAGTTTTGATACAGCTTGCTCAATGTTGCCCGTCGGTTAGCTTGTTGGCGCGGTGCGCAACTCCGCGCAAACAGGGCACGCTGGCTTACCTTGGCTGTCAGCACAGATATTACGCTCAGCTCAGCTACAGACACACAGTTTCAGCATGTTAAAATGCTGCTCAACCCCGGACACTCATTTTACACCTGTTAAACCACTGCTCACCTACGGGCACTCATTTTACACCTGTTAAAACACTGCTCACCTACGGGCACTCATTTTACACCTGTTAAAACACTGCTCACCTACGGGCACTCATTTTACACCTGATAAAACACTGCTCACCTACAAGCAGATATCCTCAACTTGTTAGACTGTAGCTCAGCTACAGGCACATTTTTTTTTATCTCACATTTCTTCAAAATACATGGCCCATTTCATTACATTTTACATAAAATATAATTTTATATATGTACATATATGTCAGGGACTTGTTTCGTGCTTATTTCACTAAAAATAAAAATTGATGTTGTGGGGGCTCGAACCATGACTGCCTCCTCTTCAGCCGACGTCTCAACCGCTACGCTATTGCTTCTTGGCTTACTTTGCATATTTAGCTCTTATATGCTTTTCCACTGACTGCTAACTGTGGATAAGTGACGGGCACGCCCGCGCAAACAAGTGCACTCACGGGCAAACATCTTTACAACTTATAAAAAAAATATAAGATGTTCATTTATACATTTTATGTTCATAGTCTGTGGGAGCATGTGTTGTGTTGTGTTTATTCACATTTACACAGACTCTGTCATGGAGGTTTACTTTCGAGACTTTTACTCTTCTGGGGGCATGTCCGTTTGCAGGGCTCGCTCTACGGACACGCCCCCTACTGTCTTACACGGGCCGTGTTAGCCTTAGGTGTGATTCAGCATGCCCTCATGCATATGCATGGCACGCTGATGTCACACCATTTAACTGCAGCCTCCGTGTAAGCCTTGTAACTCTTACACGGAGGCTTTGTGAATCCTGCCCAATGTCTGTACTAGAGAAGTTTTCAGTATTGTCTTTAAATGTGGAGGAATGTAAATTATTTTACGACTTCCACCCTTTGCCAAAAGATCTGAGGTCTATGTCTTTTCACAGGTGAATGCTAAATGCTGCTAGCTTTCAGCAGCTGGGGTTTTACCTGGAATAGAGTCAGATGACAAGAAATTATGTCATTCTGCAAGCTATCCCAGCAGTAATATTTGAGATATTAATTTAAGAGCTGAGAGAGAGATAGTATTCTCTATTTTGACTTTGACCTGACAACATCAAAATCCACTCACCAGATCTGCCTTGCTTGCTCTGAAGTAAGTGTACTATGGTACAATATAATTATTTTAGATATAGTCCGGAATATAGCAAAACTTAGCTTAGATGGTTTTCTTTATTTCTTTGAGACTGTCTTGCAATTTGTGTTAAATATTTAATGTGTTTTGATCCCTGATGTAACTGTAAGTACATACTGAGTATTTTCTTGTTCTTTTATTATTTATTATTAAATATATTTAAAACTTTCATTATGGCTGATCTGTATAGAGACATATTTATGTTCTGAGAGTCCTGCATATTTATCTGGTGACGCTGTGTAGGCCACTCCTAATAGCCTTGCTCTTGGTCAAACTACCATTTGTATTGATAGTAACATTACACAATAAGATTGGACACCCTTTGTTAAGGGCTTTAAAGTAGTTGATATGGAGTGACAGGTGGCCGTGGAAACTAAATTATAGTCTGAGCAGAAGGAGCACAGCTAATAAACCCGTGCCAGCCTTTCCTAGGTCTGTGTGTGTTTGTGTGTGTGTGTGTGTGTGTGTGTGTGTGTGTGTGTGTGTGTGTGTGTGTGTGTGTGTGTGTGTGTGTGTGTATGTATGTATAAAACCCAAACCTCAAAAAGTGTGTATGTCAGCTACTTGGGCAGGGACACAAAACACTAGTTGAACAGAGAGAGTGCTGGTGATCTTGGCCTGGTCACTCAGCTGAGATCTCAACACTATAGCTGTGCCAGTGGGGAGTCTTATTGAGGATCTGGAGAAAGAGGAAAAAACAGCCCTGTACTGACTGTGGTCACTGTGTGCTCTTAAAGGAAATTGCACTTTATGCAAAGAGCTGCATCTGGAAATACTGTTTGTGTACCTGTCATCATCCCAATGTACGTCCCCCACTGGTGCTAGTGGTGAGGATTCAGGCTCCTTGATCAAAAGACCAGTGGTGGGGCATCACATTCTGTGCCACTTGGCTGCAGCTCATCTGATTCTAGTTCTAACCTCTTCATCCAGACTTCCCCTCTCTTTAGATGAGGAGGATGTGTGTGCAATATATTTTTAAAAGCTCGAAGTGCCATATTATTTATGCATAATGTTGCAATTCATGTAATGGAGCTCACTGGCCTTTAATATAGTCTATATGAAGTAAGGTGAATATGCAGAAAGAAGGAGTTTTGATGTTACCAATGTAGGTCAGAGGTAACAATGGCAAAGCTTTTGCTATGACCAACAGCTGAGTGAGTTAAAAAATGACAAAACAGGACTCTTACTGAAACCATGAGCTGAAATATATTCAGGATAGTATATGACAGAGGTAGTGGTGGATAAAAGGAGTTCCTGTTCACCCCCAGAACTGTAAGAGTAAATGAACCAAAGCAGTTAAAGAATGAGAAGAAAGCAGCTACCGAGTGTAAGCAGTGAGATTTTCTGTGCTATACTGGAGAGGCAAGAAGCTCCTACTGCAGCAGGGACCCAAAGGAGTTAAATAATGACAATGCTTTTGGAGCCATCAGAGCTGACACACTAGCACATTTTCAGATATGCATAAGTAAATTACAAGTGATGTGAGTTATGAGACAGTGAGGGGAAGCAGTGCTGGCTTCTACAAAGGGACATGTGAGATAACAGACCATTACTGTTGACGTCTTTGGTCTGTAATTAGAGGGTAAGATGATGTGAGACAATAAAGGTAATGACATAATTGATGGATTTAGTATACTGATTCTATGTTCTGGGGATGGAGAGGAAATGATGTAAGGGATGCCATGTTAGAAGAGGATTTTTATAGGCTCTAAAAGGTGGCGGTAGCGCATACTGCCACAACAGAAATGACGATGGGAGAAGGATGGAGTGGGGAGTATCTCAGAAAAGTGAAGCACATCAGAGTGTAGTGATGTTTCTTTAGTAGGGCTTTCCTACCATAGAGAGCCTTCCAAAACAGTCAGTTGCTCAGCTTCCAAGCAGTCTTTAGCAGAAGTCATTGGAAAGTTAAACTTATAAATTATAACTAAAGGTGTAGGTACTCTGACCCAGGCTTAGCCAGCCTGCCAAACAATGCTGTCAATCAAAGTGGTTTATCAGGAAATTACTACTAAGTAGTAATGAGTAGTATCAGGTTAGTATTACTAAGTAGTAATGAGTAGTATCAGGTCATTATTACTAAGTAGTAATGAGTAGTATCAGGTCATTATTATTAAGTAGTAATGAACAGTAATGAGTACATTTTCAGGGTTCATGTCTAGAGTGGTACTAAGACTTTCTGTGTAGGCAGAAACATCTGAGGCTAATATATGTATACCTATTCTGAGACCATGTCATTTCACAAGATTTGCCAAGTGAGCATAAACAGCCACCATTATTATATATGAGAAATATAATTATGAGGGTGAGCAGCTGTCTGTATTCACAGAACAGACTAAATAATAAGGGGGCATATAATAAAACGTAGCTATGTTTAATGTGTCCAAATAAATGTGAATCAAACAATGTGCATTATACGTTAGTGATATGAGAAGCACACATGGAACATGCCTCCAATACTTGGATTTAACTCAGTTTCTTTTTCAGGAAATACAAGTATTCATTAGTCATTTCAGGTATTTGCTTTGAGCTTAATTGAACAGTTTACAGTTCTCTTTTAATGTGTACTATCTTGGAATCATTTTAAAGTAACCACAGCATTCTGTGTCACTTAATAGAGCTGAATTATCTAATTTGTGATTAGTTTGGTAATATACTGTCTACATATACCACTTTTGTTTGAGTACTTTATATGATGTAATGAATGTACAGTAATATCCATGCATTGTTACATCTGCTTGCATCCTATGTCTGTCTGCCTGACACTTCTTGTTATGAATACATATAAAAATGCAGTTTTTCATGTGTCATTGTTTATTAACTATAGCTATGAATTTTTTATAGGTTGGTGAAGGTTTACATTTTTTATCACCTTGCAGAAAGTGTTTTGCAGTTAAGTCTCGGTGATTTTACATTTGGAGCTTTCTGATTCATATTTTATGAGATTGATTTTGAATAACTTTCTGTATGTGGGAGGAATTCCTTCTGAAGTGTTACATCCATCACACAATGCTGATTGAACAAAAAATGTATCAGACTAAGGTATATTTAACTGTTTTGTACAGATTGCATTTCAAAATGTCTTGAGATATGTATGTCACAGTGCCAGTAAATAGATGTTAAGGCATTATATGGAGCACTTATTCAGAAATGGAGTAACAAATCTAGTTAATAATAATGTTTATTAATGGTCATTAGAAAAGGCATATGCATGCATATAAATATAATACAAGTAGTTGTTAAGACTGAAAATGTCAAAGCTGGTTATGGGTTTCATTTTCGTTATAATATCATAATGGCCACAATTTATATATAAAACGAAGCAATTATGTTAAGTAACTATCCATACAGTAATGGAAGTGATTAAATTAGCATATAATGAATAGCATACAAGCAGCTTTGCAGAAAGAACTGGTGAGAAGATATCAGATGAGGATACAGAGTACACACTAAGGCAGACTATAATGGTAACAGGCCAAGATTACCATTTATCATTGCACAGTAAACATCATCTGATGATGAAGAAGATGTGCATGTTAATAAAAATCAATCATTTTCTTTAAGTTATGTTTATGTTACCACATAACTGGCAAATTGCTGCAATATGATGTTAAAGTTAATGTTGTAAATCTAAGGGTCAAGACTTCTGAGAGTAAACATCAAGCTAGATATCATATATACAGAAATTATTTTCATTTTATTTATTGTTTGTTAACTGGAATAAAGGGCTTATCCAATGACTATTAACAGTCCTGCCCCAGATCAAAGACAACGGGATGGAATATTCATAAAGGTTAACTCCGCAGCACTAATAGTGTCTTGCTGTTGTGCTCTGTTAGTGATATTGAACTAACTAGTAGTTTGCAGACATAACTAGTAGTTCAGGGACATGCAAGGGTGTGTGCTTCTTGCCATGAAAGTAGCTGTACATACAAGATTTTACATTTTTTTCTTTATAAATGTGTCTGTAAAAGCAAATCCATTTGTATTCAGTTATAACACTCTATTAGTATTGTTACTACAGAATGAGTAAATAATGATCTTATACATTTCACCTGGTCAAAAGGACATTGCTTTTTAATCATTTTTTACTTCATTACTAAGCTAATTTATTCATATTTTAGTAGCTGTACTGTTAGCTTTCTGTTTCTCTTTCTAATATCAAACATATAGGTGGCAGTTTACATTACCGCCAATGTGTTCACCTCCTTGAAAAGCTTTCATACACAATGAGCATTTTAAATTACAGGATAACTGCATCTGCACAACACCACAATGAAAGTGCTGCTATGAGTGACTATGGATGGCCAAGGGTATGCATTTATATAGATTTCATTTGGATAGGATACATGTATCTCTGTTTGTACCCATCCTTGTCATTTTAAATAATGCAATTTACACTTGATGAGAATTATCACATTCTACTCCTCTGCTGTTGGCAGAGATGACTGCAGGTCAGGATTTGATGATGAAGGTGAGTTTCACACCAGGATAATGCTATTTGTCAAATCGTGCTGTGAGGAAGGTAGCTCCTCATGCAGTGATGCTTATATCATTGGGGTGATGCAGGTGTTGGGGTATATGGCAATTGTACTGCTGTTGAAATAATTTTGATGTAGAGATTCCTTTTTGTCTTATCTGTGCTATAGATATACATTTATTTTCAGATCCTTGTACTAGCAATATGATAAGCTGAGCAGGAACTGTTTGCCATTGACTTGAACATGACTTTTTCACAATGCCGATAAAGAAAACACACATTTATTCACACACACATACACAGATATATATATATATATATATATATATATATATATATATATATATAGTTACATTTGAAAACATCGAACTGCTGAAATATCGAAGACCATATGGTCGAGACCATATCATTGATATTTCAAAAGACTGATCTTTTCAAATTGTAAAAAAACAAAAAAAGAAAAAACAAGAAGATAGTATTGTGGGGGGGGGGCAAGCCCCCTGCTCCCCCCATATGGGGGGCTGCACCCCAACACACACCCCTACTTAAATATACCAACTCCGAGATCGCGCTACACTGACAATACAGTGCGGAATGGGAAGGTTTCCAATTCCCTGCTGTAGCGCGATCTTGGAGTTGGTATATTTCAGTAGGGGGGGGGTGCAGGGCAGCTTGCCCCCCTGCAGTAATGTCTTCTTGTTTTTTTTACAATTTGAAAAGATCGATCTTCTGAAATATTGATCATATGATCTCGACCATATGGTCTTCGATATTTCAGCATTGTATATATATATATATATATATATATATATATATATATATATATATATATATATATATATAGGTCTACTTTGTTTCATTGAAAGCTCATTTCACTGAATTTCAGTTTACCTGACCAAATCCCTGAATGCTCAAATTACTGAATATTCATTTCACCAACTCTCATTTCACTAAAGTGAAATACTGGCACTGTGTAGAGTGAATACTGTAAGGCAAGTAAAAGGTATATGCCTTTTTCACACTGTAGTGTGATCTTGGAGTTAGTATATATAGATGGCGGGAGGTGTGGGGGGTATTATTTGATATCATATTTCACCGAAAGCTGCAAAACAATACATTTTAAACCATAGACATGCATACTTACAACACCAATGGTTAACTCTTTCCAGAAGGCAATATATACCCAAACTAAGGGTGGGGGCTACACCTCCCACACCACCCAACGTGGGGGGCTGTGCCCCCCACCCCCAACTATATATACTAACTCCAGGATCACACTACAGTGGGGAAAAGGACAGATACCTTTTACTTGCCTTACAGTACTCTACACTGTGCTTGTATTTCACTTCAGTGAAATGAGTTTTCAGTAATTTGAGCTTTCGGCAATTTGGTCAGGGTGAATTGAAATTCAGAAAAATGAGCTTTCAGTGAAACAATATATGTATATGTACAATGAAATGAGAGTGTTGAAGGAGAAATATAGAGAAGGTCATAAGGAGTTGCATTGTGTCTTTGTGGACTTTGAGAAAGCATATGATAGGGTGCCTAGAGAGGAGTTGTGGTATTATATGAGGAAGTCCGGAGTGGCAGAGAAGTATGTAAGAATGGTACAGGATATTTACGAGTGTAGTGTTACAGTGGTGAGGTCTGCAGTGGGAGGGACAGATGCATTTAAGGTGGAGGTGGGATTACATCAAGGATCAGCTTTGAGCCCTTTCTAATTTGCAAAGGTGATGGACAGGTTGACAGGCGAGATCAGACAGGAGGCCCCATGGACTATGATGTTTGCAGATGACATTGTGATCTGTAGTGAGAATAGGAACCAGGTTGAGTAGACCCTGGAGAGGTGGAGATATGCTCTAGAGAGGAGAGGAATGAAGGTTAGCAGGACTAAGACAGAATATATGTGTGTGAATGAGAGGGAGGATAGAGGAATAGTGAGGATGCAGGAAGCAGAGTTGGCGAAGGTGGATGAGTTTAAGTACTTGGGATCAACAGTTTAGAGTAATGGTGAATGTGGAGGAGAGGTGAAGAAGAGAGTACAGGCAGGGTGGAATATGTGGAGAAGAGTGTCAGGAGTAATTTGTGACAGACGGGTATCAGTAAGAGTGAAAAGGAAGATCTACAAGAGGGTAGTGAAACCAGCTATGTTGTATGGGTTGGAGATGGTGGCATTGAAAAAAAGGCAGGAGTCAGATCTGGAAGAGGCAGAGTTAAAGATGTTAAGATTTGCACTGGGTGTAACAAGGATGGACAGGATTAGGAATCAGTATATTAGAGGGCCAGCTCAGGTTGAACGGTTTGGAGACAAAGCCAGAGAGGCAAGATTGCATTGGTTTGGACATGTGCTGAGGAGGGATGCTGGGTATATTGGGAAAAGGATGCTAAGGATGGAGCTGCCAGGTAACAGGAAAAGAGAAAGGCCTAAGATAAGGTTTATGGATGTGATGAGAGATGACATGCAGGTGGTTGGTGTTACAGAGCAAGATGCAGAGGACAGGAAGAAATGGAAACAGGTGATCTGCTGTGGTGACCCCTAATGGGAACAGCTGAAAGAGAAGAAGAAGAAGGAGCTTACAATGAATCAAAGTAGACATATATATATATATATATATATATATATATATATATATATATATATATATATATCTATATATATGTATGGTCTACTTGAAAAGATTGAATTTTCACTTACCAGACTTTTATTTTACAAAGACGACAACATCGAACTTCATTAAATCGAACCTACACACTGCCGAAATTTTTAACTGGGAAGGAAAACACTTGGCCAACATGGTGAAATTTGCCCTTTTCCCCATTGTAGTGCAATCCCAGAGTTGGTATATTTAGCTGGGGGGGGGGTGACATAGTGCAGTGTATGCTCAGTTTTATTGTTGGACAAGTGTCTCATTTCCCAGTTAAAAATTTCGGTAGTATGTAATGCCGGTTTAGTGACAGTTCAGTGTTGTCTTGGTGAAATAAAATATATATATATATATATATATATATATATATATATATATATATATCTATATCTATATCTATATCTATATATATATATATATATATATATATATATATATATATCTACATACATACATAGAGAGAGAGAGACAGAGAGAGATAGATATGTATATATATGTATGCACACATACATACATATATACATATATACATATATACATATATACATATATATATATATATATATATATATATATATACATACATATATATACACACACACACATACACATACACACACACACACATACAAACACACACACACA